>NC_064290.1:6939613-7026903 GCF_019186545.1 Solanum stenotomum | reverse complement strand
TGAAAGATGTTTTTTTTAAAATTATTTTATGTAAAAGTATGATAAGATGGATTAATTTTGAAGAAAAGTAATATTCTTTCCTGTAAAGAAAAGATTTTCTGATTTTTGTTGTAGGATTTTATGGATATTTTTTTTTATAAGGATTTTATGGATATTAATGTGATAGAGTGAAAATAGGCAAAATTAATTTGAGGATAAATATTCTTCTCATAAAAGGAAAAATAGTGAGGAAAATTCTAAGTGTGAAAAGATTTGACAAAATTTGAATTCAAAATTCGTGCTTACTAAAAGTTCTACAAAAAATATATAAAATTGGTAATGACTAAATTATCGAGTAAAAATATATATTATGAAATTATTAAAGTAAAATATCCGCATTGAAAGGTTGGCGCCTATCATACCAATAACAATAATAACAATAATGCAGATAATACGAAATTGAATAAAAATAAATAAAATATTGGTTCTGGCCTCACGAACAAAATAAATACAAAATGTAGCATTAGCCATGGTCCCCTAGTATGATCCTTAATCAACCTTAGATTTAGCCATAAAAGTTTTCTATGTTCCACTATATACAATCTATGAATAAAGGTAATGTAACATTTAAAGAATAGAATTTGCCTATAGATCTTTAAACATTTATGTTGTTTGGTTTTGGTTTCATAGCATCCTACTAGATCCAACTTAGGACCAAATAGTCATAGCCTCCTATAAGTTTTGGACTGAATGTCAGTCCTAGTTCGTTGTACGAAATTTATACAATTAATAAAAAAATTATATAATTTTTATTCAAGTTTGTTCTCCGAAGGTACTTTCAATTAGATGTAGCAATAATAGTTTTTTTGTATATAAATCAATGATATTTTTCTTTTGTTTTCTTCCTTTTTTCAGATTCATATTAGTTGTCGTCGCGGTCATGACTTTTCCCGGAACATGTTCATTATAAAATAATAACACAAACATATGTTGATGTTCCAAGAGCAAACTAAGAGCCTGTTTGGATTGACTTAAAAGTTGGTCAGATCTACTTATAAGTTTCTTCATTATTAGTACGAGCATCTATATATTTTTTAGCATTAACAAATCTATACGTGCATTGGTACATGCATGCAACAACATTATGTCATGAACTCCAAGTTAAGCTAGCTCTATTCTATTTAATTGTGTTCGACTGATTTTATTGATTATTCACCTAGCAAGAAAGATGCTTAATATATAGAAAATGTATATTTCATGTGTAATAAACTATATTAAGTTTTTTTGAGTGTATCATAATTCATAATCAGTATGTAGCTCATGTATAGGTAAGATATACTGTATAAACAATGTATATTTTCTATGACTTTTGACAAGGCATATTATATAGTCAGTGTATATTTTCTATGACCTTTGATTTATTTTGTTATGTAAGTAAAAACATGACTATACTTATTGTACACTAATTGTTTTATAAAAAAAAAATTCAGAAATAGAAAACATAATAGACATAATAAGGCTCTATAACTATAGTTTCGATAATTGCGATTCATAGTTATAGTTATGTTTGTTATGGAAGTTGCGGTTTGTGTATTTCTGCTCGTTTGTATATTCGCAAGAATAGGGTAAATATGTACAAATTCTGTATTTATACATTTAGGAATTTTCCAGAATTCCATTTGTATATTTCTCTTGCTAGTATACAAACAAGGTAATTTATTATAAATTTTTCATGAATCGTATAGAATATACAAAATTTTGGATTCATACAATCAGGAACCAAATCATACAAATTCTAGATTTATAGAAAACAAGTGAATCATACAAATTAGGCGAATAGCAAAAATTGGAAAACTGTAGCCGCAAATTACGAATTTCTTAAACAGAGTTAAACTATAGCTATAGTACCAAATATATGTAAAATATTTGCTTCTACATAATTTTCTATTCTTTATTGTATATATTTGAAACTATCCTCTTTTCTTGGAAATTACTTAAGCCTCTTTCTTAAAGGGCCTTTTAAGACGTTGTAATTGGACTCTTCTTATGCTCTTTTTTTCATTGGGCTCAGAATTGTCATCTTTGTTGGATA
Organism: Solanum stenotomum; assembly: GCF_019186545.1. Taxonomy (NCBI): domain Eukaryota; kingdom Viridiplantae; phylum Streptophyta; class Magnoliopsida; order Solanales; family Solanaceae; genus Solanum; species Solanum stenotomum. The sequence goes on along the minus strand of NC_064290.1, from coordinate 7,024,832 downwards.
AGATGTACAGATGGATGGCCCAAAGCCAATTTTTTTTTTTTTCATGACACTGTGGTTAGAGATGAGCTCTTTATCCTATGAACCAATCTTGAGTTATGAATTTGGCCCCAAACTTTTTAGGCATAATACATAAACATGACCCTAAATTTGGATTCAACGGATAACCATGTCTTCCAACTTTGACACTCTGTTTGGATCGTTGTTATCCATTGTTTCATAATGTATTGTATTGTACTGTACTCTATTGTACTATATTGTATGGTAGATACAATGTTTGGCTACACTGTATTGTTTGTTGTTGTTTAATTACACTTTTATTGTTTGGTTTGACTGTATCGTATTGTATTGTAATTTATAAATTTACTAAAATATCCTTAATTATTCTAAGGTAGGAGGTTTGACTAGAATTAAATAATATAAGGTAAAGGGTAACATAGTATTATGAAATATTATATAAAGATATAATGGAAAAAGAAATTAAGTAACAATGGAAACACACCAAATAGGTTGTTCCATAAAATGGGGTTTTTTATTGTTACGTAACAATGGAATTTAATAATACAATACAATACATTTTAAGTAACAATCAAAACAAACATTGTAGGTGTAGTAACGATACAATACAATACAATGGGCAACAATGATCCAAACAGAATGTGAGTGTGCATAAATAGACACTTAAAATTGTATAAAACTAAACAAGTAGACACACGTATCCTACATGACATAATACATGTAGGACACCATGTAAGACACAAAATTGACATGTAGGACGAATATGTCCATTTTTTTTTGTCAATTTTGTGTCTTTGAAAGTACTCAAATTAACTGTGTAAATCATCTCTACGTTCCATAATCGCAGGGGAATTTATGTTTTCTTTTATGCAAAAGGTGCAAGTTGACATATTGAAGACAAATGTGAAGACCAGTACTTAGGATGTAGATATGACATGTAAAGATATTTTGGAACATATCTTCTTATTTAGATCAAGTTTATGTTTGTTACATATATAATGCCTTTGACATTGGTAAATTAGTTTCATATTTTTATGGACTATGGTACACGGAATCTCGTGGAGATAATATTTTCGAGTTGGATGTGAATAACGTATATAAGGTGAATTTTAATAACTCAGTTGATTGATTATTTGAACTTTCATCCTTTGGTGAATGTTTAGTTCCTCACTTATAATTCCCTTTCCTGAAAAAAAGATGTGTGTTTTTTGGGGACAGGTTGTGTCTACAATGAATTGACATAATTAGGGAGGAAAGTATTTTTATTTTTTTTATTTTCGATTAGTTAATTTTTTTTCATTTAGAAAAAATGAGTTTTTTTTTTTAGAATTGGGAAATATAATTATCCTAGTAAAAGTAAGGAAAACTAATTTCATAAGTGACATTCTACGTTGATTATAATTTATATCATTTCCACCCTTCAACTATACACCTCATCTTCACCTCACCCTGTAGACCCCATTAACTCCACCCCACACATGTATCTCCCAACCCCACCTCATGTAGTATTTATCTTGATTATATATAAATGTCTTTAGAATAATATTTTTTGTTAACGTATCGAACACAAAAAATAATAATAAAAAACCTACTTTTTTTTTTGTAAAAATAATAAGAAAATATTTTTTCATGAAAAACATTTCCTTTGTATTGAATAGGGACGGATCTAGAAAAGGGCGAGAGTGTTCACCATATTCTCCTCGGCAAAAAACTACATTGAATCTCTTAAACACGAGTTAACTCAATACTTTAGGGGTTTCAATATCACCTCGGGGTTCCAAGTTTAAGTGTTAGACACTATATTTTCATTTTTTGAATTTCTTTAATGAAAATATTAGATCCGTCATTGATACCAAACACACCCTTAGCTAGCTAGTATCACCTTTCTATTTATGTGATGAATTTAAACATGATGACTTTAATTTGTCAGCATCATTCATAAATTTTGTAGGAGCACCTGTCCAATTTCTTTGGGGCCCAAATTATTTTTGGTTAGGTAGATTTTAATTGTAAAAAAATTGTGATAAAAATCTAATAAATGAATGTGCTTCTACTGAATGCCATCGTTTTGAGGGAAATTGAATTTCATTTTCACTACAAAAAACGTACCTAGCTATCACGTGATGATAATCACTATTCACTAATTATCTCATTTATAATTTGTGGCTCCACTCTTTTTAATTTGTTTCTGGAAAATTCTTTTCACACTGCTTCTAATTTAACAAGCAAAAATATCAAAATAGAATCTAGTGTGTGTTCATATCGATATTGCATCTCAAATTAAAGCACTAACAATTTAATTTTATATTTTGGTTATCTGATCCATAGCTATCGAATTATTTATTCATGTGTGATATTTATATTTCGCGAAATATATACTAGGAGAAGCTCGAATCGATTATTTTCGATTAGAAATAGGAGGTCCCTCGTGTTTCTTTTATTTTTGACATAATTATTTGGTATTCAGAATTACTCGCTTGATTGTTATAATATATATGTATATCGTATAAATAATACAACAAGTGGCAATTCAAAAAAGACAAACTCCCCATTGTAACGTGGAGATTGCCATAATTTACGTACCTAAAGGAATAAAAAAGGAGCAAATGTTCTACAAATTATATAAGCATATTTTAATATTTACGTTTTCCCTAATTTTCTTCAAAAACATGCAATAATTAATAAAGTACAAATTTTCATATATGAAGATTACTATGTCAACGCCCCAAGTTATTTACTTTTGGAAGTAGTTAATTAAAGTTGGCCCGGAGTTAACAAAGTTTCTATATATAATAGCTTTCTTAATAGTGTAATACTAATATGATTGACTACTACATTTCTTTATATTATAGTATTGTATAATCTTTATATCAAAATGATTAAAATTTTAGTTAACTTGAATTATAGTGTATTGTTATAGTTATCCAATGTTGGATAAATAGAGTGGTACCGGCACATTTTTATCATTTTATCTTTTGATAATAGAGAGATTATTTCTAAAAATAATGAATTATGCTAATTATTGAAATAATTTGATCTACTTGCAAAATGAATTTATCTGAGATTAATTAATCAAGTTAAATTGAACAATTCTCTGCTTCCCACAGACAAGAATATAAACAAATTCATTTTCATTCCATCCTTAGAAAATTTTGTTGAAAAAGAAAGGCGAAAGTTGACTTGTTTGGAATTTGAGATCTTCTTGCACAATTTTTATTTTTTTTCTCCCAATATTCGATATTTATTTTAGACAGATCAATTTGATAAAAATAAAAAAATAAATCCAATTTGAAGTACAGTTTCAACTCAAATTTACTGAATATCAACTCCAAGATAAACAGTTTTACAATACTGATTCTAATAAATACGAATAATTCTATTCAATTCCCAATTTCAATAGTACAAAAGATAAAACAGAAGGGAGAAAATATATACTAACAAATTAAAGTTCCAAAAATATGAATCACTAATATTCACAATTCATTCATTCATATATACTACAACATAGTTACAAATCTCAGAATAAAAATGCCGTCGGAGCAAACGCCGGCACAGCCATCGGACCTGCCGATTTCCTGCAAAAAAATACATAAAACCAGAAAAAATTAGCTCATAAAATTCCACAATTTTTCTTCTTCTAGAGAGAGAATTTTTTTCCGATGTGATTGATTACATACCAGTAATCGTCGCCGTGTCTAGGTGATAGTTTAGATCTAGCAATCGATTTAGCTTTAACCTTAGCAGCAGATTTGGCGCAGGAAGACGGAGGAACAACAGCACGTTCTTTTCTTCCTCTTCCGTTACCGTCAACAACAATATCAGACGTCACTCTTTCTTCTGCTATTACTCTAAGCGCCGGTTTCCAATTCGCTCCATTTCTGGATTTTACTATCCTTCTCTCCCTTCCGCTGCGTATAGCGGAAGGAGTTGTAACTTCGCAGCTATTCCTCTCCTCATCGTCAGGAATAGCGGCGTTGATCGCTGTTGGGGTGATGGTTGCACCACCCCAACATAAAGCAAATTCAGGTAGAAATTTCATATTTGGTGTTCTGTAGGTACAATAAACGAGAGTTTTATGATTTCTTATATAGAGCTTATTAACGTGCCAGTGACTTTAAACACTGCGTTGTTCACGTATTTATAGTGTGTAAGTGAGAGAAATGTGATGTGACTGACTATGTGAAAGTAACGGCGGTGTAATATGTGTGTGGCGTTGGTGGGTACCGTGGTTTTGTATGCTGCAGTTTGTGTGGGCAATTAGGCCTCCTACTAAATAGATGTACACGTGGTTTTATACGATGTCTGATATTGTTATTGGAGTTTGTAGTATTGTTCAAAGACTTTTTGAGAAAAAAACGTTATTTGTTTAGAATTTTTTTTATATTCAGATTCGAACTAGAGATCTTTAGTTAAAGAATGAATAACTCTATCTATTACATTTGAGACATTTGATTAAGGAATGAACGACTTCATTTACTGCACCACATCTTCTAATGGTAGTTATGAATGCTATTTATTCGTAAGAGATAAAAATTATACTTCATTTGTCTCATTTTATGTGACATATTTTTCTTTTTTAGTCTGTTCTAAAAAAAAGTCACTTAACTATAATTAGAAATAATTTTACTTTAAAGTTTTCCTTTTGCTCTTAATGAAATGATTTATAATCATACAAATATTTAAGGATTGTTTTATTCCACAAATTTCAAAAGTCTTTATTTTTTTCTTAAATATCGTCAAATCAAAAGATGCCACATAAAATAAGACGGATGAAGTATTAAATTAATAGATGCATGCCATGTGCATACATAGAAATCACTTAATTGTGATTAATTAATTTATTATATTTATTTTATTAATTTGTTTTTACACATCAATTTTGAGGTTTAACACTCTATATAAATAAATATTTATCCTTATTTTACACTACTTTTTCTTTAATTTGCTCCCTAAGTTCCTTTTTATTTATATAAGGAAAAATAATTCTTTTGCTTGTCTTAGTTAATAAATTAAAAGAAATTAATGAAGTATATTTTTGTAAATTAGGTAATCATTTTTAAAATTTGTTGAAACCAATTATCATTAAAAAGGAAAATTCAATAAAATAAGTATTTAATTAATGCTTTTTGAAGAAGAATGCAAAATACACACTGAATCAGCTTAATAACAAACTTTAAATAGACTTGTGCTGACTCTGCTTCTCTAGGTAACAAATAAGTAAGTACTAACTTTTCTACCATTATTTAAAATTACATTTTTTTTAAAAAAACAAGATTTAATCAAATACTTTTAACTTTCTAAATAAAATTTCAAAGTAAATATTTTAATTTATTGAAAAAAGCTTAAAGTATTCGAAAAGAAATAGACAGAAGGGATCATCTTAATTACACCTTATCTTAGCTGCCAAATAGACTATTAAGTCAAGTTGTTATAATTAACCAAAAAAAAAGTCAAGTTGTTATGAAAGTCAATAAGCTTAATAACAAACTTTTAAAAGATTAACGTTTAGAGAAACAATAATAATATAATAATAAAAAGAATTTCAAGATGAAGTCAATACGTAGGTAACGTGCTGCAACCTTAACATGCATTTTTTTTAATTTGGTGTTCTATGTATATATTTAAATTTGATTAAATTAAGATTTACATAAACCGGAGATTGGAGAGACACTCTTAAGATATACATTTTTTATTTCAATATCATAAAATAGAATTCAAAACATAAATAAGAATATTTTTTTTATTTTTTCCACCACAAGTTAGGTTGGTTAATATTCATTCTTATCTTATCTATTATCTTACTTAAGTTGTAATTGGGCAATTGACTATATTATTTAATTCCAATTGTGGATATTAAGGCTCCAACTAACCACTAGATGAGTATCGTACGTCTAACAGTTCAATCAAACTCCAGAGATAAATTTTAATAGATTGTGGTGCTTTTTTTTTTTTTTATCTCTTAATGATAAATCTTAATTTTGTGATACATAATTTAATCCCTTTAAGTAAAAGATACATTATATTTAAACTATTTTTTAGAAATATATTACCATCAAATATATGAAGTAACAATACAAACTTAATATAAGATTATGTAATTATATAGTAGAATGATTAATTATCATGAAAATTTATGAATATTCACAAGTAAAGAAATCAAAGTGCATATTATAAATAATTGAATGTTAAATATACATAATCAAATGTCATAAAAATTTTAAAAATTAAAATTTATCAATAGTAAAAGTACTAAAAAAATACTAATATTAGCCATAGATTTAATTATCAATTATGTCTACACTCTAAAGTCATCAACGTGTAGGTAGTGGAGCAATTTTTAATTAAAGCACTATATAATTATAATGATGATTTATCATCTAACTTTGTTGAATCGTGGTAGAGTGTACAAACTTGTTTATTTAATTCTGCTACTTGCATTTTAACAATTAATAATTCTAAAATGTTTAGTGGACAGAAAAAAAAAATGAAAGCAAGTGGTGCAGCGTATTGTTACAATAAATAGTGGCCGATTATCGTGGAATTTTTAGTTCTTCTCGAAAATTCAGATTATAAGGATTACCTAACTTATATTTGACGCAAAAATAATTTGAATATTTATGGATTTCTACCACAATATCATAAAATAATATATTCAATGTAGCTTTATAAGATGATCAGTTTGAAAAAGACGATATGTATCATGTGAGAAATTCCAAAGCTTGTCCATATTTGCCCACAAGTCGGGATCTGCATACACACTATTTGTTCCGAAGGTAAAATATGCATACATATTATTCTTTAATTTTCAAATTCTAATGTGTGGAAGACACTGATATGTTTTGTTGCATTTTAAATATGTCATGTTTAAAAGATCTCATGTGTTTATTAGCCAGACTCAAACCCGCGAACCCACACTCAAATAGCAATATTGTAAACATGTTTTACCACTAAATCACGCCTTTGACTAATGCTGAGGAAGGTCAATAATAAATATGTAGATATAAATTGAAAAATTAATTCTATATAAATAATATAATTTTTTGAGAAAAGGGGATCGATCAAACCCCTGAACTCTACATAGCTACGCCTCTGTTCCCACATACATCACCACTTAATAGAAGTGGACCGAAATGCCACAATCCAGAAGGAAATTCCAATTTCACTTAGAGCACATATATTATTATATAAAAAATTATTAAAGTAGCTACTTCTATTGCCCATAGCAGTAAGCAGAAAACAAAACACAGTTTCGTACTTTAATATTTCAATCTCTAGAGATTTCTTTTTGAAATAATATAGTCGATCTTAAATTTCTTTGACTTCTTCGTTTGTTTACTTCTTGATATTTTAAACCTTTTTAGTGAAAATTCTGATTCCGCCACTGAATTTGCGAGTATCAATCATCATCACCAATCCATGTTTTCTCTCTTATGAAAATGTTATTGATGAATGATCACTTGCAGAGGTGGACCCACATTATGGAGAAGGAGTGCACGTGCACCCGCTAACTTTCGAAAAAATTATATGTTTATATGCATATCTATTTTGAAAAACTGATAGAAGTTAGGATATAGTTATCAGTGCACCCACGAGATGCATAGAAGTGCCCTTGTGCTACTGGTACAAGCTAGAAATATCACCCTTGAGACCAGGGTCCTGGGTTCGCCTCTGATCACTTGTATAGTATCTTCAAGATTTTTCTCAAACCCCACTATGTAATTGGCATAGTTATTGGGTATGCTACTTATACTTATTGCAATTGTTGCTTTCAGAATGGGAATTAGTTACATTCATTATTTTTTAGGCAATTCTTGGTAGTATCATAACATTCAATGTCATTGGCCCTCCCACCTTCCACCTCCATTTTTTTCTTTTCTAATTTGCTTATTATCAATAGTTTCCACTTATTGAGTTTAGTGGTGTATATATATTATATTTATTGTAGTTGAAATGTATTATTATCTTATTTAAAAGTTTAAGTTATTAAAAAATATATTTTTATTTGTTTAATTATGTCTTCATCACTATCTTACACGTGATGATTTAAACACGTGGAAATCTTTTTTTTTTTTTTGATAATGAGTAGTGGGGAGACTCAAACTTCCGGAACTATGATATGTCTGGTGTGATTGTGTTATAAAAAAATGGACAATGGGCTTAACTCAAATACAAAAATTATTCATGATGTGAAGGTTGTTCAAGATCATATAAGAAAACCAAACAACCATGCGCACAAGAGATATGGAGCGTTCCGAGCATACCAAGATTCCCCGATTCTATTTTCCGTGTTATACATTTAGATTAGACATCTAGAACGTGAACAATATACGACATCAATATCAAGCAAACAAAAACTTGAGATGAGAGCCCAAAAGTTCATGTTTTCCTGATTGGGTTGGAGACCAGTTTTAATGGGCCTCAATAACACCAACCTCATTGTCCAAACAGGCCTTGGATCCAGTATCCAACATACTTAAATTTGGGCTTGACTGGAGAAGTGCAAATCTGTCTTTTTGACACCCCTATTTAACTTGTGGCCGTTTTTGTTATTCTAACAACTTCAGATATACGGTGTTTTGAAATTAGTTTGATCAAGTTTAACGTTAGACATAATATTTGAAGTTTCATATTGTTGAAGTTTAATTATTTATATTATTGAAGTTTAATTATTTTTATCTTATGGCTGAAGTTTTGTCATTTTTGCTTCACTTTAGCTATATTATTATTTGAATTTTAGTAATAGATGACTGAAATTTCAGTCAATCTTTTTTGTCTTATTTCGGACTCATTTGGTTGAAATTTAGTCATATTTGTATGAATTTCAATCAGATTTGGCTGAAGCTAAGGTTAATTAGTTGTAATTGACTTAAGTTATTTTTGCTTAAACTCCAGCAACATATGACTAAAATTCAGTCAAGTTTGCCTTACTTCAGTCATTTATGATCGAAATTCATGCACATGGCTAGAGTTCAAGCAAAGATGACTGAAGTCCAATTATTTTTGCATGAACTTTACTCATATATAACTTTAGACACCACTTCCAAAATATATAAAGTTGATAAAAATGTCAAGCTCGAAGATCTCTGGAACATGGAACAATACTTTAAAAGTATTTCAATCTATGAAATGAGGAAGAATTAAAGTAAAAAAAGACAATGATATACTAAAAACTATTTGGATTAATAATGTGGTCCCAATAATTAATCCAGTATGTGTTAGATCCTCTTCAACAACATCATCTTGTTAGCAATATTAATTTCTTCAATTCCTTTGTCAACAAAAATAGATAATGAGATGATAACCATTCGATATTCATAGTAGAATTTGACTAATTTAAATTTGATCTTTGATTAAATCAGAAGCATCTCATCCTTATGGACCGTATACGTACACCACATTCTTTGGTGGTATAAGGTAACAAGTACAATGCTTGTCTTTTTGTGAGATTAAGAATAAGTGAAAAATGCATGAATCATCACTTAAAAAAAGATCGATCAAGTTGTTGCATACGGTGCACAACTTCTATCAGTGTTCTATCAAATCTCCGAACAATGCGCTGATGATTCCAAATTTCCAATTACATAAAAATACAAAAAAAAAAGAAAAAAAAGACAAATATATTATGACTTTCGTACACTCATATAATTTACTAATTTCAAAATTATTTTTTTAAAATGAAAATAGGGAAAAGAAGTTCACAAGTAGCATAGCACCTTACTCCGTTCCTATTTACTTGTAGAATATTTTCTAATTTGATTTAGTTTTTTACTTGACAGTTTTTGAGAAATCAAGGAAGAACATTTTTTCCCTACTATATCCTTAAACTATTAATATTGAGTTAATGTCTTTGAAAAATACTGAGTAAATATATTTGAGACTCTATCAATTAATAAAGGTAAAATGATTAACTCACTATATCCGTCGTTGTTTTCTTAATAGGTGTGTCAAGTCAAAATTTAACAAATAAAAGGGGACGGAGGGAATATGTTCCCAACCTCCAATACACCTCATCTTCACCTTCACCTCCGTATAACCCTCACCTACACTACCCTACACTCCTACCCCACTCCATGTGACATAGTATTTATCTAAATTAAATATAAAGATTTTTAAGATAACATTTATTTAATTATGTACAAACAAGAATAATAAGTAAGAAATCCAATTATTTTCCTCGAAAACATATTTCATGAAAACAACTATCACTCAAAGGAAAATAATGCAAAAACTTTCAGATAGGTCACTGACTTGTACACTACTAACTTCCACTGGCGCACAAGAGTCCTATATGTACTATTAATTGTAAGTTAGTAGGTGAAAGGACACAACATTGCTCAAGTGAAATGTTGATAATTTTCAATTTCATTGGGGATTGCTTTATGCCTTTATCTAAGGAGTTCAAATAGCATTAAGACAAATATCTATGTAATAACTTCACATAACTTTTCGTCTCTTTAATGCCCGGAAGTTCTCTAAACATATGAAAAATTGGAGGACTTTGTACCATCCATTTCGATATGGTTGGATTCTATTCAACAGGCAAAAGACTTGCGCGAATTTCCTGAGAAACGAAGTCATAGGCACGTAGGTTCAGCACTAGATCGACTACTCCAAAAGCACTCATCCATAAACCGGTTACTGGTACAAATAACATAAAAAAATGTAACCAACGTTTATTGGAAAAAGCAACCCCAAAGATTTAGGACAGAGCACATTTTTTGTTCTTTTAACTACTTTAAGTGATTGTTGCTATCACAAAGAAATGACAACCTAGCTATGGATATCTATTGAGTTCATTTTGCTTCTTGACATATTTATTTTTCTATATTTTGAATTTACTCAGTTTAAACCTTGGTTCTCTGCTAGCTAGGAATATAATTGAATTTGAAACGACCAACTTAGCTAGACATAAATACCTAGCACTAAATAACAAATTTGTCCTATTATTCACCAAGAAGCTAGATGCAACAAAATTTCCCCACTCTATATAAATCTTTCATTCACATCTGTGTATATACATCTACACTTTATTTTATTTTAATTTTCTTCTATAAAAAAATATCTTTCTAAGAAAACAACTATTAGTCGAGTTACCATCTCAGAAATCCAACTCCTTCGAAAACATTCTCTACCGTTACATTTTAAAGTGAAAAATTGTTTTGGCCTTATATGTGACAAGATGTTCATTTTGTCTTATATTGTGGCGTTAGTTGACACTATAAACCAAATTTGATGATCATGTCTGTGAAAGGATGGGAATGAATGGTACCATCAATCACTAAACTCAAAACAGAAAACTGGATTAACACAACAAAAAAAAATAATTAAAAGAGAAATGATATATTATATAGTATTTGTCATCCATCATTAGCTTAATTAGACAAACTAATTGCCGGCTAAGGCAGCCTTTTTAACCTTTTCTCCATCTTAAGTACGTAGTCATCACTAATAATGCCAAAATTATTTGTCTTTCGAAGACTACGTACCAACAAGGGCGGAGCTAGTGCTTATGTTAAAAAAATACGATTTCAATCGAACTTAATATTTTAATTTAAATTTTATATTTATCTTAAATAATGTATTAATATGTATATATTATTAATTTAAAAATCAATAATAATAATAAAAAACAAATAATCTTAAATTCATAAATTTTAAATTTTAATTCCGCTTCTAGTATATAAAAAAAAGGTGAGTTCTAGATGTGTTAAAAGTGTTACCACAATATTTTACTCAAAATTATATTCAGTCTGTTAAAGCTAAGGTGGAACAATCATTATGAGAATATAATAAAATTGCATATAGTAGACCCCAATGCTAGATGCATGGTACTCAACATGGAGTGCGGCAACTTACTTGTCAATAAATTTTATAGAGATTAAGAAGGAATAATATCATTCCATGAATAGAGTAGTGTGCAATGTTTTTTTACTTTTTCAAGATACTCATTTTAAGGCTCGACTAATTTACATTCAGAAAGTATACTTTAAAAATAATTTTTTTTTCCAATGATTCTATTTTCAAAGTCGAATTGAAATCTCTAATTAAGAATAAATGAATAATAACATCCACCAACTTTTGGCGGTTAGTAAAATGTGGTAATCAACTTACTTAATGAAGTTTTCTAAAGTAATACTATTCCACACACCAAAGAGTATTCAAATTTGAATTCCCTTCTAATAGAAAAAAGAAAGAAAAACAGGGTCATTACTTAAATGGAAAAAATCTGAATTAGATTTCAAGCTTATAGAGACTAGGTCCTAATTATTTTACATGCATGCACGTTAATTAATCTAATATTTTCGGGTGAATTTATAGAGTTCCAAATAGCTAGAGATCTTCAAATCAAACAAACAATTTATTTGAAACAAATATCATATAATCACCTTTAAATTTGTTTGCTAACAAAAGAGTAAGAAAGTAATTGGATAAAGAGTATGTTAAAACGTGTGACTATCTTATCTAAATATTTAAATTATTAAATAAAGCAAATTTTTATTTATTTGGTTCTTTTTAACACACCTCTTCACCTTCAAACCTGATTATTTTTTTCATCGTTCAAGCTCGTGAAATTTCTTTTTGATACTCCTGATCGACCTCTACGTATACTTGCTCCGGTACTATATTGAAATACATCGAATATATTCCAGCCGTATATATATGAGTAGTACTCTTTCACTAATCCCTCTCTCTTTTCTTGGATTATTTTAAACATATGATCATTACTTCATCTATATATATAAGATATATCTCCAGTCTGATGGAATACACAAATGGATCCTCATTTTCTTCTATCTTTTTCTTCAAACTTCCATGCACATAAATAATAATAAAAACTTACAAAATTTATTTATTCCTCACATATAACATACATCACTTCATCACGAAAAAGGAAATCCTATTTCGGTGAGACTTCATCTGATCAATCGTAGTTCAGATTCAAGTTGGTCCTTGCTTCCATTTTATTGTGTTTAGCATTATAGTAGAGTCAAGTTTCAATGAACTTCACAACCATTCCCCTCCAAAACCCTAGTTTTTTCAACAACTCTCAAAGTTCTCTAGCAGGAGCACTACAAGGATGCATTGGGAGCCTTGATGGAGCATGTTTGGAAAAACTATTGCTTCATTGTGCAAGTGCCTTAGAGAACAATGATGTTACTTTGGCTCAACAAGTCATGTGGGTGCTCAACAATTTGGCTTCTTCTAATGGAGATCCAAATCAAAGACTCACATCATGGTTCCTTAGGGCATTAATTTCAAGGGCTTCTAGGGTTTGTCCTAATGCCACAAATCTTCATGGAGGTAGTAATCTTGAAAGGAGATTAATGAGTGTGACTGAGCTAGCAGGGTATGTGGATCTCATCCCATGGCATAGATTTGGATTTTGTGCATCAAATAGTGTTATTTATAAGGCAATTGAAGGGCAAACAAAAGTTCACATATTAGATTTTAGTATCACTCATTGTATGCAATGGCCAACTCTCATTGATGCAATTGCTAAGAGGCCTGAGGGTCCTCCTTCACTCCGAATATCAGTGCCTTCATGGAGACCACAAGTTCCTCCATTGCTCAATGTGTCAAGTGAAGAAGTTGGCCAACGTTTGGCAAATTTCGCGAAATTTAGAGATGTTCCTTTTGAATTCCATGTGATTGAAGACTTGAACTATGACATGTTCTTGAGCCAATTGAATCCTTCAACTCTTCAAATTAGAGATGATGAAGCTTTGGTTGTGAATTGCCAAAATTGGTTAAGGTACTTGCATGATGATGAACAAATTAAGGGTGCAATTTCGTCTCGCGACATATTTCTTGATAGGGTTAAGGATTTAAACCCTTGTATTGTGACTATTGTTGATGAGGATTGTGATTTGGGAAACTCAACTACTTTAACATCAAGAATAGCCACTTGTTTCAACTATCTATGGATACCCTTTGATGCATTAGAGACATTCTTGCCTAAGGATAGTAAACAAAGGCTAGATTATGAAGGTGATATTGGCCACAAAATTGAAAACATTATTGGATTTGAAGGGAACCAAAGGATAGAGAGATTAGAGAGTTGCAACAAGTTCTCACAAAGGATGGAAAATAGTGGTTACATGAGTGTACCTTTTAGTGAAGAAACAATTAAGGAAGTGAAGTCATTGTTAGATGAGCATGCAAGTGGATGGGGCATGAAAAAAGAGGAACATGACATGCTTGTATTAACATGGAAAGGTCATAACTCAGTCTATGCAACATCTTGGGTCATAGTCCCCACCACCCCATATGGACCTGAGTAGCTTATAATAATAATAAAAAAAGTAGCTAAGTTTTATATTTTTACTTGCAAGTGGTCTTTTAAATATATAATAATGGTAGGTTTATATTAAAGTAGCTAGCTAGAAAGGGCCAAAATAGAGATGAAATTTCATTCTCAAAGTGGTCCATTAGATGAGAAGTGACAATATAAGATTTGCTTTTTTATTTTATAGTTTTTTTGTCATGGTGCTATTATGTAAACAAGACAAGGGCTAAAAATGCTAGGAATCTAAGAAAAACTTTAATTTCATCCCATGCCACAAATGTATTATTTGTCAGTTTGTCCCCTACTAATGTCACATGAAAGTTGAGGAACAGGAAGAAATATGTACTAATATCAAGTTTTTTTTTAGTTGTAGAATAATCTAAGTATTTGATTTACTACAATATTCAGTTTTAAATTAGTTGCAGAAAGAATTCACTCTATGCGAAGACACAATATCAAAGTTCAACTACTATAACAACTATATAAGAGCCATCCTGCCGGCTTTCAACGGGTCCGGCTATCCTTTCATCGGTCGGTCAGCTATGGAAGACTCTGCTGGATAGAAGCCCGAATATCATTAAAAATATCTTAACACTTTGCATTTTTTTAAAAAATAGTATATATGGTGCTTCAATCGAAAAAAATACCTTTGTTATAATAGTAGAACCCCAACAGCATGTCTCATTATCCTAAAGAGGCATGAGCTCTACTTTAGTTATGGAAATATATTTATTTATGAGGCTATTTTATTTAAACTATATATATGAGACCAAAAGATTAATCATATTTTTAATTTTCTTGTTGCACTCGCATCTTTTGAAAATATTCTATCACCTATTGTCTTTTGTATAAGGACCAAAACCAGCTATTGTTTTTTAATTTAGAAATGGTATAGGATGGTCATTTATACCCTTCTATTTAAAGCTTAATTATTTTTAAATAATACTCCTAATATAGTCCACACAGACTGTTGGAGGCAAGAAGATGCACATTAAGAAAAAGTTGAGGATCGTTGATGCTTGTGTTTTGCCACAAACGGTCTAATCTTCTGTATTTTGCAAAATCTATGGTTGCGTACCGTCAACTAAACTCACAACATTTTTGCGATGTTGATTGAGCAGCATGTACAAATTTCAGAAGATCAGTAACAAGCTATGTAATGAAGCTTGTGGACTATTTAATATATTGAAAATCAAAGAAATAATAAATGTGTAAGAACTCAACAAAGGCCATTGGAGAACACCAGTTTTGGCATATTTTTCCAAATAAGATGATGTATATCATATATTTTATTGTATGTCACACACATTTTATGAATATATATAATATACACTTATGATATACACAAATATGAGGAAAGGAAGGTAATGAGGAGATTCCTTTCCAGCGTATTTTATGACAATACAATAACATATACCACCTGTACATTATATGTATATCACTACAAATCTACATGTAATTTTACTGATATACACATATATACATGTTTGAGATACATTGATATGCAAAAGTACTAAACTTCACAAATGTAAGCCCAAAAAATTCATTTAGAATGTCATGTCACCACTTAGGCATAACTTAATGATTAATGTCATATTATGACAACTATTTATAATTGTCGATATAAATTATGGTAAATTTTAGGGGAAAAGGTCTTAAATATATTTGAACCTTGACCGAAACTGTTGTAACAATTCCAAACTTTGGGCAGGACCCTTTACCCCCTGCACTATTTAATAGTGTATTTTAAAGGTATATATGTGCCCACGTGGACATCATAAATATTGCATCATTATAAATAGTAACTTGTCCACGTGGGCACATATATACCTTTAAAATACACTATTAAATAGTGCATGAGGGTAATAGGTCCTCCCAAAAGTTT
The DNA here is from genome assembly GCF_019186545.1 of Solanum stenotomum. Classification (NCBI taxonomy): domain Eukaryota; kingdom Viridiplantae; phylum Streptophyta; class Magnoliopsida; order Solanales; family Solanaceae; genus Solanum; species Solanum stenotomum. Next base: position 7,008,645 of record NC_064290.1, on the reverse strand, counting down.
GGAATTGTTACCGCAATTTCAATCAAAGTTCGAATATATTTCGAACCCTTTTCCCTAAATTTTATAAGTATAAATGTGAGTATACTCGTGACTGGTGAAATATCCATACTCTCCTCTTTATATACTTTGATGATTATATTTTCTAGTTAATATTACTCATAATATCGTTTATTTTCTTACTCTTTTTAGTGATTATATTCTATCTACAGGAATTCTTAACAATACCCACAACAAAAAGTATATTAAACTTTAATTTTATAAATTTAGGTCAATATCTATTAATTATATATTGAGTATATACCGACGATGATTACAATCTATTATACAGCTAGTCTAGTGATTTTATTTTTGAAATTTTTGCGTGGATTTCCCTTTTTGGGGTGGTTGATTATTTTTTTGCCAATGAATTTCAATTTTTATTCATGTTGCTCATAATTAAAAAAATTGTGCACAAAGTATTCATATTTATGACCTAATTTCATTTGGCATGAGTTTAGAGAAGCAAGAATTAAGTTACCAGGCATAAATTTTGTAGTATCTAATTCACTCAACAAAATTTTAGTAAGATTTTATCTCACTCGAAATTGCGACATAACTTGTGGATTTTGACTTAAACTTTTGTCTCTATTGAACGAAATTTTGTAGAAATTAAGTAGCATAATTTGTGTTAAATTACCGTACAAAAATATAAACTTCTACTGAATGGAAGTATTTGTCATTTCGTTGTCAAGATATTTTCGACCACTTATTTTTTTAATTTGTGAGGTTGAAGAGCAGGATTCAAAAACCACAAAATTTGAGGATAAAAATTAAAAATCATCTCAAACGTCGCTGGCTTGCTGCTACGTCAGGAAGAGAAACGTATGGTGGGCTGAAAAATTGGGCTATCATGTGTACCATTGGAGATGTTAAGAACTTTAGTTGAGTTCAAATTTCAATTATATTTTAGTATTATTATAATTAAAATGGACAAATTACTTAAGTACACAATATTACTTTACCTATTCTCAATATTTCTCTACTCTTTTACTAAAATACAAAAATCCCTTATTTTCCCCCAATTCAACTTAACCGGATACTTTATTAGTTTAAGTATCCGCCCGTTATTAATTAAAGTATCCGCGCTGCTATATTATGCATCCTCTCGTTAATTTAAGTATCCATCCGTTGTTAATTTAAGTATCCACCCGTTATTAATTAAAGTATCCGTGCCAACAACTTAATAATTTAAGTATCCGCCCTTTATTAATTAAAGTATCCGCACTGCTATATTATGTATCCGAAAGACACTAAAAAAGGGATTTTTGGTAATTAATGAAAGAGTAGGGATAGGAAGTAATTTCTTTCTTATACTATGTGATTTGCCTAATTTTTACTAATAAAATAACACTCTAAACTATAACATAACAAAATAGATTGACTCCAAAAAAAAATATAATTATTATAATAAAATATTGTGATATAAAGAATGATTGGTATATAAAAAATGTGAATGTATTTAAGATTTCACTGTAATGTTAAATCCAGAAAATGAAATTGAATAGTGCCACATGATTTTCATTTGATTGCAATAATGACATCAACTACACTTTAAATGCCAAATTCAAAGTTCGATCGATTGACTATAAAATAAATAAAAGCAATTCTTAAGAACACGTATGTTAAGCTGAGTGATATATCACAATTTTTTTTTTAGGGAATTTACGTAAATTTCATTAGTTTAGGAGCTAATTAATTAGATATATTTTAGTTTGCAATATTACGTATTTTATCAGATTTTGATGTTTTCAGATACGTTCAGATATATGTATCTCAGATACATTGAGTCAAATTTAGGTGTAATTTGTTCTAGATACATTGTATCTAAGGAATTCACATGTATCCTAGAGACATGCACATCATTCAAGATACATACAGTGTATCTAGTGTGATTCACATGTACATGGGATATATATGAATCTCGCTCGTCTCTCTCCCTTTTTTTGTGTATCTGGTAGCAAAAATACATGTATCTAAATGTAAAATATGTAAGAACCTCTGGTAAGATATGTAATATTTTAAAAGTATATGTAATATATATATGATAGTGAAGTATGTCTAATTATATAGCTTTTATTTATTTATTTATGGACTTAGTTTGCAACACAACCTTCCAACCGAACAAGAACAAATAGTCATTTTAGAATAATCATTTGATTTGATTTATTTTTTAATTGCTTAGCTCTCCTCATCCGAAAAAATGATTCTTTTGTAGCCTATTTTGGAGGGCGGAATTGATAGCTTGTAGATAAGAAAGACAAGTTTTTCTTTATCTGCTTTAAATTATAAACTAATGTTGTATTAACCTCTTACTATACTTTATAAAAATCACATCAACAAATAACTATAATTAGCTGACTATTATAATGATTATAAAATTATAATCAATTCAACATGGAAGAACTTTAACGGAGCTTCCATTTAATTTATTCGAACTAAAGTAAAACACTACCGTTGCATGTTTGCCCCGCTTTGATATGCTGATATTTTATGATTCCACATTTTTTAAAGGCGAATATATCGATAACCATTTAAATTGTTAAATATGTTGTGTTTAGATATTCAAATTATCTATTTTTTTATTGAGTATATGAACACATGATAAATATATAAAATATTCCTATTGTACACTTCCTGTTAATCTTTTGGAAAAAGTTTCTACACATGAAAGGAGAATCAAACAACAATCTCGATAGATTTTTATGTTCGGACCTCCTTAAAAGAAGGATGACTAATTATTTGTTTGTATTATCAACATGGGTTGTGGTGTAGTGAGTGATTGCTTCGGATTTGAGTCCTAGATATGGAGAAAATTCTATTGGAAGCGTCACTCCTGGATGGACCAATAAAGTGCAATTCAGATTTTGTTGAAACTCCAATATTAGCTTCGAACATCGGGCGGAGACAAAAAAAAAATTAGTTCTTCATGTTTTTCCCTAAATTTTGATAACTTCGTATTTATCTTTGATTTCGTAATCATTAATTATTTAGTTCGCAAAATAGATTGGCATAGATTATGTTTTTAACTTTTTCCAATACATTGTGGGTTCTACTTACTTATATTATTTCTCTAAAAACAGGAAAAAAAATCTCTTTTTTGGTATCTTTTTAATATTTTATATATAAGATTTGTTGTCACTTAATTTGGATTTTGGCATACATATCATTAGAGCTGTCAATATGGGCTGGTCTATCCCATTCGAGTTAACTCATACAGGCTTTACAATTTGACGGGCTAGGTCGGGCTAGCCCATTTTTAATATGGGCCAGAAAATGGTCGGCCCAGCTCACAAGTGCGCGGACTACGGGCTTTGTCGGGTCAACCCTCTTTTCTTAAAAGTATATTTTTTTATAATTTTTTAAATTAAATTATAATTTAAAAAATATTATCATAAATATCGACTAGTGTTACTACTTGTTAATCAAATACACAAATAAAATTATCTATATAATATTTATTAAGTTTGATTCAAGTAAAAACATAAATAGCTAAATAGAAATATTAACCTAATTGTTTTCCAATGATCATAATAAAACACAAAAATTATGATAATATTCCATAGGGTAGTGATTCCCTAGAAATTTTAGGAACTTTATTTTATGTAGTACGTATTTTATAAACATAATTTGTATTTAAATTGTAATTTTCAAACTTTAAACAGATTTTGAGTGTAGACTCCTATTATTTTTAATACTCTATTTTATTTTTATTTTTTAATTAATTTTTATTTGGCCTACGAACCGGCCCTATCCATATTTCTCAAGCCCCATAAATTGACAGACTTATTATTCAGGCCGGACTAAAAAGCTATTTTCTTAAATGGGCTCCAAAAATCATAATCCAATTCTATTAAATTACGGATTAAGCCAGAGCCCCCCCCCCCCCCAACGGACCTAACTCATTGACGGTTCTACATATAATGGCTGGATTTAATATGAGATTACCATGAAGGAAGGGACCTTATATGTTTCCTGTGGACCCTTTATTAAAATTCACTTTTGTTGTTGTGCACCTTTAATTCGAAAACTTGTTTTATCTTATTTTCATCTGAGAAGTTATTTTCAAAAAATTATATTTTACTAAAATATCTTTTTCAAAAATTCTGATCAACCACATAAGAAAATTAAAAAATATTTTCTTTCAAGAAAATAATTAGTTACTTAGAAGATAGTTCACTCATCATTTTAAATATTTTGATTAAAGTTATATATTTTCCTCACATAATATTTTAGAACAACTATCTAGTAGTACTATTTTATAAAAATGAAGTTTATGGGGTCTATAACTATGTATTCATTACCATAGGCCTATGACATGTTTGGTTGCGGGTTAGTGAGAAATTAAATTCATGTATAATAATTACCATAAGTTTCTTTGTTATTTGGTTTTAAATTGGAAAAAGATCCTCTCCTCATAAAATTTAGCTAAGTTTGTATAATGTTTGCTTGGATTTTTCTCTTTTACACCTAAAACATAACATTGCTAATATAATATTTGATTCAGATTTTTCTTTCGCATAATTAATACACGTATAAGTTACACACATATAAGTTATAAGGAAATTTATTAATTATTTTATGCAAAATAAAGAGAGAATAACTAATATATGTATAACTCTAATCTCTTTTAAAAGGTAAATGATATTTTAAAAATAATTTATGAACTGAAAAGATCATCTCATATTAGTGGATGTTTCATTGAGAACACCCTGAATATGAAGTCGTATTTGTTTAAGAGTGTTTTATCTTATAATATAATTTTTTTCGATACGAATTCAAAATTAGTCGAGCTTTAGTGCGGAGATGTCGAGAAAAAGCTACCCCACCCCACCCCCTCCCCCTCCCCATCCAATAAAGAAAACGTAAAAAAGACGTGCAAAAGTTATTCACGTGAGTCCCGTTTGGCTGCTGTTTTAACAGGGTAAGGTTGCCTTTTTAACAAACGCCTCCTTACAAAAAACAAATTGGGTGCAGAATAGCCAACCCATTGTGATTTAATTAAAGTATAAAAACATTTTATAGTTTTGAGTATTAGTCTAAAAATATTTATACAATTAAATTACTTTTAAAACTACAAATACTAATTTCTTGTAATAAACAAGCAATTGATACTGAAAGAATCTTTAAATCCTATCGTGTATACATAAAGGAGAATACATTAGTTTATATGGACAGACGATCGCTTAACCCACACATTATTTATTATTACAATGTCATAATTAGTGAAGAAGTCTACGTACAACATATTCAATATTACGACACAAATTTTAATATAAATATCAAATAAAAATAAAATAAAATTATAGTATATATTTTATTACCTATTTAAAGTAAAGGTCAAGATGCTCATGCATGAAGGAACTGACTACAAATAGAATATTAGGGTGGACGAATTATATATTGAAGCCAACCGACAAACTTTATTATAATAAATAAATTAAGAGAAAATCAAGAGAGTTCCACGTAGCATAGAGATGTATTCGAGTTGTAAATATGTACTGCCGGTAAGAAGCCTAAATTAATATCTAACAATATATATGAAACATGTATATAAATTTTATTTTTTTTTCGTTCAATATTTAAGTCCGTATTAAAATTTCGATTAAATTTAGATTGAATAATTTATTTGGGTGATGCTCAGCTGTCATTGGTACTTAATTGATCCATGTGGTAAAAGGTAGCTTAATTAATTTATACCAAATTAGCTTTATCTTTTATGTTTTATGTTAGGCCAAGTTACATTATTCAATCTGTTAGGATAACAGTAATCGCATTTACTTGTCAAATATACAAAGATATATACTATTGTATTTAAAATACATATTTTTATGCCTACTTATATATATATATATATTCAAATTTAGAGTTATAAAGTATTATTAATTATAAGATTAATTTAATAAAATATACTTTTAATTTAAAAAATTAAAAATATTTCTGCCGTTCTCTTTTAGTTGTTATGATTTCCTTTTTTTAGAGTCAAATTATAAGAATTTTGACTAACATTTTATGGTGTATTTTCTTTTATCATATTGATATATAAAAAAATGCAATTTGTAGTATTTTTCATATAGTTTTTGAATATATAAATTTTTAGTTTAAAATATCAAGTTAATGTAATATAATTTAACTTTTAAAAATTAGTCACATTAACTTTTGAAAAGTCTAACATGACAACTAAAAGAGGATGAAGAGAGTTTATCAAAATCAACATGAATCAAATAATATGAAACGGCGCACTAATAATTTTGACTTTAGTCCATAACTTTCTTAAAGTAATTAGTACATCATTGTGCGGGGAGCTATGTTTTTTTCCAAAACTTTCATTTTTCCCGTGACAAAAGTGTGTATTTTAAAATTTTATATCTAGGTCAAATAATAATATCTTTCCTTCCAAATTATCCTTATTTAGGCAAGTGGTTTTTACGAACCAAGACACTATATTAAATAAGTAACATTTAATTAAGGGTATTAATTATTTCAGTTTCTACTGAAAATGCTTAAGACATAGCAAAGTTCTTATATTTCTACTTAACAAAATAAAAAGATTAAATTACTTAAGACATGTCTCATCTGCATTTGCATAAAAACATCAATATCTTTTAAAATGGACCAACAACTACTGGAATCTAATTAATTATAACAAACATTAAATTTTACGAGTCAAATTATATGCAACACATGTTTCTCGAAAGAAAGTGAAATGACATATATGATTACATTAATTGAAAACACATGCATAACAAACATTATTGAAATAGTCTTAATGAAAATAAGAAGTTCAATACTCTTCGAATGTTGTAGAACTCTTCAACATTCAAGGTGTCTCCTGGCCATATCATATCACAAATACAAAGGATATTTATTTATTTATACTATTCTTAATATTAAATAACAATATAAGATATTAGTAGTCAAATTTAGACTTCTCATCAATGAGGTTAGTTTAGTAAAAATACACCCTAATACAAATTTTCTTAAGAATCGTGTAAAATTAACTTTGGTCAAGTAAAATGAAATAGAGGAATTAGTAGAAGGTATAATACATAAACGTGTTATTTAACTTGACCTCATGAATTGATATCTATGTCTTGCTTCAATTTTTGGAGTGCACAAGTAGGTATTTAAATTTGTTTAAAATTGAACGTCAAATAGACAGACACATGCGTTTTACGTGAGATACATTCAAAATGATTTGTATATGTCACATAAGACACATGTGTCTATCTGTTCAACTTTATATAAGTTTAAGTGTCCAGTGATGGAGCCAGAAATTTTATCAAGAATGTTCAACAATAGATAATGATGTTTGTACAAATCATGACTTGTTGTAAACAAAAAACAAAAAAAAAAAACATTGTGCTATGGGGTTCTAACCCAGAACTACTTGATCCAAATGGACATCCACTATCACTATACTAAAGGCATAGCTTTTGTCAAGAGTGTCCAACTTTAAATATATATCCTTTAAACGCAGAATTTGACATATATATATAACATAATTTTTTGACTGGACACTCTGGGGTGGCTATAATTCTGTTGGATATATTGTTTGGAGACGAGGAGCACAATCGACTTCTCACAACTTGAATTTTATTATATCAAACGTAAGGACCCGCTTTGGTCTTACAATCTTGATTACACTTGTTGCTTGCTTTAACAACACTCCTTACTTGAGCACTCACACTTGCTTGCTCTCTCGGTTTGTTACTTACTTGGTTACTTACTTACATATCAAATGAACCACCTCTATTTATTGGAGGTGATGGAAGAATCTAGAGAGATATTACATACTACTCTCTTCTAGAATATTCTTAACTATTTTTTTCTAGAACTACCTTTTCTAGAACACTTCTAGACTATTCTCTCTAGAATATTCATTTTAGAGATCTTCTTTCAATTCTCTACAACTTCAAAATATTCTAGATTTTTCTTGACTTATTTTAAGTAAATAATTAAGTTGGTGATGAATTCTTAACACTCCCCCTCAACACCAACTTATTTTTTTCTTTGTATCTGTTGTGAGCGATTCCTGAAACTTTGCAAGCATCATGATGTCCATGCTCTTTGAGGATTTCCACCTTCATTGGATTATTCCGATCCCTACTCTTTGAAGCTTTTTCAAAGGTAGTAGTCTCTTTGTTGTTAACCACCTTGGTTAATGCTGCATCTATGTACTTGGTGTTTGGATGCTTTAGTTGTGCAGACCTCCTTAGTTGCGATTGTGACGCTTCTTGGACTTCTTTCAACTCATCTGGTGTCTCACAAGCTCCAGTTTGACATAAGTTTTTCTTTTTCTTTTGTGGAGATACCTCCTGGTAATATTCAATCGTGTTCTCTTGTTATATTTCGTTGAGCTTATGTTGCAACTTTTTCTCAAGAGTTATTGAACCTGGCAGGGTAACTTCTTCAAACCACCATGATGATGCTTCATCAAATACCACATAAGTTATTTCGGCTGGAATGACATAGATTGAATCTAATCTTCTTCCCTCCATGATTAGCGAGCTTGTTACTTTTAAGCTTTGATAAACCTTCACGTCATCCAATTCGAACACAACATAGTTTCCTGAAGCTGTTAGTTGTGACACAGAGAATAAGTTCTTCTTCATACCTGGAACATGATAAACATTTTGAAGTTCCACTTGTCTTTAGTTGTGATGAGGCACAAACACCGTCAATATGAGTTATTGGCATTTTTGAATTATTTGTACTCACCACTACTCGACCGCCTTTATATTCACTCATGTTAATGAGCTTTTTCTCACCACCAGTCATGTGAACATCCTGAATCAACGATCCAATTATGTTAATAATCTATCAGTTAGAATGACAGGTGACAAGGTCCTCTTGTTGATTAGTTTATTTAACTGCATAAGAGGTTTCGAAATCCCAAACTTCTTCTTCATATTTCTTGTTTAGAGTAGAAGTAGCTACTTTACCTTCAGCTTTCTTATACCAGCAGTCTCTAGCATATATAATGTCCTTTATTTCCATAATTGTAGCACTTCTTCATTAGTCGGTTGTTGAAACCTTTCGCCTGCTTGTTTTGTCGTTGAGTTCTTTGATGTTGATTCTTTTGGTCTCCCCTTGGACGTGAGCTTCTCTCTGCTTCTCTCTTTTGATAGTCTTGTCGTTTGCTGAAGAACGCCTTATCTTCGTCTTTTATAGTGAGACTTGATAATGGCTTCTCCAAATCTTCTTCATTTGCCAACATATTTTTCAACTCAGATAAAGTTGGTTCTGTGGTCCATCCCCGTGTGGCTGTAATTATGCCTTTGTACTCTGGCCTTAAACCATGAACAATGATTCTCCTCATTCTTGTCTATATGATAGCATTCTCTGGATCTAACTCTGATAGTTCATCAGATAAAAATTTTACCTTTGAGAAGTATTAACTGATCGTCATATTCCGTTGAGAGATCGACAAAAGCTCATTTTCATGCCTTTGTAATCTTGCATCATTCTTCTTTGTAAAAACCGTTACCAAGGTGTCGCAAGCTTCTTTGGGTGTCTTGGCATTCTTAATCCGTTGTAGGAACTCATCCTCGATGGTTACAATGAGAGCATACATGGCCTTTCCAACTTTGACCTTTTACCTTTTTGCTGCTTCAGCATCTGTTGGTGGTGTGGTGTCTGATCCATCGACGATATCTCATAATTTCTGGCCGAGAAAGTAATATTGCATTTTCGTGCTCCATGAACCGTAGTTGATTGCGTTGAGCTTCTCAACGCTATTGAGAGTACTTGCGAAATCTGCCATTGATAATTGCCTCGCGACTTGTAGCCTCCGACAATAGCTTGTAAGATCTTCTTTGAGTTACTACCTCGCTCTTATCTATCAGGCTCTGATACCACTTGTTGAATATTATTTGGAGACAACGGGTACAATCGACTTCTCACAACTTGAATTTTATTATATCAAGGTAAGGACCCACTTCGGTCTTACAATCTTGATCACACTTGTTGCTTGCTTTAGCAACACTCCTTACTTGAGCATTCACACTTGCTTGCTCTCTTGGTTTGTTACTTACTTGCTTACTTACTTACATATCAAATGAACCACCTCTATTTATAGGAGGTGATGGAAGAATCTAGAGGGATACATACTACTCTCTTCTAGAATATTACTAACTATCTTTTTCTAGAACTACCTTTTCTAGAACACTTCTAGACTATTCTCTCTAGAATACTCATTCTAGAGATCTTCCTTCAATTCTCTACAACTTCGGAATATTCTAGATTTTTCTTGACTTATCTTAAGTAATAATTAAGTTGGTGATGAATTCTTAACAAATTCCACCACTATAAGTGTCTATTAGTGTATCATTTGAGAGACCAAGTTAAATGGTACGTTGAGATATTATGCCTTGCTAAAACTTTAGGTACAAGTTGACATATTGCATATTCCAAGCTTGAACAATATGCATGGCATGTCGGATACCAAACAACTATTACTGATTAAAGGTATACAAATTGAATTTCCACTTTAAAGCTTATACTTGGAAGTCTCAATACAAAAGCATCAATGTGTACTGACTACTGAGAAAGTGAATCAAAAAGCAAAAGAAAGTGATAAAGATTTCAAATAATTTTTTGAACTAATCAAGTTGAAATCATTTTACCAAAAAAAGTTGAAATCATTAAACTTTTAGCACCTTTATATTCAAGAGGTGGTTACTCAATAAAATGATACATACTTCAACAAGATGTTATCCTTTGCTCCAAAACTTGCATAGATAAAATAAGTGAGTTTATTAGTTATTTTGTTTGTATTTAATAGGTAAGAAAAATACTATTTTAAAAGTATTTTCATCATGTGTGTTGTTGGATGAGGAGTACATAATAACGAGAAATGTTATTTGTAAAATAATCATTTTCCTCATTTAAAAAAAAATCATTTCCTAGAGAAAATATTTTTCAAAAAATGACCAATCAAACATGAAAAAAATGAAATTGAATTTTTCAATTGCTACTCCCGACTCATTTAAAATTGAATTGATACTATTTATAGTACATTTTAGAGAAAACTAATTACAAAGAAAGATATATTTTTCAAATTTGTGGTCTTAACATCATTTGTTGGGATTATAAGGACTTTTAAAACTTCTGATCATATAAAATTCTCTTATTAAATCTAAAATAAAAAGTTTATAAAGGATTTTTTTTTAATACTTTAAAACACTTCTTAACAAAATACTCTAGTATATATAATTAAAATTCCTTTTTATCCATACTTTTTTAAACATTACTACAATTTTTAATTATTTTTTCACAGAGAAAAATTGCATTGTTGTTGATCTTGAAAACATAAATTGTTCTTTTCCACAAGCAGGAGAAAAAGCAAAAGCTTTGGTCATGCTCAAAACTGAAAATATGCAAAAGATAATGTAACAGACAAAAAAAATAAAATATGAGGAAAGGTGCTTTGCAGTGGCAAATATGTCAATTTACTTTTAATAAAATAAAACAGCGTCAACTTATGTTATACGGCAGTGAGAGATTAATTAGTAGAGTGACTGATCCGGAAGGAAACTGCAGCTTGGTTCGATGGTTGTTACCAATTGTATCATACTTTCTCCGTTTTAATGTAAGTGTTGTCGATTATCTTGTTTGTTCGTTTTAATTTTTTTAAAAAAAAATTATTTTAAAAAGAATATTTTCTTTATAACTTTTTAATTCTATCTTCCTACGTGAGTTGTCTATAAAATCATATGATTAAATGATATTTTGATATATTTCATATATTTTTAAATTTAAAATCATGAAATACAAAGATTTTTCTTCTTTTCTTAAACTCTGTGTCAAGCTAAAATCAGACAAATAAATTGAAACACAGTGAATAATAACTCTTTTCAGCCCATTTAAATATAAGGATATCATTTACTAAATTGAAACTATTTGTCAAATATTTATTTGAGAATTGAGCACTATTAAAAAAACACATTCTTTAAGATAAAAATATAGTTGAGTTGTGAAGTGGGAGAGAAGGGATATCACAATTGGGGTTTTGATTATGACCTTTTGATTTTTCAATTTTCGTTTTTATTGAAAAAGTAATAAGAATGAGAGGTGTTAATCCTTTTATCATCCTGGCGTCGAGCTATTTTTCCACAGATTCTCCCTTACAGTATCGTCACCGTACTAGAGTTTAACCACCAAGTTTGAAATGAATTGGTATGGTTCCTCTATGCCTAAGACCCCAGAATATCGAACCATTAACAAAGAAAAACATGAAATGGAAGCATACTGACTAGTGATTGTGAGACCCTAATTCTTGACTGGAGGGGACACCAAAGGCCTCTACCCTTCCGGCCCTTGGAAAGATAGAGAGGAAGGCAGAACTTTTGATTATTTTTTTAGGTTGTCAAAGAGTTGAACCATTTCTAAAGCGATAATTACTTTGTTAAAATGATATTTATTTTGATACAGAAAAAATATTATAATATTAATTTAAATATAATATTTCTCTTAATTATTATTTAAATTTTATTATATTATATTAGTAAGAATGTTGTGACTGCTCATGAAAGTAATTTTTTTTTGTAATCTATATCGAATTCTGATTAATTCAATTTTGTGTTTCATATGACCCCAATTGATAAAAGTCTATTTATCAATAATTTTTTCATATTCAAAACTCAAAAAAAAAAATAATCTCATCCACTCGATCACACATAAAAGTAAAGGAGTTGAGAACCAGAATATGATAAAACCAGCAGATATTTATTACATATAATATAAGTTCAGCTCTTGATTTAGCCAGAAGTAGCATATGCTTATCAAAAATTGACTCATATTATTTTACAGGAATGTCAGATATAGATTAGTGGGCAGTCAACAACTCTCTTTGTCTTACCATATAAACATTTTTCTCTCTTACTCTTCACACTGAAAGTTTTCATTTTTTTCCCCCTTTTATTATATGCATTTATATATTCTGTTATTTAACTCAGTCCTTGAGACACCCCTTCTTTGCTTCACCCATACTCTTGTCTCTCTAAGCTTTTATTATTATTCTCAGTTTGTATTATCAAGAACACATCTTTTTCCATTTGTCTTTATGCTTATTTCAGAATAACTTCTTGTTTTCTTCTCAAATCTATGTGGGTATTTTCCAAGATTAGTTTTTTATTCAAGTAAATTCCAAAAGGGACTCTTAATTTGACTCTAATGGATGTTTCTTGTGATCTTCAAGTGGATGTTAATGGTGAACAAATCTTTATGGTTGATAAGGTAAATTTTCTTCTCTTTTGTCCTTTGTAAATAACAACAAGCATTGTTCTCAATTAGTGTTATTCTGTTTCATTTCTAATTCTCTGTTCTTGGTTCCTCTGTTTTGTCCAATTTCTGTATGCAAAATTGTGCTTTTTTCCCATAGTTGCTCGGACTCTCTGAAAATGTTGCCACACATAGTCCATTAGTTGTTCGGACTCTCCGAAAAAGTTGTGACACCTGTGATAGATCCTCTCTAAAAGGACACTAATTTTCTCGATATTTTTGAAGAATTCGAGCAATATAGACTGGTTTTAAGTTTAGTTTGAGTTTGTCTGGCTCCATTTTGTGCTATTGTGAAGTTCATGATCATTCTCCTATATGTTTTCTTTGCTGTCTTTTAACTCTTTCTACATTATTGTTCTTAACTTTTGCTACTTATTTTTTAACACAAAATTAAATTTTGTACCTACATTGTTCATGTGTGGGGATAAGTTTGTACTATTTCTTGGCCACTTTAATTTTCTCCAATATGATTTGTAAAATCACCGCCACTTTTGTTTGTTTTTTTGGTATGTGTCCACTCATTTATTATTGATGATGCGAAATTGCCCTGAACTCATCATTTTAAACAAGATTAGGTATGTAATAGGTCACCAAGATAGTTTTAATGTGTTACTGAACTTTTCGAGACAAGTTAGTGGGGAATTTATATCTTTTCCCATTATTATTATTATGAGGTTTAAATGTTCTTGGCCCAAATTTTGCTTCTTTCACATCTTTCTAGAGTGCCCAAAAAGGTTGCTCTCAAATCAACTCATTACTATGCTTTCCCTACTTTGCTGGTATATCACAAACTTTTTTTCCTCAATTTAATTTTAGTATAACGACCTGTCATCATTCTTTAGAAAATTCTTTTACATTATTCAATTAAGTTTTTGCTTTTTGTGGTTTTAATTTAATGCCCTTGATAATGTTCTTATATCTTAAATTATGAAAGTGATTGAATGATTACTAATGTAATCTTATTAAATACTTAAGATGGTCCCCAAATAACTATTGAGTATCATTCTTGGTTTGTTGAATATGCTAGTTTCGTTATTTGATTGTGTTTTGTTGTAAATTTGTGTAGAAGGTTATATGTTCGTATTCAGGGAGAATAAACAAATTGTTTGGAAAATCGAAACGAGGGACGCAATATCTAAAGGTTATATTTCATGACTTTCCTGGTGGAGCTGAGAGTTTTGAGCTAATTACAAGATTTTGTTACAGCAAAGGGAAGGTTGAGATAAATTCTATTAATGTTTCAACTCTATATTGTGCTGCCTCTTATATGGAAATGGAGAAATCTGTATCCGGGAACCAAAATCTGTTTGAACTAACTGAGAAATCGCTCGAAGATGTTAGGTATTGGTCTTGGTCTGAGCTTCTTGATGCTCTAAGATTGTGTCAAAAATTGATGCCTGTGGCAAGTTCTTCAGGTGTAATTGATAAATACCTGGATTCTCTTATTGGGAGGGTTGCGTCTTCGTGTGAAACCAGCCCTTGTCCGTCAACTTCTTCTGCTGACAGCTCTGGATTTCGGTTGTCATGTGATACGAAAAGTACAGAGAGCTTGAGAAATAGTGCATTTCGGGCAACATGGTGGTTTGAGGATCTTGGTTCATTTGAGCCCTTTTTGATAGAAACTTTGGTAAAGCAAATGGTATCCAAAAACCTTGACCATGGTATTCTTAGTAAGTTCCTGTTCTATTACCAAAAATCAAGATTTTCAGCGGCCAAAACGATGGACGAGAAATGCAAGACCATGGAGACTGTTATTGAGATGCTTCATTTGCTAGATTTAAGCTGCATTTCCTTCAAAACCTTATTTGGAATGCTTCGAATTACTCTGAATTTAAAGATAAGCAAGTGCTCCAGGAACAAGTTAGAGAGCATGATTGGCTTCCAGTTGGATCAAGTGACTTTGGATAACCTCCTGCTCCCGTCACCTGTTGGATCGAGTTATTTATATGATGTAAATTTACTTCTTAGGTTATTGAAATCATTCATCAGCAAAGGGGCATGTTGTGTTCCGTTAACTCGATTGAGGAAAGTTGCTAGCTTGATGGACTTGTACATCGCAGAAGTAGCTCCTGATCCATGCCTAAAACCTTCCAAGTTCCTTGCCCTGGTCAGGTCGCTCCCCGAGTCTGCTAGGGACTCATATGATGCAATATACCATGCCACAGTTATGTATCTCGAGGTATGCCTTTTTCGATTCTCCTTAAGAGGCCTTCAATTCATCACTTGTTTCTTTGCATTTTGATGCTTATTTAGACTGATACAATTACTTCGTGTTCAAGATTATGGCAAATTGTTTCGATATTTAGATGATTTGTCAAACGTTGATCATCGATGACAAATTGCAGGTCCATTCAGGGTTATCCGAAGAGGAAAAGATGAAAGTATGTAGTGGACTGAGCTACGAGAAGTTGTCATCCGAGGCTTGTAGCCACCTTGCTTGTAACAAAAAGTTCCCTTCAAAATCTGCTGGACAAGCTCTCATAACTCAGCAAGTAAAGCTCAAAAGCTTACTTCAAGAAACCAATCAAGCCAGTCCATACCTCGATTCGCCTTGTAGTTTCGTGGAAACAGGAAGTCCAGGACATGAAGATCAACAAATCGTGCTATACGCGGGAAAGCTAGATCTTTCAACAGAGAATGAGAAGCTCAAAGAACATTTACAAGGCATGCAATGGAGAGTACTAGAATTGGAAAAAGCTTGTAGGAAAATGCAAAATCAAATGGCAAAGATGTTGAAATCAAGAATATCAAGCCATAATAATGCTAGATCATTACCTAGGCTATGTTCTTGATTTATTTACTTTATTAATATTATTATTTTTTGAAATGTTGTATGTAAATAGCAAAGTGTACTATAACTACTACTCTAGCTGTCCCATTTTATATGATTCATTTTCTTTATTAGTCAGTTCCAAAAGTAATGATATATTTCTATATTTAGTAACAAATTTACATTAAAATATGAGTTTTACTTTTAATGAAATAATTTACAGTCACATAATATGACACTTATTTTAGACAACAAATTTCAAAAACCTTTCTTAAAATCTGTGACAAGTCACTATGACATATAAAGTCGGACAGAGGGAGTACATACTAGTTTTACCCCACCACTTACTTTTTTCTGGCTGCCAATAGTAGAATGATTTGGACTAATCAGAAAGTATTTGAGCATATAGGTATGGAAAAAGGAATTAAGAACAATTGAAAAGCTGAATTATAATTTGAGGCATAAAAGTTAAAAAAAATTAAAAAAAAATCTGATAATTCCCTGAGATTTGTGGCAGAAGGATGATAAGGTAAAGTCACTTTCCATTTCATTCTCATAATGAGACAATGGCATGATGCTAGTTGTAAAAATTGTCTATAAAACAAGTAAAAGAATCTCTTACTACATAAAGATGAGAAGTTTCTATCAAAAAACTGAAATTTTCATATTGATATTCTTACCCAACCCCACTGCATTTGTTGGAGGGGCAGAACAGCCAGCAAAAGGAATTTTGAAAAAAACAGACTTTTCTGAACAAAGTGTGAAAACTAGCTGTGGATATTTGTCTCATACTATGGTTGATGGTATCCATAAAGTAAGTGAGTTTACTTGATTAGACGATTAATATTGTCATGGGGTCTTTGAAAGTCTGAACATTTAACTCGGAACTTAGGTTTATTTTTGTGTATAATTAATGAACTTCATTTTTAACGTGATAGTAAAGTCACAAAACTATTTTAATTTGTCACATTAAAGTAACAAACAACTTCTAAATTTCCCATAGTATAACATTAATTCACCTTGATCGGTAGTTTTGTTGTTATTAGCAGGAAAGATTCAGTACTTTACTATTATAGTATGTAAAATTAAATTACTTTAATGTCTATGAAAATATAATTTTATATATTGTACTATATATAATGGAATATAAAGTTTAGTGAGTTGGGACACTACTAAAAATAGAGTCTTTTTTCACTACAAAATAAAATACCGTATTATTTTAAAACACGTACCTTTTAACTCTTTTCTTACCCCTCCCCCCGTCCCTTTTTTTTTTTTACGTATATATAGTAGATGTTGAACTTTCTTCGATTACTTCGTGTGTCTATTTCTACAGATTTTGAACCCCCATATTGAAAATCCTGATTCTGCTATCCCCCGGCCTTTTTTTTTTCTAGTAACTCTTTCTTACCTAACTCAATTATTTTCCTTATTATATAGTTAGTCGTACAAGAACTTAGAAGAATCTTTACCGTCACGTAGTTATAATGAAGTCAACTTAGTAGTTGCCATGCAGATTAATTAAGGATTAACATTGTTAATAATTGGCATATAAACCATATAAAATCTCTGTTAAACATCTGCATCCTTATATATTTTTACTTGCTATATTTTTTTTCCCTTCACACCCATTAAAAAAAATATTTATTCAAAAGGTCCTTTTATATATATATATATATATATATATATATAAATTTATTTATTTCAATTTAATACTATTCTTTCTTTACTACATTAATCTCTTTCCACATATATTGAATAAGGTTAGTGAAAAGTAATATAACTATTTTTAATCGATTATTCTTAATAGGGAAAAGTTCGTAGCTAAGCAAACTTATACTACTTAATTGTGTATTATAGCTAATGCTTGTTTATATTACCATTCGCAGCCATTTAATCTCAATAATTACGTTTTTCAGTTCTTCTTAAATGTATAATCGTGTACAACACTCTTTTCCTTATATAAAATGGATCAATTCTCTCTCTTCAATCACTTTCCCTTATGTTCTCCTTTATTCTCTCAATTAAAATTGATTTCAAATTTTGAAATTTTCATTCATTCCCTACCAATCGTGATTCCTGATTTATGAGATTTCTTTTGATTTTTCAGATTTGTATATCTAAAGATGAAGATGGTGTAACAGTTGAGGTAATTTGAATAAAATTATTTGTATAAACTTTTGAAGTTTGGATCTACAATTTATTATATATTTTCATACAAATTCATATTTTGTATATACGAATTCAATTGTATATATATGAGGTAAAGGGAAATCTCATTTTAGTTTTTCAAATAAATTACATTTTACTATATTTCTTTGTATTTGGGTTTGGTTTGGGTCAAATCTGTACCCATAGTTGTATAATAATTGTATAATTGTTATTCAAATTGTATAATATTATTTGTATAAACTCTTCAAGTTCGGATCCACTATTGTATAGTTGTTGTTTTCATATGTACTCTTGAGGTTTGTTGTTTGTATAAATTCATATATTCATAAACGCATTTTCTCTAAAAACTACCCCCTCGATAACGTAGTCAATGTAGCAGTTTGCATCATCCCATTTTTCAGAATATATTACCAAAATATTGATGGAGGACATTCATGTACAGATAGAAATAACTCATGTATACATATACAAACAGGAATTAAAAAATATACAAACACACATTCAACAGACAACTTTTCCACAAAATAAATAATGTAAAATTATACATATACAAATATACAAGTCAACAATCAAATTATACAAGTCCACAAATCAAATTTATGTCAATTATACAACTACAAGCGTAATTAGTTAACTTATACAAACAACTTTTCCACATAATTTCCACCCAACAATCAATTATACACATACAAATACTAATTTCATCAAGTCTAATTATACACATACAAACACTAAGTTATACGATTCTACAAATAATGTAAAATTATATATATACAAAACATACAAGTCTATAAACAATCATTTGATTATACAATTACGAACGTATACAATTTGACATAAACTATAGTAGATTATACAATTGATTTCTATTTTTATACATTTACGTACTAAAATTGCAGATATCAAGTTGTATGTCTCGATCAATTCAAATACAATTGAAAACAAATTCTTCACCGAAACTCCAATTTATCAATGGAGTAATTATACAATCACAGATAAATTTAGTTAATTCTCGGTTTATTAAAATACAATTGTAAACAACTGTTAGAATGAAACTCCAATTATTAATGGAGAATGTATACAATTACATATACAAATCAGTTCAATTGCTCTGTTTTTTCAAGTTCTTCATCTACATAAATGCAAATCAAAAACACGAATCAATGCAAATCAAATATATGTTTCTAGCTGAGAAAATTGAGTTGCCGCCGAGATTCGATTGGATGTACGAGGATGAAATCAATTGGGTTGTACGAAGAAGATATAACTGGAAGGAAAGTTTAACGAGCTAATATTCCGTGAATTAAGGAATTTTATACCTTTTTCTAGCCGAGATCACCGCCATAGCTTTCAAAAATTTGAATTCAATTTTGTATAAAACTTTGAAGAAAACAGAATTGCACAGCCGATCACCGTTGTAGCAACTTAAAAATATAGCTACTATTAGTAATTATGAAAACTTTAGCTAATGAGAGTAATTAATTTAATTATGATAGCTATAAGCGAAAGTTTTCCTTCTTAATAAGCGCGCTAACTAAAATAGACATGAGGGAGTAAAAGTACTGGTAGAGTAACTTAAAATGAATTTTACTCTTTCTATTCACTTTTACTTATCAACTATTCTAAAATAGATTTATTTTTTTTCCACTTTTACTTATCACTTTTACTATACCAAGAAAGGAAAATTATTTTTTCCCATGCTTTAATATAAAATTAATTACTTATTTTTCAGATTATTTTTTCAACACCTAGTATTAAATATCAATTAATATGAATATTATGTTAAAATATTCATATTAATATGTTATTTTGGTGACGTACAAAGTTCAAAGTGAACAAATAAAAATAAACAGACGTAGAGTCTAAAATCCACGACATTATTTAATAAATTTAATTCATAGAACGAATATTGTTACTGATAATCGTAATTTAAAATAAAACATTATTCCCTACAGAACCGACCAACAGGGTTAAGGCGTCATAAAGCCGTTATTAACAGTAGCTAAACTGTCATTAACCTCTTTTTAATTGACTTACCTTGGGAGATGAGCCTCACCTCTAATATTTAATCTAAGGGAAAAGGCTCAAATATGTCATCAAACTTTTAGAAAAGGCTCATTTATGTCATCCGTTAAAAGTTTAGCCTATCTATGCTATTACTGTTTAAGAAAAGGCTCATTCATGCCATTATTTTTTAACGGTGGTTTTGCAAAACCATTTTTTACACATGGCCAATTATAATTCGGCTACGTCATTATTTTTTTCAGAATTTTGATTTTTTATTATAAAAAAAATAATGACATGGCCGAATTATAATTGGCCACGTGTAAAAAATGATTTTGCAAAAAATCTTTGTTCAGAATTTTGAATTTTTATTATATAAAAAATAATGACGTGGCCGAATTATAATAGGCCACGTGTAAAAAATGGTTTTGCAAAATCACCGTTAAAAAATAATGGCTTGAATGAGCCTTTTCTTAAACGGTAATGGCATAGATGAGCCAAACTTTTAACGGANCTTTTTAATTGACTTACCTTGGGAGATGAGCCTCACCTCTAATATTTAATCTAATTAAAAAGGTAAACATCAGATAGTACTTCGATACATAAAATCAAATATTACAGCAAAGATCAAATTAGTTAGAATCTTATAGTTAATTGAACATTTTTGTATTCCAAAATATATTCCAGCTTGAGGTTGTTATAAGGTAAAATTATGAGACTTTAAAACGTACTTAGACTTTGAAAAAGAGATGATGCAAGTTAATTTAATGATATTTGCGGTTTAATTATGAAGATGTTTCGTTTTGCTGGTGTTGGAAAGAATACTAAACTTTTTTTTGCTAAAACAAATTACTTCGATTCCTACTCATCTATGTTTGGAGGGGTTATATAGGGGTCGGGAGGGTGTTCACCCAAATTTCTTGACAAAAAATTATATTATATTTATGTATATATGAGATGAGTTTTTTTTACTTTTTTATTTTATGCATATATAGATTTTGAATTCAATCCTTAGAACATAAAATAAGAGATTGACTCAATCATTAGGAGGTTGAAAATTTATTTTGAGATTTCAAGTTTAAATCCTAGACACCACATTGTTATTTATCAAACTCCTAAGTGAAAATCCTATATTAGCAGTTGTATACTTAAATGTTAAGAATCGAGAAATAATATTTTGATACAATACTTATTCGTGTATTCAAAATCATTTTACTTGACACTATTTCATTACTAGCTAGTTCATATAGAAAAGAATGAATCATTTATAAATTTGAAAATAATTTAATTTAAATTTCTCATTTATTGTTTATCACACTCCTATTATCAAACATATGTTATATCATATTCAAAATCGATCACAAACTATGGTTGTGACTTGTGAGTTGGAGATATAAATCACTCATGGCTATAGTAATAGGAGAGTAGAGTAAAATCAAATAAACGAGCGTTCTGCCCGCCAAATGTGCGACAAGGGCACTGGATAGGAGCTTGTTAAGCCAGTAGTCCAATGAACCGGGCGAGGCATTCGAAGAAAGAGAGAGCATACATAATAAAACTGGTGTTTTCCTGGTTCAATATCTACTGTGGGCTGAAGTTACATTCAACCAACATTAGGCCCATTTCAGCTTCATTCGACATCTGTTGTGGGCCGGAACACTCTAATTATGTTGCTTGGACAGTCTAGATTCCTTGTTTTATAAGAAAAGAATTACGTATATAATAATCGTTAAAGTTGAGCTGCATCTTATTCCAAATTTTCTTTATGCATTAACATGTGTCTATTTACCTATCATTTTTCAAAACAGTGCCTAAACTTTCGTAGTAAACTCAAAAGAGAAACTTACGTAAATGTACACTTCAATTATTTTGCTTATCATCCCACCTAATTTTATTCTGGCCTCTTTGGACTGCGCAGCTTTCTAATTTGGGCCCAAGCGGTGGATTGGGTTAAGAATCATCAGGCCCGTTACATCTCCGATTTCTATGTATTTTTTCTGATTAAATCCGGGAATAAGATTTCTTGATCATTTATAATATAAATAGTATTTACGATCTATTATATGTAAAATAAAGTTATTTTTTTGTGTAAAAATGAAGCTATTTTGCTTGCTTTCGAAGAGAAATTTCAAAAGTCCAGACGCTCAATTGATTAAAAAAACAACTAATTATATGTTTAATTCTTATCCCAGGATTTTCTAGACATATAGAAAGGGTACAAGCTAATTTTTTACAACAAGAGAAAAAGCTGACAAACATAAAAACGTAGGTTAGTTCTCGCCCTCTTTTAATCCGCGAAAGTGAGACGAAAGAAAAAGCATATTCCATCACAAATTTTATAAAATGATATTTTAAAATATCATGTTTGTGTAGTCAATATGTGAATTTATTTTCCTAACCGATATTCAATATCCATATTGATTGGGGCGCAGCTAGGTGGAGACTCAGTAGCTTTTCCGTAGGCCCTATATTTGTACTAGAAAATTAAGTAATAACTTGTGAACCCCTAACAAAAGTGATTGACAACTCAATGATAAGGAAGGGGAAGGAAATTTAGAACCCACAAACTCCTAATGTTGTCTCCGTCTCTAGTGATATTGGTACTCGACTAAATTTAGATTCGCATCGAAAAGTCTCGCATTGATAAAACGCTTTCTAACATAAAGACAACTCTATATCCATGAAAATTCAAACTCAAGACTATTTAATTAAAAATAAAAGAATACTTACTATTTCACCTTAATCCTAATCAATCAATAACACAATATGTGAAAATCTTTGTCACTGACGGAATAGAGGAGTAGTGTATTGATGTGCAAATATGGGTGCATAGAATTCAACAGCCTCACGTGCATTGTATAGATATTTGGTTTTCCATGAAAACGCCGTCTTTTTATCACGTGTTACATTTGAGACTTTCTATGTCTTCTCAAATCTCCAAACTCTAATGCATTTATAAAGTAAAATGACTCCTTCCGTTCTTTTTTACTTGTCCTTTCTTTAACTTATACATTTCGAAAAATTAAAAGAATTATGTTACTATTAAAGATCTAATTAATTTAGCTATTGTTTTCTCTGATTTGAATTATTTGTCATGCTTTTTACAAATATTAAGACTTGAACTCCTTTGAGTGATTGTATATTAAGGTGCTCGTCGTTGGTTGTTAGAATAACACATGTTAGACGGATTTGTTTTAATTTCAAAATAAAAGAAATTTTTAATACAAAGAATTCAGATTATTCCGACGGAATTATAAATTTCAAATTTTTGAATGAATATTGAGAAGCACAAATAAAAAAAAAAAAAAGGTTGGGTGATGGCCTGATGAGTTGTTCAGTTTGGCATTGTTAGAAATTTTATGAACGGTATTCAAACTATAAATACTAATATTTTTTTTAATTCACAACAAAATGATTAAAATCAAATATAAAATAATATGTAACTAAAAAACAACTTAGGCCCAGTTTTAAAGCAAAAAAGGCAAGCCATAAAATAATATGAATAAATATGTGGGACAAGGGGAAAGAAGCTAAGCATCCAACTTCATGCACAGTCTTGCCACAGAGTTGTCACTCTCTATGGCGTCAAAGAGTATTCAAAATATTATATATACAAACATTAAGTAACGTTTGATCTATACATACAGTAATTTTCGATGAATAATGTTCGACTGACAATTTTTACATTACTATAGTTCCACCCATAGTTATAGTAGTCATATTACTCGCTCTGATTATTTTTACTCTAACATTTTAAGTTTTGCACATTTCTTAATAAACAATCATATTATATGTGTTATTGACGTATACTTTTAATATAATTTGAAAAATAAGTTATTTATGTTGAAAGGTAAAACACAAATAAAAAATTATCTTTTTATTGATATGCTAAAAATTACTACTTTCTCTCTCTCTAATTATTTGTTCACTTTTCTTTTTAGTTTGTTTCTAATTACTTATTCATTTTGACGAATCAAGAAAAGAAAGGATAAATTTATTTTACCCATTATGTCCTCTATTAATTACTTTGAAAAATGTAGAATTTCTTAAAAATTTTAAGTTTTTTTAATTTAACCACTTCATAATTAATATAGATAAAATAATAAACTCATTATGTCAATTATTAATTTTTATTAATAGATATGTCAATTTAAAAATTGACTAGTAAATAAGATAGAAAGAATAGTTATCATAGATAATTAAAAGTGAACGGAATAATATAAACCCAATGAAAGAATGGGTCTAATAATAGAGTTACTATATGTAGTAGTTGATGGTGCACAAGTTACTTGTTGGATTTTTACTGATTTTTGCAGAGATCGATAAGACATGTTTGACATTAAGATGTGTGCCTTCTCCTCTTTTCACATTTCTCACGTCACTTGCCTTCCTCTCTACTCTTTTCCCCAATGGACAAAACTTCTTCCTTCTCCCAACCCAATTCTAAGTTCCAAAATTTCATTCACTATTTAGTATTCGTATTGAAGCTCGATTATTTTCTATATGTATTGTGTAGGGCTTCATTTGGAGAGGAGGGTGAAACACTTTTTATCAAAGATTTTTTTATATCAGGGATTGAACCAGAAACTTCTACTACCTTCATCCATTTTAATTATCATAGTTTCCTTTTTTAGAGTCAAAACAATACTCTATATGCCCCTAATTACTTGTCCACTTTTCCTTTTATAGTTGTCCTTAATTACTTGTCCATTTTGACAAATTAAGAAAGGACAATTTTTTCTATCTATTATACATCGATTAATTACTTTGAAAAAGATAGAACTTTTTGAAAAGCTTAAACTTTTAATTCACCCACTTCATAATAAATAGGGGTAAAATGGTAAAGTCACTATGTCAATTATTGTTTTCTTAATAGGTGTATCAATTCAAAAGTTGACAAGTAATGAGGGACAGAGGGAGTAGTTACTTTGACTAACATTTTACGATGTAATTTTTCATCATATTGATAAGTAAAAAATTGGAATTTATAGTACTTTTCATATAGTTTTTGAATATAGAAACTTTTTGGTGTAAAATATCGAATTAATGTAATCTANTTTCGTTCCCATCTCTCAGATCTCGCTCGCCACTCTCTCAAATCTCGCTCTCTCACTCGTCTCTCTCACTTTATACAAAAACGCAAATGTATAAAATGCGTGAAAATTGTATATATACATATATTTTCGTTCCCCTCTCTCCCCTCTCCTAGATCTCGCTCGCTCACTCGCCTCTCTCACTTTATACAATTGATCTTTTTATATATGTATACCAAAGCAGATTATACAACTGTTTTTTTGTATATGTATAGAGAATTTTACATATATATGTTTGTTATGGAGCGCAATTATGCAAACTTTGCTATAACATACAAATATGAATTTTGTGTTTGCTATATGTGAAAGTTAATTATCATAGTTTCCTTTTTTAGAGTCAAAACAATACTCTATATGTCCCTAATTACTTGTCCACTTTTCCTTTTATGGTTGTCCTTAATTACTTGTTCATTTTGACAAATTAAGAAAGGACAATTTTTTTTATCTATTATACATCGATTAATTACTTTGAAAAAGATAGAACTTTTTGAAAAGCTTAAACTTTTAATTCACCCACTTCATAATAAATAGAGATAAAATGGTAAAGTCATTATGTCAATTATTGTTTTCTTAATAGGTGTGTCAATTTAAAAGTTGACAAGTAATGAGGGACAGAGGGAGTAGTAACTTTGACTAACATTTTACGATGTATTTTTTCATCATATTGATAAGTAAAAAATTGGAATTTATAGTACTTTTCATATAGTTTTTGAATATAGAAACTTTTTTGTGTAAAATATCGAATTAATGTAATCTAATTTAACTTTGAAAATTAATCAAATTGACTTTTGAAAAACGCAACATGACAATTAAAAGTAGACCGATCGAATAGTAAAAAAAACAATCTCATCCGTTACACCATATCAATTGACGATGAAAAATATTGAGTGTTAAATTTTGTGCATCCTAGAGAAGAGAGTAGATTTCTATAGATTCAATGACCTATTACTATTAACCACTACATTAAATTTTGTGGGTTGTCGTAGAGTAAATTTGAATACCATCGATACAGAAAAACATATATATTGATACTTCAAATTGAATTTGTATTTGAAGCACTTGTATTAGGGTTTAACTATGTCATTTTGACACATTATATTGACTTGACGAGTTATGCGAATTCACAACAAACATGCGTGTGAAAAGGCAAAAAAAGTACAAAAAAATAATCATAAAAGCCTAAAGGTTACAAAATAAATTCCAAGTGCAATTTTTTTTTTTTCAAATTTTAGTTTGTCTATTTAGAAGATGTGAAGTTTTTTGAGTTTCATTTTAATTTTTAAAATATATTTCCTTTTTAATAAACTAAAAACATCTCATGTAATAAGTTAATTTATTGTTTTCCTACGTCAACAACGAGTGTATCATACTTTATTTTTTTGTTAATTGAGTATGCAATTAAAATGTAATTTAGTTAAATAAAATTTTAGATCAACTTTAGGTTATGTTTGTGTTCAACCAAATATAAAGTTCAAAATATTCGTTCAATTATTTTCCATTAGTAGAGAATCATAGTAACTTAGTTGGTTGATTATATGAACTCTCACATTTTTGGTGAGCGTTCGATTTTTCACATTGTAATCCTCTCTCCCATTTCCCTATCTGCACCCCAATTTTTCCTTTTTTAAAAAATTCCACTAGAAAATGACCAAGCTAATACGTTGTACTGTCCTTCAAATAATTAAATCATTTGAATGGTAATTATGTTACATTGAAAAGTAGTGTACCTTTTATAATGAAAACAAGTTAAGCCTTTGACAATTTGGGCATTGAATCAGAAGCCCATACACCCCCATAACAATTTGGGCATGCTCTGCCGGTAACTTTGAAGTTGACACATCCCTCAATGTTATTAAGTCATATGGAGGATTAGTTATGTATAATAATGGAAATCAAAGGTCTCGAATTCGAGCTCTGAATATAGAAAAAATCATGTTGGAAGCGTCATCTCCGAATGAACCCTATACAATGTGCAATCTGAATTTAGTCAGGCTCTATTTGGTCTCCGAACACTTTTCAAATGCCACTTATTTTCTTGCGGTAACATTCGATTTTAACTTGACATTAAGAAGCTATTATTGTCCAGCTTCCTAACCTATATCGACACTAAATTTGGACAGCAAGGAATCGTAGCATGGAAGACATAAAACTCATTTAATAAAATAAAATATGTACTATTGTAAAAAAACCTAACCACTTCCTTTCATTTATTATTTTTAAAAAAAATATGTAGCCTAAATTATATAAGAGGACTAGAATGGACTTTGTGTCCCACTTTTTGGCTTTCTTTATCTCTTCTTAAAACCTTTCGTCAACCCATGCGCTAATTAAGTTCTCTCTCCAAACAAATTACTTACTCTCTGCGTATTCATTTATAACTATCTTATTTTGATTAGATATAAAATTCTAAATTTAGTGGCGTAGCCATTTTTATATCAGTATATATAAGTAAAATGATAAATAAATTGGCTAAATAACATATTTTGGACACTTTTGACACAACAATGTGATGTAGCTTATTTGTTTCAGACTCCTTGAAAAAGTAAAATACATACGAACTTAAAGTGTTCATGTGTTCAAATCTCACTAGTAGCAATTTTTTTCACTTTTTAAGAAGAGCAGGTCCACTTCAGCACTTGGACACTTCGTGAAATTTCCCATAAGTAAAATTTCACTTTAAATGTTGTAATATTTAATTGAAGTTATTTATGGTACTAAAATGTCATTTATAAACATATCATCTAAATTGTTGGAATTAGAAAGTTATCGAATATAGAAAAAACAAATTCCTATTTGAAACATATTTAATTAGAACTAGAAATTTATCAAATATAGAAAAGGAAAAAAAGAAGGAGAAACTACTTAGTAATTAGACGTACTTCACTGCCATTATTATTATTATTATTATTACTTTCAAAATATTAAATATTTTATCACTAATTAAGATTTTTCTATCATATATTGAGAAATATTCACTTAGATACAAGTATTTTTGCTACCAGATACACTAGAATAGGGAGAGAGGTGAGTGAGATTTTTTTATGTATTTCAGATATATGTGAATCATACTAGATACATATATCTGGTGTGATTCGCATATGACGAGAAAAGTGAACGAGATTTGTTATGTATCTCATATACATACAAATTCACTTGGATACAATCTATTTAAAACAAATTTGACACATGTCCTCAGATACATGAAATTGGACGTACTTGATTGCATCTGGACTCATCTAAATACTTTAAGTTGCAATCTTTCTCATACTAATATGATTAAAAAATATATATATATACAATTATTAGGGATAGTTTGGTAGCTGGACTTCTTCCTTTCAACTTGATTGTCAATTTTCTAAATCAATTGAATGCTAAAAAGATTAAAGAAATAAAGTTGATAAAATACATCCATCAACTCAGTGCTCCTTTATCGAAAACCCAAAAAATAAAAAGGATAAAAAATTATTCTCTTTGTTTCAATGAAAAGAGCAATTCAATTATGAAGATTTGACACAACACCAATCAAACAGTACATTTCTTTCGGTGAACAAAGCAATTTCAATTATGGAAATTCATTTTTACCATAAAAAAAAACTTATTGACGTTAACATATCCAAAATAATATCATCTGGATCGTTTGGTTCGCTGACAAAGTTATTTCTAAATAATTTATCCATCTTTTGAACGAAATAAAATAATACTAAGTTTGAAATATCAATTTATCACGAGATAAGTTATATTTTCAATTAAATAAACATAAATTTAATTTTGAGATATCTCACCTTACTCAGAAACGAAAAAACCTATACAGAGGATACATTATTTGAGGGATTCGATTAGAAATATATTACTATTACTTATTGGAAGACAACTGTTTTATCTGCAAATTGAAGTAAATAAAACATTCAACATGAGGATAATCTGGGATCTGTCTGAAGTCTCAACCAGATCTCACCTGCTACATTCCTCTTTATCATTTTGTAATTATAATTAATTCTCTGAATAACCTTTATATTTAATTACTAAACCCTAGCAAAAAAAACATTTTTTAGTGTATGCTTCTTTACTAATATTAGAATCCAGCTGTAGAATATTTCTTCGTTTTGTACTTAAAATGATACTCACCTCGTCCCAATTTATGTGTTACCTTTTATATTTTAGTGAGTTAAATACAATGTTTGGGTTACCATTTAAATTCATAACATATAATTATTTAACGAAGTTCGAATACTATCACATAAATTGAAACATAGTATACTAAACAAGTTGTGTAATATGGGACACATGCATGTTGAGGCTCTAAAATGTATACTTACTAATAAAGTGTGCATTGTAGATTCAAAATTATATAAGTAGCTTTAAATAAGAAAAGCATAGTATAAAGAGAGAAAAAAAAGAAGATGTTAAGAGTATGATAAGTGCGCCCTGGCAAAAAGTTGCAGCTGGCACTGACATTATCACACTATACAAATTCCAAAAACAAATGCAAAGAATAAAAGTAACCAACAACCCCACAAGCTTCTTCACTATCATCAAGTATAATTTCAAAAATAGATTTTTGAAAACATATGGTACGTATTCTTTGTAGTAGTAAATTTCTTGTAGATATTTGAATTAACGTCTAAACACATGATAAAATATTTTTCACATATTGAAAAGGTTTGTGTGTATGTTTATAAGCTCACCTTACATAAATTAGTAGATTATATAGAATATGCCGTCTCTTATATACAGATTCACACCAATTTGAACATGAATGACATTTCAAGTCTTATCGAGGTTAATTTGTATAATTAATGAATGTGACATATTTAAGTGAGCAACTTATCTATATAATAGACGTTTGAGAAAGCACACTTTAAAATTTTAAATCGAAAATATTTAGAAAACACTTTATAATATGTTTAGATATTCAATAGAAATATATTGCATATAATTTGAGAAACTAAATGAAATTTATTTGCAAATTTAAGATATTAACTACATAATTGAGATTAATGATGTAACGTGGCTGCGATTGTGTTTTCAATTATATTCCACCATATGTTCCTCATTTTATTTTCCTTCCTTCCACTCTTTGTTATTCATGGGCCAACCTTAGAAAAAAGATTGCTTCCCAATATATATAAAGTAATAAATCTTCTAACACGTTTAACTTATCGTAATATCTATGATTGCTATTTTAATAATATCATATTTTCAGTAACATAATTCATTCATACTATTAAGAATCACTCTCTATTGGAAGTTATGAATTATTAATTAAGGAGCGTCGGTAGAGGGTAAGTTGGGAATAATTAATTTTGAATCAAACAAATTAATGAACTCGAACTCAAAAATTTTAAATTTTCATTTCACCTCTAAATAATAAGCATAAGGATACAACAACTACAAACCCACTGAAATTCCACAAATTGGGATCTGGAAAGAATAAAGTACTACGCAATCTTACCATTATCTCTAGAAGGTAAATAGTTTGCTTCCACAATACCCCTCCCCCCTCCCAAACCTGACTCAAGCAAATAAGAGTAGTTATCAAAATAAAAACATAACATTTAATAGCAAAAGAGTGCGGCGCATATATGCAAGACATCGTAACATGAACAATAAGGTCCAGTCATCTATACACAGTAAATCACAAATGATACTCAAAAACTCTACACAAATACTACAATCGAGTCGTATCCAACCAAACATCAGAATAAGAACACTTCTCACCACCTATTATCCTTATACGCGACGTCCATACTCTTCTATCTAAACATGTCCTCAGGAATCTGCAAATACGTCATATCTATTATCATCTCTCCCTAATATAAGGATATTAACCATACAAAATATAATATGGAAAAATCTTTTTGGCCAAAAAATTTGGCCAGAATGATATTTTATCGGCATAATACATAAATATGTCCTTTAACTTGGCTTCAAATCACATTTATGCCCTTCAACTTTGAGTGTGTACAAGTACACATTTAAACTTGTATAAAGTTGAGCAAATAGACAACGCATGTCCTACATGGCATCTTTCATGTCATTTTTTGTCCTACGTGGTGTTCTACGTGTATTGTGTCACATAGGACTAATGTGTCTAGTTGTTCAACTTTATACAAGTTTAAGTGTTTACTTATGCATATTCAAAGTTTGAGGGCATAAATGTGAAATGAAGCTAAGTTAAATGATACATTTATGTATTATGCCTATTTTATCTATGTTATTTTACCTTTTTAAAATATTCTTACCCTTTTAACTTTAATACTTTTTAATTAAAAAATGAAAAAAAGTTCAGTTTATTTTAAAATAAAAAAAAATATTATGATTTTTTTTCAATTTTCTTACCAATTTCTGACCAAATTTCCTCATTATTTAGCACTTCCTATATAATATATGCATTATACATTAATTATGTCTCTCAATAAATATCTAACTATACTTATATCTTTAAATTCATATAAAATTGAGCAAATGAAGATATATCAATATATGTCTACTTATAAACTTCTATTGTACGAATTAAAAGAATTGTCTTTTTTTCACTACACGCGAATAGAATACTTAGCTTTTACAAAGGAAAAAGAATTTCCCTTTTTTTAAAAATCTGCTACAGCCAAAATTAATGACAACTGTACACTGCCATAACCCAGCTGTAATATTCCACGTGTCAATCTATCATTAGTCAAGTACAAGTACTCATCCTTTTCTCAATAGTGACTACACCTACTGTGCTGTTCCCCACCATGGGACCAACTTTTTTTTAATTCCAGCTAAGCCAATTAGTGCTAACGGCTATAATATTTTTCATTTTTTTACCCTCTGACACATCGAGTATCGTGTCCTACGTGGACAATGACGTGTAACTTAAATGTTTGTTGACGTGGCACTATGGCTTCTCATTTTTGCTATAAAATGCACTCCATTTCATTCTGGCCTATTCATCTAAAAAACAAGAGATAAATTCATATAACTCTGAAATTAAAAAAAAAAATGGTATCTTTTAATTGTGTTTTTTCGAGTTTTGTTGTGCTGTTTATGGTGGGTTTGGTTAGCTCTGCAAAATTTGAGGAGCTGTATCAACCCAGTTGGGCTTTTGACCATTTGACAACTGAAGGAGAAATTCTTAGAATGAAATTGGACCATCTTTCTGGTACTTTTTTTTGAGTTTTTTTAATGGTGTATTGTTATAAATTCAAGATTTTTTTGGTAGTTTTGCTTATTTGCTGGTTTTTATGTGTAATTTCAGGTACCGGGTTTCAATCAAAGAGCAAATATATGTTTGGGAAAGTTACTGTTCAGATTAAGCTTGTTGAAGGTGACTCTGCTGGAACTGTCACTGCATTCTATGTAAGTGTAAAATTGATCTCTTCGTCTCAGTCATTTTAGTTTATTTCATGTCAATAGAATGTATATTTTAATGACATAGTACTAGTTTTTATCTTGAATTTTTGAAATGACGACGCTGATTTTGGGAATAATTTTTTTTTTGTTGTTAAAACAACACTTATTTAGGGGCGTAATGAAATTTCTAAAGACCGACAATGTTAGTAGTGCGACATTATATCAGATTTTTCAGTACATGCATTGGGTCATAATTTCAAGTTCTGTGAACCATGTTAAATTGTAATAAATCTAGCATTTAGTTCATTGTTCTATTGGATTGAGTATATCTTATGGACTCTGTTTTTACTTGTGAATAATATGCAGATGTCATCAGATGGACCAACCCACAATGAGTTTGATTTTGAGTTTTTAGGCAATACAACTGGTGAACCATATACAGTACAGACCAATGTATATGTCAATGGTGCTGGTAACAGAGAACAAAGATTGAAGCTTTGGTTCGATCCATCGAAGGATTTCCACTCTTATTCCATCATGTGGAATCAACGTCAAGTTGTGTAAGTATCCTAATTCTTGAAATCACAAAGATTCGTTTAATTTTTCAAGAATCGAGCTTGAATGTTTGTTCTTGATTACTTAATTTTTGAATTTGTTGTAAAACAGATTCTTGGTAGATGAGACCCCTGTTCGTGTGCATTCGAATTTGGAGCACAGAGGAATCCCATACCCCAAGGATCAACCAATGGGTGTGTATAGTTCAATTTGGAATGCAGATGATTGGGCTACACAAGGCGGGCTTGTTAAGACTGATTGGTCACACGCGCCTTTTGTAGCATCCTATAAGGGATTTGAGATTAACGGTTGTGCGTGTCCAGCAACTGTTGCAGCTGCCGAGAATACTCGGCGGTGCAGCAGTAATGGACAAAAGAAGTACTGGTGGGACGAACCTGTTATGTCCGAGTTGAATGTGCACCAGAGTCATCAGCTGATTTGGGTCAGGGCGAACCATATGGTTTACGACTATTGCACGGATACTGCTAGGTTCCCTGTTGCCCCTGTTGAGTGCCAGCACCACCAGCACAAGACTAATCATTACTAGGTGTGGAGGAAAATTGGGGTTCAGTCTTGCATTGTATAAAAAGATTAGACAAAAAGAAAAAAATGACATGAACTCCATGTTACATATTTTTGGTGCCACTTTATGTTGTAGTATGTAAAAATTTTCATTATCTCTTTGTTTTGTTCTTTTTAATGAAGTATTTTCATTTGCATTCTACTCTTAGCCCAAATATTACTTATTGCTATTTTTATTATTATTGTTAAGTGATGAGATCAACTAAATTAACTATTGGCTCCCGTTTGGCCATAAGATATAAAATGAATCAATAACTAGTGTAGATAAAAAATTTAAATTTGATTCGAAATACATAAAGGTGTATTTTAAATAATATTGCGGGGTGTACGGAAACATGACTAAAATCGTATTTATGTTGTCAAAATCAAGTTTATGAGGCAATTTTGCACATTTCCATGTGATAATTGTGTATAATTTTATAGCATTTTATTTCTATGTTGGTCCCGCTACGAACTCACGGGCTGCATCATGTCCCCTAGTGGGGACAACAAGAGAAATAAAATAGGTATAAATATGAGGGTCCATGTCGAGGCAGCACAAATAGGGGTGTCACTTCAGATTTATCTTTTGAATTTTAATATAACTTTATGTGTCATTTGATATATCGCCATGAAAATTTATAGTAATTATTAGCTTTCGCATGATAGCCTTGTTATTTTGATCCAAACACTTTTCTATTTGAGAAGATCAACAAAACTCAAATTGTGGTAGGTGAGTGTCTTGTGCTCGAGCACTCTACTTTTGAATTGCTCAAACCTTCTCTCAAGTTGAGTCCAATTAAAGATGAAGAAGTACCTATCATTCCATCACTCGTGTTTTAGATGTTACAGCCTAGGATGGGGACATTAACTCTATTAAATAAGTTATTGAGGTTGCAAGGCAAATGAAAGATGCATTAATGTGGCTGTTGTATATCACATCGAATAGTCATTCATATTGTACACGAGAAGTAATTTACTTTGAATTATTGTACCACAACTCTTCTTTTAAACAAACAAACAAGGGAAAAAAAGAGAGAAGAAAATCAATTCACAAGGCTTGTTAAATTACGTATACCGCTTGGGCAATTACTCTTTTGTTTATCTATATTTGGTACGTGAAAAATGTTTTCTAAAAAAAAATGTTTTATAGGTAAACAAAATACAAGTATATTAAAAGCATTTACATATATCATTTATATAAAATATTATGGAGGTGTGGGTGGGGGATAGAGTGTAGGTTGGTAGAAGAGATGGGGTGATCTACAAGAGTGTGGGATGAAAATGAGATATATTGGAAAGTGAAGACGACATAATGAACTTTGAACGATGCTTATGTAACTTTTTTTTTTTCTATTTTCATTTTGAAAGATCATTTTCTCATATACTTTTTTAAAAAAAAACTTATTTTCTTATAGAAAATATCTACCAAAGAAAAATTGAATCGTTTCTCCTGAAATTTTTTCGTCAAAAATGGGAAGGAGATTACAATGTGGAGAATTGAATCCTTACCAATAAGATGAGAGTTCAGGACCTCAGGTAGTCAATCAACTGAGCGATTAAAATTTTCCTACCCTAAAAAGTGTTAATAAGTGCGATAGGTTGGTAATGTAAGTGGTACTACCTTCGTCCACTCTTAATTGTCATACTTTTATTTTTTAGAGTCAAACGATAATAACTTTGACTAATATTTTACGATATATTTTTCCATCATATTGATATGATAAAAAATTGGAATTTATAGTACTTTTCTTATAGTTTTTGAATATCTAAATGTTTTGTTAAAATATCGAATTAATGTAATCTAATTTAACTTTAAAAATTAATTAAATTGATTTTCGAAAAGCACAACATGACAATTAGAAGTGGAGAGGGAGTATTAATAGTTTTTGTCTCGTGATGCTCATGACCTTTATGCCTCAATAATTCAATGTTATAAAGTCAATTAACCTCTGACTAGATACCCTAATGAATATATTTTATCACAAATAAGACTACATGAAAGACTCCTACGTCTTGACCTAAACTTTAAAATATGTTATCCCAATATAATTATGACATTACCACCTACTTAAGGAGTATTGATATCCACCAATACCATGCACTATGTATAAGTGTGATACAACTGTGCTCATAATTATATTCCTATATGAAATCATAAATAGGCCATTAGCTAAATTAATCATTGTTATAATGACCATCATTTTATATCCATTTTTACTATGATTAAAGAAATAAATTTTAAATATAATTTAACTTCAAACGTTGACTCATAATTAGTCGAGAATTGATCAAGATAATATCATAAGACCTTATGACACCCCTTAATAATTGATATGAAAAGCTCAAAATGAAATCCTCGCACACCTAGGTCTGTTAACTTGAGCGTGAACAAGTATAATATGAGCCCCAAATCGATAGACAAAAATTGAGATGAGTCTGACTCTGATACTATTATAAAAAATACAATGAGAATCATTCAAAATCATATAAAAAAGACTATTACCATCCTTCATCAATCGAATTATGTAAAGGCCCATCATCTCAATTAATCATTATCTACAGTATCTTTTATTTTTCTTATACCTTATAAAGCACTATAACTCTATTAAAAATATAGTGAAAGTAATAAAGAGAAACAGCTGGAGCCAGTGAAATTATTTATTACGCCTTTCAATCAAAGAGTGGGGCTAATTTGAAATGAAATGAGTTCTCTATGGAGGGTACTGTTAGAGTTTGAGACAAAATCAAAATTTTAATTTTATAATTTTAAATTTTCTAACAACGATTTCAAGTGTTAATAATCTAGTCCTAAACTTAATACTATTTATAAAATATAAATATCATATTTGAGCAAATATTATTGAATTCAGCTGAATCCGTTGCTAGACTTCTAGCTCCAGTACCCTTGCTTTTGGATCATCCTCAAAGAAAATATCATCCTTTGGGGAATGGGACAATCCAATGCTTTTGAATTTGTGCTTGGCTGACACCCCAATTATTGACTTCATTGTGGACCTAATTTTTTTTATATATATAGTGACAAAATATGCTAAGAGGTAGGGGGTGTCTAATCATACCAAAGGAGAAGCCAAAACTCTTATCTTCACTAGAGAACTTCTAATTTGGACCACATAAAATATCATGGTTAAATCAAAAGTGAAATTGAAAAAAATGGTTAATGTGAGTTCAATTTCAGAACAAAACAATAGAAATGGGGACCCAATGAATTATTTCAGTGAGTTTGATTTATGGAGCAAATTGAAAGTGAAAGAAATACCTTTAATTTTACGTACCTACCATTATCTTTAGATAATCAACACGATTATTTACTATTTATTTAAAGTTATTTGAAGAAAAAATGGTTAATGTGAGTTCAATTTCAGAACAAAACAATAGAAATGGGGACCCAATGAATTATTTCAGTGAGTTTGATTTATGGAGCAAATTGACAGTGAAAGAAATAACCTTTAATTTTACGTACCTACCATTATCTTTAGATAATCAACACGATTATGTACTGTTTATTTGAAGTTATCTTTTAAGTGACTTAATTCATTGAAACTTAATACTTTCTCAGATCAGTTCGCTTTTATTTGTTACATTTTGCTTTTCAAGAGTTATAAACTAAATGAATTTTAATCAATATTTTAAGATGTAGAAAAATTGCAACTTATAGTGTTTTTCTTATAGTTTGTAACATAAAAAAATTGAAATATTGAATTAATCTAGTTTAGTTTAGTTTCAAAGATTGATCAAATTGACTTTTGTAAAGTAAAACTTGACAAATAAAAATGAACGAATAAAACATTTTTTGTGATGCATATAAGTCCCCTAAACTTATTAAGTACTTTAAACTAAAAACAAGTTGGAGATAATAGTAGATTAATCTTGATGTACATGACTTTGGAATACAAAATTGGTTGAGACTTACAGGAAGGGTTTAAATCTAGGCACTTCAAGATTAGAGGCAAAAATCGGAATTTTAATCTTATGCGTTCTGAATTTTATAACAACAATTTCAAGTATTAATAATTGGATCCAAACTTAATATTTGTACCTTCTTAATACAAACTATTTAAGCAAGAGTTATTGAATTTGGTCGAATCTGTACTCTCGCTTCTTGCTCCACCCATGTTCAAGATACTCAAGAAAATAAGCATTTCACGATTATCTACATAGAATTTTAGTATTTAATCATATGATAAAACTCTAGAAATATGTCATGAGTTTGAATATTTTAATTTAACCGCATTATGATTAAAGTTACAACAATTGATTGGAATGGGCTTCTCATAGGCCCAAATTCATTTCCCTCTTGACAGTCAAACAAACCCAGAAAGAAAGTTGAGTTATAAATGGGTTGGGCTACTTTTTTCTGTTGTGGTTGGGTTTTATTTCAAATGAAAAGACAAGCACCAACGGGCTGGTCCATGAGAACAAAAAGAAGAAAAACTACGTAATTACACGAATTTTCCTACCATTTTACAAATTCTCTGTATAGTTTGAAATAACTACATATAAATAAACTTATTAACAATTTTATATCAAATTCAAGTCAAATACATCTAAATACATATATTTTTTCTCCAGATACACTATAAAGTACAAATACACATGGAGAAAGACGAGCGAGATGTGCGAGAAAGGACAGGGACAAGCAAGAAAGTCAATGTATGCCGAATACATGAGAATCACCCTAGATACATGTCATAGGGAGAGAGAGAGGCGAACAAGATTAGAGAGAGGTGAGAGAGAGAGTCGGTCATGTATTTGGTGACCAAAATCAACGATAACTTTCAAAAACTCACAAATATGGAAATCCCTTCACTTAGTAATTAATTGTAAAAAAGGGAGAAAATTAGAAGAAGCAAACAATTAGCAGTTAGGGCTTTGCTTTTAAGCATGCGCTTCATTAATGTTTCTTATAATCATTTGATTTTAAGTCAATATGATAAACATAAATTAAAAGTCATAAACTAAGATTTCAAATTTATAACTTTTGATTTATTAGTTAAAAACTAAAAGCCAATCTAAACAGACTCAAGCTAGTCTCATTTTCAAAATTTCTTACTCCAGAAAAAGTATATAGTTACAAAATATCAAAATAGTTGTTTTAGTATTGTTCTCTATCCCATTATTAATAGTTTTTGTTTCTTCTTTGGGCATAGTTTTACTACAAAACGAATATATTTGCATATCTTCCCAATTTTGTGATGGTCGTTAGTGGTTGCCTATCATAAGTCATAACAAATAATTTATTCTTGGGGTAAAATAAATAAATATATCATACAAAATTTCAAGTTTTAAAGAATTTATACCTTACTAAGCATAAATTTAATTGCTAAAGAATAAAAATTAAAGACTAATCATTTAAAAGAAAAAAATGTCTAATTCTTTTTTTTTTTTTGGTAAAGTTCCAAAATAGTTTTTACGAATATGATTGGTTTTGATTCTCGCAAGTCGAACAAATTATTTGTCCTATGACTTGGATTTAGTCCATCACGTGCGAAATGAGAGTTGTTGGATATTTATTATGGGCGGGATCACCTATGTGGACTAATTTGATCCAATTAGAAAAAAAAATTACTCTTGTATTAACTTTTACTTGTCATAGTTCGACTTGACACATCAATTAAGAAATAAGTAATGATATATGTATTTAACTAAACTATCCCCCAACAAATAATGTCTTAAAAAATGATTTGGAAAATAAGTATTTAATGCTGAGGGTAAAACATGAAAAAAAATTTGTCTTTTTTTTATATGTCAAAAGAATAAATAAAAATAAAAATATATTTTAGGAATAAGTAACAAATAAAAGTGAACGAGTATTACCACACCTCTTCTAGTGACCTATGGTTATCAACGTGGAAAAATCAAAATTTTCTTGTAATTTTTTCTCCTCTTTTATATGGGAGAAAGAAATAATAGATGCTTATAGAAAACACAAGAGAAAACTCTTTCTTCCTTTCTAATTCTCTAACAACACATACACAAGACATATAGTTTATGGATTCAAATCTTTGTTTTTTTAGTGATTCAAAATTTGACTTAGGGTAATTTGGTTGCTAGTAAGATCAACAATTTTTCTATTGCATTATGATACACAATCCGTTATTCTTACTTCTTGATTATTTTTACATAAACTGAGATATGTTTGATTTGAAGACAAGTTACGAGGAAATTAGTTATGCTAGTATTATTTTTTATTGATTATTATATTATATATTGTCCTAGCATTATTCTCTGTGAGAATGATCCTAATGACAGTCTATTCTATTGAGCTGCTCCCATAGTGTTCTTCCTTTGACACCATGCTTTGGGTCGACTTTTTAGCTAAAATAAATTAGTTCGTTATAGTTACTCTCGAGAAAATGAAATTAATTAAGATAGGGACCTTTTTAGTTAAACATACACATTATGGACCCCAATATATTCAAGGGAAAATACTACTACCTATTACAAGTAGATAACAGGAAAACAAACCTCTAACCGTTGTATCCCAGCTGGGGTTCCAGCTAATTGACAGATTACCTCACTTTTAAACTACTGGTTCTTAATCAACAACTTTGAATTTTACAAGTAGATATATAGAGAGAGAGTTCCACTTGCGCCCGGGGCGGAGCTAATAGGGATAAGGAGTTCATCTAAATTTTATTTAGCGAAAAATTATACTATTTATATATGATTGAATTTTTTTATTTATAAATATATAGTAAATTTAATTTGAGCATAATTACTTTAACTTCTTCATCTATTTACTTTTTCAGATTTTAAATTCGTATAAAAGATTCTGGCTCCGCTAGAGCATCCTAATATTGGATGAGAATTTGTCCAATGTAGGTGAGAGATATCAGAAGCCTTTAGGCATAATCTATACCACATGCACAATAAGCCAATGCCATTAATTGATTAATTATATATCTTTGTGTTTGTATTATTGGTTGCTAATAATATCTTCTTGCCCCCTTGAGCCCAGCCATGCTGCTATCTTGAGAGCACCAATCTTACCTACTCCTTCCCATCTATTTTAGTCCTAGTGACAAAAAATAATTAGTTCCACTATTTTAAAATAGATTTTTATTTTTACTTGTCAATTTTAACATATCAAGAAAATATATTTTCTTTCATGTTTTACTAGGATTACTAGGAGTATGCATCGGTTGGTTTAGTTCGATTTTTATATATTATCGGTTCGATTTATCAGTTTTCGATTTATAAATATACTAAACCAATAATTTTTTTTTTATTGATTGTCAATTTATCGATTTTGGTCTTTAATTATCCGATTTTTGGTTTAGCTAATAAGAAAATGCTTATAAAATAAATATATGTCTTCTTCAATAATTTGACGTGACAAGACAATAATGTAACTTTACAGAACACTCATAAATTAGAAATAATAATAACTAACATTAAAAGAATTATACAAGTGCAACACAAAGAGAAATTAAGAGGAATAAAGTTCTTATTTTAGATTTTGACGTTTTGTATAAAGTGAAGTAATGCATTCAAAGTAAATATGAAGTGTGAATTGGAGGTTAAAGGAAAAAGTAGTAACCAGTAAGGTACTAGGATTAATATTTAATATTTATGTAGGGTTAAAATAGTAAATTACTATAGTCTTAATGAGTTATCGGTTTACTCAATAATTCAATACTAAAATTCAAAACCAAACCGATAACCTAATATTTTTTATAAAATCATTAAAAATCCGTTAACCTAATACTCCCTCCATTGCATATTAAGTTAATTTTTGAGGTGTTTCACACCCTTTAAGAAAAGTAGATTAAGACATAAATTAAACCTAGTTTTCCATGTTTATCCTTGTTAATTATTGTCAAATTTATGATTAAAATAACTAAATATTAATTAATCACTAATTCCAATACTAACTAATCAAGGGTAAAATTGGAAGAACACTCTAAAAGTAGTCTTGAAAACTGAACAATTAAGTTAATTTGAAAAATGAAAAATACCTCAAAAATTAACTTAATATGGAATAAAGGGAGTAATAATAAACTAATAACATTTTTGATTTGCACACCCCTATATTTCCCCCTTAACATTAATTACTTATTTCTAAATTATTTTTTAAAATTTAATGAGAGCTCACTCACCCAGAATTATTTAGATTCAATAATTTCTAGAAGTCTTTTTGTCCAAAAATTTATGTGCCAAAATTCTTAGTACTATTTGTTTTATTTCTAGAATTTAAAAATAAAATGATTTATATAGTTGATTTTAACTTTTAAGAGTCAGAAGAGTCTAGAAAAGTCGGCGTCATGAATTTAACTCCATTTTACTTTTTTTAAAAATACTTTCCGTCGGTCCCATTTATTATTTCTTTGTTAACGTTTTAATTGATGTCATACGCAGTAATTAAAGCAGATGTCACTCTCCTTACCCACTTGCCGTCCATAATTTTACGTGTTATTA
The DNA here is from genome assembly GCF_019186545.1 of Solanum stenotomum. Lineage (NCBI taxonomy): Eukaryota > Viridiplantae > Streptophyta > Magnoliopsida > Solanales > Solanaceae > Solanum > Solanum stenotomum. Next base: position 6,966,393 of record NC_064290.1, on the reverse strand, counting down.
CAGCTTCACAAACTCCACATTACTATCACATTATCAGGAAAGTTGTTTGTAATGGTACTAACTCTGTCTCGAGTTATGTGATGATGTTTTGATTAAATATAATTTTTTAAAAAATTATAATTTAAAATAAATCTTCATATTTTTATGGATAAAATAAACTAATTTAAAGTTAAATTATTAATTTAATTAAATTTAAAATGTATTGTTTGTTTTACATTGATTAAAAAGAGAGAATTATTGAATACACTTCAAAATTTGGAGTGATCTATTAGTTTTATACCTGAATTTTTAACAACCTTAAAAACACTCTCTACTTAACTAACTTAACTTAAATATACCCCTGATTTTGTCACATGAGTAAAATGCATCCTCAAAATTTTCTTCAAATTTATGGATGTTTTCGACAATTTTCTCAGTCAATAATTCTGAGATAAAACTAACAATTTTTTTTGTTGATGACAAGGGAAACCCATAGTAGAAAGGTAGTTTTAAGACCAGAGTAAAACCCACTGCTATGCAATAGCTCACAAATCACAATGAAAGGTAATTCGCACTAGGCAAGCCCAGTGTGACAAGCTTGCCCCAGAAGACAAACCCTTGCTTTTGCTGGCAAGGGGTTTCGAATTTGAAATCTCCAATATGGAAGTCCCAAACTCAAACAATTGAGTCATCCCGAAGAATGATAAAACTAATAATTCATACTAAATTCAGAGGCGTTATCAAAACCCTTATTTAAAAAGTTTGCATAGATTGGAATTTTTTGTGCTCCAAACCTATTGGACATAATTAGGTCCTACTTAAGCCCCTGCTGGACCGATGAAAGNCTTTTTACGACAAATGAATTTGTCACAAATGTTTAAGCATTTGGGGACGATTTTTTCTTTTTGTAGTTAATATAATACTTTTAGCGACGAAGCACTAAATCGTCTTTGTATACTTTTAGAGACACACATTTAGTGACGACTGAGTGACAAATTATTTTTCGTCTCACAAGAATTTTAGTGACGAAATATGATTTATAAATGACGAAATTATTTGTCCTTGATAATCGAATTTGTTGTAGTGATGTGAAGTTATGCACTCAAAGTAAATGTGAAGTGTGAATTGGAGGTTAAAGGAAAAAGTAGTAACCAGTAAAGTACTAGGATTAATATTTAATATTTATGTAGGGTTAAAATAGTAAATTACTATAGTCTTAATGAGTTATCGATTTACTCAATAATCCAATACTAAAATTCCAAACCAAACCGATAACCTAATATTTTTTTATAAAACCATTAAAAATTCGTTAACCTAATACTCTCTCCATTCCATATTAAGTTAATTTTTGAGGTGTTTCACACCCTTTAAGAAAAGTAGATTAAGACATAAATTGAACATAGTTTTCCATTTTTACCCTTATTAATTATTGTCAAATTTATGATTAAAATAACTAAATATTAATTAATCACTAATTCCAATATTAACTAATGAAGGGTAAAATTGAAAGAAAACTCTAAAAGTAGTCTTGAAAACTGAACAATTAAATTAATTTGAAAAATGAAAAATATCTCAAAAATTAACTTAATATGAAATGGAGGGAGTAATAATAAACTAATACTCCTCCGTCCCATATTATAAGTCACCCCTTTCTAAAAATAGCTGGACCACAATATATGTCATTTTATAAAAATTATGCATAAATTACTATATTTTGCCCATTATATTCTTGATTGATTAATTAATTAATCTTGAAAATGTATTTACTCTGGCTAACCTAGGAAATCTACAAGTAATTAATTTCATTGGGAGAGTACTTCATTCATTAATTAACTACTTTCTTTACTCACTACTTCATTCATTAATTAACTACTTTCTTTATTCACTACTTATTCTATAAAATTTGATTTTGAAAAAAATATCAACAAACAAATTAAAAATATAAGATGAAAAAAAATTCAAAAAAATCTTGAAAGTTGAAGCTTCAACAAATTTTATCAAGGAAGATGACATTTCGAAAAGTTCAAAGATGTAAAAATAGAAGACTCAACCAAAACATGTGAAGGCCAAATTGAGAAAAATCAAGATCCAAATAAAGGAGTTATGTGCCATTTAAATCAAAAAAACAATTGATTTGTTGAACTAGAACTAAAATTCATTTGTCGTCTAATTTCATTATCAATAACATCAAATTCAGCAGGAAAATTTAGATCAATTTGAAGTAATGAAATTTGAATATTTTGTGATGTTGTCATGTTTGCTTTAAGAATTTATATATAAAAATATAAAAAAATATTTTACACAAAATATATAGGAAAATTGAGGTGGGAAAAACTTGATTTTTATTTTTTTTTTGGATCAATTGGTGAAAAAATTTGGCTCCAAAAAGTAAAATTTAAATAGTCATCCAAATACATTTATATTTTAAAATCTAACATTTCATCATTATTACAAAGTTGTCACAATTACTTATTTTCAAATTATTTTCTAAAATTTAATGAGAGCTCACTCACCCAGAATTATTTAGATTCAATAATTCTAGAAGTCTTTTTGTCCAAAAATTTATGTGCCAAAATTCTTAGTACTATTTGTTTTATTTCTAGAATTTAAAAATAAAATGATTTATATAGTTGATTTTAACTTTTAAGAGTCAGAAGAGTCTAGAAAAGTCGGCGTCATGAATTTAACTCCATTTTACTTTTTTTAAAAATACTTTCCGTCGGTCCCATTTATTATTTCTTTGTTAACGTTTTAATTGATGTCATACGCAGTAATTAAAGCAGATGTCACTCTCCTTACCCACTTGCCGTCCATAATTTTACGTGTTATTACAGCTTCACAAACTCCACATTACTATCACATTATCAGGAAAGTTGTTTGTAATGGTACTAACTCTGTCTCGAGTTATGTGATGATGTTTTGATTAAATATAATTTTTTAAAAAATTATAATTTAAAATAAATCTTCATATTTTTATGGATAAAATAAACTAATTTAAAGTTAAATTATTAATTTAATTAAATTTAAAATGTATTGTTTGTTTTACATTGATTAAAAAGAGAGAATTATTGAATACACTTCAAAATTTGGAGTGATCTATTAGTTTTATACCTGAATTTTTAACAACCTTAAAAACACTCTCTACTTAACTAACTTAACTTAAATATACCCCTGATTTTGTCACATGAGTAAAATGCATCCTCAAAATTTTCTTCAAATTTATGGATGTTTTCGACAATTTTCTCAGTCAATAATTCTGAGATAAAACTAACAATTTTTTTTGTTGATGACAAGGGAAACCCATAGTAGAAAGGTAGTTTTAAGACCAGAGTAAAACCCACTGCTATGCAATAGCTCACAAATCACAATGAAAGGTAATTCGCACTAGGCAAGCCCAGTGTGACAAGCTTGCCCCAGAAGACAAACCCTTGCTTTTGCTGGCAAGGGGTTTCGAATTTGAAATCTCCAATATGGAAGTCCCAAACTCAAACAATTGAGTCATCCCGAAGAATGATAAAACTAATAATTCATACTAAATTCAGAGGCGTTATCAAAACCCTTATTTAAAAAGTTTGCATAGATTGGAATTTTTTGTGCTCCAAACCTATTGGACATAATTAGGTCCTACTTAAGCCCCTGCTGGACCGATGAAAGGCTGAAACTTCTCTCAACCTTCAATTTTTATATGTTTAATTTTCACACCCACTTCCACAACTTGTCTCCTCTATTTATACACAATTCAGAAAACTCACACACAAGCAAAAACAATAGTAGTATCATCAACCAGTCCACACTCAAAACACCTGCTAAATTTTTCAAAATTTCTGTTTTCTTTCAAATAATGGATCGATTTAGATTTATGTTTTATTACTTTCTGCTACTAGTAATTTCAGCGATTCAAGCAGAGGCAGGGGAATTTACAATTACAACTTCGCTAACATACCCAAGAAAGATGATGGTGGAAAGAGCCTTATTGATTGCAGATCCGCCAGCTATAAAGTCGTTAATGGAAGATGAAAATGAAATCGGAAAAGAACCTTCTTATTTCATTGTTGAAGCTCCAGAGAGTATGGAAACAGAGCATCATCATTCTGATAAATCGGTTGCTGGTGGAGGGGTTATTATTGGTGGACTTGTAACGGCTATTTTTGCTACTGTTTATTGCTATATTAGAGTTACTAGAAAGAAATCAGATGCAGATCATTAGAAGAATATGGAGTACAAATTTGTGAATAGTAAGAGTTATTTAGAAATAGATACAAACATTTTTGGAGATAATTAATTACATAAAATTCAGCTTTCCTCTATGAATTCTTAGAGCATAGTAGTTATTTTTTTCGTCTAATGTTTGGAGTCTCAATTAAATCTGAATTGCGGACTACATATTTATTTGGAGATAATGCGATTTTGCCAAGATCTGATTAAGAGTGAAATAGTTCCATCATTGCATCAGAACTCACGTTGGTGAGCTGAATAGTTAGTTAATTACTACTTACTCTTTCTAATTCATGATATATTTCTTAGTTTAAAATATATATTTTAAGAGGTGTTCTCGATAATTCACTTAATATGAATCGAGTATTGTACTTGACTAAATATAGTGTATTCCCGCGGACTGCGCCTTAATTTAAGTGAAGCTGTTAAACGACTGTACAATGGTTTTTTCTAAAGGAAAATTATTCTTCTCTTCCTATTTTTTTTTTCTCAGAGTGGTTAATATGGGAAAATTTCAAGTTTATATATTAAGATGATAAATAGGTGCAAGTTCAGGTGCTTAAATAACAGAAAAAAAACAATTTAAAAAAATATAAATCATTAAAATTTAGGTAGGCTGAGTTGTATTTAACCCAAAAGTAGGGGCCCTAGTGAAGAAAAAAAGAGAGAAGGAAATGAGAAAAATGGAGCCATTTACGCGTATTGCAATATTTCTCTTAAAGGCCTTGAATTTATTTATGAAAAAATTATATAATTATACGACTTAAGATAACTTAATTTTTAAAATTTTTTATCATTTGAATTTATATTACAAAAAATTATTTTTTTCTTCTCTTTTTTAACATCTCTATCAGATACATTACAACTTTACTTGTGTAGAATATATTTAGTACAAATGTTATTGTCGATACATAATCCTATTATTTCAAACCTAAATTAGTATGAATCTGATTCATAACTTATGTATCGAACGAAAATAAATATATCCGTGAGTTTAGAAAAATTCAAAATTATTATAACTTGAAAAACTTTTGAGATAAAATTAGCGTCCAAATTGTTGGAGTTCATCTATTTTATAAGTACTTTATTTATTGCTGCCGTTGCAGATAAAATATTTTGCAAGCCCCAATTAGATGAAGGACCGACCTTGGTCAGAAAATCTCATTAAAATATTTATTTTTTTGTAACGTTGCAACACTGATCTTCCCGTCTCTTTAAGTAAAATGAAATGTTTTGTTATGCTATTATAAGGTCATATTAATTGAAATCTAACCGAAACTCTATGTAGTAAATAATATTAATGAACGAACAATAAAGACCCTCAAAAGTTGGTAATGTATTTTTTCTTTTTTAAGTCTACTAAAATATATAATCGTAAAATTATGTATGTCTTCTTAAAAAAATATATAATTGGAGGTGAGTTATGGAGGTAAAGGGAGCGGGGTTAGGGGGATGAAGAATACATGAATGACATACACATGAAGAGTGTTGGACGGTGAAAAAAATATAATCAACATAGAATATTATTTGTCATTCGATTTAAAAAAAAAAGATATTTTTTTTCATTTTTTAGAAAGTTAATTTTTCTAAAAAAACATTTTTAAAAAAAATTTGACAAACCTAACATAACAAAATTGAAATTTCTCTAAACCAAACACATCCTATAGGCTATATATAAAATCTTATATAAACAAATTCTTTTATTGTATTCATACGGTATAGTTTTCTACGACTTCCTACTTCCTTGCACATGGTTCCGTCACTATGTAAATAATGAACTTTAAAATTTTGAAATATTAAAAGATCAAAAGATATTTCAAGTAAAATAATACTTAGTACATACGAAAAACTCAGAAAAATCATTTAATTCCTGTTAAATGGCTCCTAAAAGTTCAAAAATGTCGTGGGTCATGATGAGGCTATACGTACTATCCCTAAATGTCCAAAAATCACTCTAAAAATGGTGAGACTGTACGTACGGCTCCCCCATGAATTCCTACAGAGAGTTCCATAAAGGTTTCACAAAAAATTCTTCTGAAAGACATATCACCAAAATATTCATCGTCTAACACACAACTTTGTTTAGAAATTCACCTAATTCCTATAAATTGGCCTCTAAATGTCCAAAAATCAATCTTAAAATGGTGAGATTGTACGTAGTGTTCCCCCAATTCCCTCCATTCAAATTTTGCAAAAAATTAGTTCGAAAATCATATCACAAAAATATTCATGGGCTAACAGACAAAAAAAATCGCTAATTCTGATAAATTGGCCTGAAAATGCCCAAAAATCACTTTAAATATGGTTAGACTGTATGTAGTGCTCCCCTAACTCCCTATGGGGGTTCATAAAGATTTCACAAAAAGTCATCTGGAAGCAATGTCACCAAAATATTCATAGGCAAATATACACAAAAGGTTGAGAAAATAGTCTAATTCCTGTAAATTGACCCTTAAATTCCTAAAAATCACTCTAAAAGTGGTGAGACTATACGTTTTGCTCCCCCAACTCTCTACAAATGGTTTCATAAAAGTTTTGCAAAAAATAAAACACACAAAAAAACTAAGAAAATCACCTAATTCCAGTTAATTACCCCTAAATACCCAAAAATCACTCTAAAAATGGTGAGACTGTACGTACTGCTCCCCCAACTTCCTACGAAGGCTATGCATATTGCTCCCCAATTCATTATAGAGTGTCTTGTTAAGTTTTTTCTATGAAAATTGCCCAGAAATCATATCACTAAAATATTTGTGGGTTCACACAAAAAACTATGAAAATCATCTAGTTTCTATTAAATGACTTCTAAATGTCTAAAAATATCGTGAATCATGGTGAAGTTATACATATTGATACCTCAACTCATTATAGAGGTTCCCCAAATATTTTAAAAAAATAAATGAATTCAACACACAAAAAAAAAAATATGAAAAAATTACCTAATTTCTGTTACATTGCTCCAGTTATGTCATTTTGAGTCATTCTTAATGACATAAGTGAACTACACAGAGGTCTCTTCATTCGTTAGGAGGGAAAATTCCTTTCTCTGCTTTAAAGAACTTCTTTTGTTCGTCTTCACAAAACACAGAATCACAGAGCACACAGAAGAAAACAATTGCAAGTAAGTATGACTAGTTCTGGATGTCATGCTCTGTTTTTTGTACTCCTCTCCATAGTTCTTGCTTACACAGCAATCCAATCCACCATGCATTCTAAATCAACCGTCAATTACTCAAATTCACCTCACCAATTCAGCAAACATGCCCTCACCATGAACGCTTCTAAAGCTCTCCGAAATCAAGGATTCAACATCATAGCTACTCTACTTCAAATCTCCCCTGAAATTTTCCTATCAACTCCACAATCCACCATTTTTGCAATTCAAGATTCCGCCATTTCCAAGCTCTCTGTTCCTTCTTGGGCAATGAAGCAGCTCCTTCAGTACCATATTTCTCCTTCGAAAATCCCATTTCAAGAACTGTTGAATAAGTCCCGAGATTGTTGCTTGACGACCCTTTTATCTCAGAAGAAAATTGCCATCACCAGAATTGATAAAAAACAGAGCATCATTGAGATCAACAATGTCTCTGTTTCTCATCCTGATGTGTTTCTTGAAGGAAATCTTTCCATTCATGGAGTTAGTGGGGCCTTCTCTATGCTAGATTTTCATGGAATTGACGAACACCTCGATGCTATTCAATCACCGCTTTGTGATGAAATGCCAAATGAAAGTGCTACCGGTACTAAGAACTTGGTTGATTGGCCAAGAATCATCAAATTGCTCAACTCCAATGGATATGCCTCCTTTGCAATTGAATTGCATTCTGTTCTTGATGGAGTTCTTCAAGATTCTGCAAATTTAAGCTTTGTAACAATCTTTGCTCCTCCACATTTGGGATTTTTATCATCTCCTTCACCGTTGCTCGAAAGAATCGTAAGGCTTCATATAATGCCCCAGAGGTACACTTCCATGGAATTGGCTCTCTTGCCTGACATATCATCCCTCAAGACACTGACTCCAGCCGTGAATGTCACTATTTCTAAGAGCAATTTTTCGCGCGTATTGATCATTGATGGTGTGGAGATCACAGCACCCGATATTTTCGTGTCTAAGAAGTTCGTCATCCATGGAATATCTCGCCCTTTTCACTTGGAGGAGCTATCCATTTCATTCAGATAATAAAATTTTCTTAGCATTTCGTTTACATGTATCTTAAATATGCAAGCAGAGTTGATAAACACCATGTTACATATATGCTAATTTCTAGCTTGCTAGTTCTATCATACTCTACATCTATGTTGCTCGGACTCTCCAAAAACATAGGCGCACCTGTGTCATGTCAGATACTCTAGAAATACGCTACTTTTGGAGGATCACAGATGCCCCATCGACATTTATGAAAAGTCCGAGCATCACAGCTCTATATCAATTTGATTTTTGCTCTTAGCGAACTTCCAATAGATATTAAGATCCATCATTCACAATCACATACAACAGCATACAATACAAAGTTATTAACCAGTTCGTTACATGAAAACAATATTCGAATAAAAACTCAACAAACATACAAAATAGCAAATAAGTCATCAGTGCATGTCATCAAATTCTCCTTCATTACCTCCTTCGTTGCACGAAATCACGTCTTGATCTCCCTTGTTTTGCTCCTCTTCCTCTGGCTTTGTCCAATATCCTAAACCCTCAACGTTACATCTGAAATTTTTCAGCGAATTGCAGTGGCTGACTTCTAAGTATTTGAGGGATGGCATTGCACTTTGGAATGTTTCCCATGTTTCCTCCAGCCTTGGCAAGAATTTCAAGCACAGTCCTTCAACATTCCAGTTATCCTCATTATCTCCCCAAAAAATTTCACTCATGTGGTTAAGCACTCTTGAATCTTCGATGCAAAGGTACTGCAGTTGGGGAAGTGAAATGGGGTTTATCCATGCTGGTGTGGTTTCTCCGAGGTAGTGCCTTAGATATAACTCTTCAACGCGCGTTGGTGGTGACAAGTTATCCAGCTTCCTTATGATGTCCTTGTTTTCACAGTCCCCTGCATTGATCGATAACACCCTTAGTAGTTCAAGTTGTTTCAATGCATCCAATTCCTTGTCATCTACCATGCTTTCCTCCGTTATGTCTAAGTGCAGTACCCGAAGTTGAGTCAGTGCAACGACTTCACTCAGGCGACAAGCTTCTGTTGTTGCTGGACTAGGTATCTTGAACCCGTACAGCTCTTCAAGATTGGAATGCCTAGAGAGACCTTGTGGTAAGCATGACAAGGATGGACAGCTTCCAACATCAAGAATTGCCAATCTTGGAAGTGTTGTGATTGATGTTGGTAGCATTTTCAGTTCCTTGCATTCTCTAAGGACTAGTATTTGGAGGCCCCATAACTTCCTTACGGAGTCTGGAATCTCGTCCAAATTTGCAACATTTCTCAGATTTAAATAAGCTAGTCGCTTTAGTGATGTGATCCATTGCCATAGATCAATCATACAGATTTTATCTAGCTTGACACATGACAAGTCCAAGACCCTGAGAGTCTTGATTTCAGCCAGAGCGATTTTCCTGTTGAAGCCGATGTAATTTGTTGTAGTGAGAAGAAGTGCGCTTAGCTTTGAGTTCCCATATAAGGACTGAAAAGTTGTTTCCCTTGTGACCCCCAAGTGCCTAGAGTTAACTGTGGCAATGTTCCTGCCTCGATTGAAGCTGCAAAATTTCTCGTCTTCTGCAACGAGAATTGTCATGTCTCTAACCATATCATGCACCTTGCAACTATAAACTTTGCCATCAAAGCTTCTTCTTTGGACAGCTTCAACCAAGCACCGACTTACGAGTTCAGACAAATAACCAAAAGCAACATCTGTTGCAGTTTCTGTGCCATCACCACGGACTAATCCTTCCCCTACCCACCAACGAACCAATTGTTCCGCCTCAATTTCATGGTCATCTGGATAGATTGAGAAGCATAACATACACTGTTTTAGATGAGCAGGAAGCTCATCATAGCTTAGTTGCAAAGAAGCCATTACAGAGATATTGCTTTCACTATCCGATACCAATTTCTCTCGAAAGTTTTCACATATCCTTGTCCACTCCCCGAGTGAATGTGGTTTTGATGATAACATCCCACCTGTGGTCTTGATGGCTAGAGGAAGACCATGACATTTGCGCACGATCTCTCTTCCAACTTCTTCCAATTGAGTATTGCACTTCCCTTTAGTTGACAAAAATGCAAATTTACAGAACAATGACCAACTCTCTTCATCATCGAGCAATCTTGGTCGATGAATTCTTGATTCTGTAGCTCCCATTCTCTTAACAACATCATCATTTCTTGATGTAATTATAATACAACAATTGTGCTCTACAAACTTTGGTAATCCCCTTGATATTCTATCCCACCATCCATCATCAATGCTCCATACATCATCCAAGACAATCAAGTATGACTTATGTGAAAGTGCTTCAAGAATTCTGTTAAGCAAGTCTCCTTTGTCAGTTCCGCTATCATCTGCATTCAGCTGTTTCAAAATACCCTTCATAATGAGAAGCTCATCATAAGTTTGAGATACAGAAACCCAAACTTTCTTTTGAAATCTCACATTCACTTGTCTGTCATGGTACACCTTTTGCGCGATTGTGGTTTTACCCAAACCGCCCATACCTACAATGCCAACGCGATGTAATGACTCGCAATGAGAAAGGATCCATTCTTTGATTTTTCTTGTATCTTCTGATAACCCCACAATTTCAGATTGATCAAAAATGTGTGAGGTCCATCTTATCCTTCTGCTGATGTTTTCGTCACCTCGTGATTGTTCAGTTATTGGACCAACAAAGGTCCTCAGCTTCTGATGCATTTTCAATATCTTCTTGTTAAGTCCTGTCAGTTTCTTTCCAGTGATATATCTGAAAGATATCTCCTTCGGAGATGGAAGCAAGCAAGAAGGATTCCCTTTCGTCCTTAGATGGTCTTCGCGGATTTGGCAATCAGTGACCACATTATCTGCTTCATAAATTAGTTCTTGAAGTTCAGATAAGGTAGTCTTGACAGAGTTATTGTTTCCTTTCAGCCTGTTTGCTTCAGTGAGATACGAACGCATGAGATTCAGCTCTCTCTTCATCACCTCAAACTCACTTTCAAATTGTATTGCATACTGAGCATGTATGTTCACTTGCTTTGACAAGTCCTTTACGATGAGCTCGGCTACAGCTTCAATGATTGCCTCTCCCATCTCTTAGCTGCAAATTTTTCAAAATTGAAAATGTAATGAGCCCTCATAGATACTAAAGGGGGCAGAAAATAAGAGTCCTGCTATAGGCTTTAGAGATATTTATAAAGAGTGCTCAGTGCTACTAAAAATACGTATTTAGTGGCAATTAAGTTATTGTCCTTAATTACTTGCTGCTAAAGATCATTTTTGATATAGTGTAACTTGGATGAAATATTAAAAGGTTTCTGGATCAAAGTTTTAGCAAGAATGACATTGGAACTGATTTCTTAGATAATCACTCAACTAATAAAGGTGAATTTATGATATAATTAACGTTCGTTGAATGACCATCTAAGAAATCAACTCTGTAGGATGGTTACAGTATTATGGGACTGAACATGTTTGGGAAATAAGGGAAAATTAATGGTTGATAAAACTAAATTTATCATAAAGATGTTCTGTAGATGGAATTTGAAGAAAATGTAGAAAAGGTCTGCTGGTGAGATAATATAACCAGATCAAAGCCCATGATTAATACTCCTTTCGTTTCAATTTATTTGTCTTACTTTCATTTTTAGTCTATTTTTTGCGACTCTTTAATTTCAACTTTTCACACAACATGTTTAGACTACAAAAAAATAAACCACATTTTGGTACATTCGACATGATATCTTTAGTTTAAGTCTTCAAGACATGACAAGATTTAAAAAGTTCTGCTTTACTTTCTTAAATATCGTACGTGTCTCAAAACCAAACAAACTAACTGAAACGGAGGAAGTATATTGTAACTTTTCAAGACGAGTCTCGAGATTTCTTACCTCACTGTTAGCAGACAGTCTGATGACAATTTTGATGAGAGAACTCAGAAATCCTAGAAGTGTCTCCACAAAGCACTTCAACACCTAATAACAAGTCGTGAATTCAAATAAAGAAGGTAACCCTTTAGGGGAACTAAGTACATGAAAATTAAAAAAAAACCATGACATGTTTTGCATCTACTATTGGCATATGTATAACGGAAAAAGGGTCAAAAATACCCCTAAACTATAGGAAAAGGTAAAAAAAATACCCTTCATCCATCTTTTGGTCTAAAAATATCTTTCAATTCATCTCTTTGGTCTAAAAATACCCTTTCATTCACCTTTTTGGCTCACTTATACCCTTGAAACTAACAACCCCTCTTTATTTTGTTTTTTTAAATACTTATCATGTGTCATTTTATTATTGAATGAAATAAAAATCCACCTTTATTAATCTTTTCCCATAATTTATCCAAATCAAAACAATATACCTTTTCAAGACCCAAAAAAATACATATTTTTTAAATCTAGTAATTTCTATTTTCTATAGATTTCGTTTTTAAAAAAATTGTTTTAGATAATTAATATATTTTAAAAACTATTAGTAATTCCTCAATTATAGGACATATTATATTATCATAAATCCTAAATAAAGTCTATCTTCTTTTTAAAAATAAAAATAAAAATTGACAATTTAATTTTTTTCCTAATAATCTCTTTAACAACTCCTTGAAAGAAGAAAAAGAAGATAGATGTTGTTGCCCGTAGGGAAAATAAAAATAGGAAAAGAGAGAAAAAATTATAATATATTATAGATAAGATAATATTATTATGATTATGACATTATTAATTATTTATATCATATTTAAATTTTTGATTAAATTAAATTTTAGCTGTTAATTTTTCCTTATGCCAATCCATGCAAGAACTTGTGGATAATACAGAAAAAAATGAAGAGGAGTCGGATCCAAAAAAAAAAGAAGCTACAACAAATATAAAAGATGATTAGATTTTTCCTTTAAAAATAAAATAATTGAGGTCTTGAAAAAGTAATTTCTTTTTGGTTTCGATAAATATGGGGAAAAAATCTAGTTGAGATGTGGATTTTATTTCATTCAATAAGAGAATGACACATAATAAATATTAAAAAAAAGAAAAAAAGAGAGGGTCGTTAGTTTCAACTTTCGAAGGTATAAGTGAGCAAAAATGTGAATGGAAGAGCAATTTTAGATAAAAAAAGATGAGTAAAAAAGTATTTTTAGGCCAAAAGATGGATGAAGAGTATTTTTAGACATTTTCCTATAATTCAGGGGTATTTTTGACCCTTTTCCGTAGGTATAATAATAATATCATAAGCCTTTTTAATAGTTAGTAGGATTTAATAACAATAGAATATAAAGTATGTCATGTTAAACAACAACAACAATAACAACATACACAATATAATATCACAAATGTGATCTGAAAAGGATGATTGTATATGTTGCCTTACGAGTAAGCATATAAAAAATCAAGTATATAAAACAAATTAAATACAACGATGAAGTTGATAACAATTACTAATAGAATTGTTGTAGCGATAACAAATAACTGAAGCAAAGAAAACAAGGTATTACTAAAATCAAAGAAAAGTATGACATATTAAAAATAAACATTAAAATAATCTGAAACAATTAAAGCATAGTATAATAGGAATAAATAAAGGGATATTAATTACCTTAAACTAGTGATTACAAGTGTAGAGTTGAGAAGAAAAAAGAGAGGTGGTGTTTCTTTTAACTTGGGAAGTGCCTATTTATTAGAAAGGGAGAAAAACTATACAAAAAAAAAAAAAAACAAGGAATTTTTTCTCCTTCAATGTATCAAAAATGATAAGTAGAAAGTAGGAGATTCGATTTAATTTGTTTGTGGTCATTAGCAATGCTATTTTAGTTATACCACTTTTTTTTTTTAAAAAAAGAGATGGCTAAATAAAACACATTAAGATTTCGTAGGATCCTGTTTTTTTATTCGAATTGTACAAAATTCTATCGATATCGTTTGATTAGTGTTGAAACAACTAGAAATTTCTCCATACCGTTAAATCTTTTGTCTAATTTGCATTTCATATTTAATTACACCAAATCAATTCGAGGGTAAATAAAATGACAAATGATTTGGTTTGATATAGAGGAAAAAATCCGATAATAATTAGTTCGATCTTAACTAAAAAAATCGAACTGAAATCAAATCAAAATGACACTCTATTTATACAACTATATACATATGTTGTACTTCATAATATAATTTGTAAGTATTTCTTAAATAGTTTCACAATTCATGTTTTTAACATATTCCTTTTGTTATTAATTATTTGTTCATTTTTGAATTAACACACCTATTAAGAAAATAATGATTGGCATAGTGAGTTACCATTTTACCCCTATTAATAATGAAGTGGATGAATTAAAAATTTAAGATTTTCAAGAAGTTCTAACTTTTTCAAAGTAATTAATTGAAATTATAATAGGTAAAAAAATTGTCCTTTCTTGATTTGTCAAAATGGACAAATAAAAAAAGAAAATTGAACAAATAATTAGGGACAAATAGAATGTTATTTTAAATTTGAACTTATTATTTTGATTAGCATACCGCCCTGCACAAATGGGGAAATGGTCCAAAAAAATTTATTTACAAAAATAAAAATAAAAAATCATGGTCATTTTCATTATCTCTAATTAATAGTGTGATTGTTTTATGGATTTTCATTATCATCACTGTTAATGACACTATATTTTAGCATAATGCATGGTTATTCCTCTATTTTTTTTAAAAAAAAAATTATTTCGAAAGCTCTATATATTTATTGTATGTCTTACCGGAACAAAAGAAATATCTGTTGCATGTTTTTATATTGTGGAGACTTTACGGGAGAAATAAACCCTAAAAAATACTAATCAAATTGAAAAATCTAAAAATTGACTCTTATTGGTTCAATTTGGTTTATAGAATAAAAAAACCGACCGACATTAAGTTAGTTAAATGAAAAAAATCAAATCAACGATTATGTTCATTCCTACTCAGTTTGAAGTTGAGCCATTGATATTTGCATCAGAACAGAATACACATATATCACACCCCTTAAGGTGTGACTTTTTTCTCAAATTATAAACGCAGAATATTTTGTGCATGAAAAAAACCTAGAGTTATGCAGCGTAATGACTAATGATATGATATTTATTGGATAAAATAAAAAAAGGAAAACTTACATAAATATGCTATATTAAGAAAATATTTACCATTTATAGCAATAACATTTTTTTCACTTGGTCACTTTTAATACATTTATAATACAATTTTAATACATATTACAAAGAACAATTTATAAAACACATATAAAACACATTTTATTGATTGATAATACATTTATCACACATTTTAATACATTATTAATACAATATGTCAATTTCTTATCAAACAAACATAATATATTTTAAAACAATTTTAATACATATATATTGCATATATAATTCACTTTTAATACATATTGTAGATTTATCATAGTATTGCTATATATTGCTATAAATAGTAATAAATAAAAAATTATTGCTAAAATCAATAATTATTTATTAAAAGATATTCATTCAAGTAATTTTTCCATAAAAGAATAAACGCTTGATTGGCTTAAGATGGATGTTTCATGCAAAGTCTTCAGTCATGGCCCATGACAGCAAAAAA
Organism: Solanum stenotomum; assembly: GCF_019186545.1. NCBI lineage: Eukaryota > Viridiplantae > Streptophyta > Magnoliopsida > Solanales > Solanaceae > Solanum > Solanum stenotomum. The sequence continues at coordinate 6,950,464 of NC_064290.1, read as the reverse complement.
ATAGTATTTTTTTCATTTGATTGTAAATAGCTCGTATTCTTCAATCAATCTTGCAAAAAGTAACTTTAGAAGTTTTTTTTTGTATGTCAAAATGAAGGTGAGGGGCATCTGATCCTCATGAATTGTTCCATCAATGTGTTCTACGTGCTTCCAATTTAATTATTCCTTCGTAATTATGATTAGGGGAGTCAAAAATGAGTCTAACTATAGGTAACTCGTTCGATCCGTCCATAATTTTAAGGGTTAAACTCAAGATAATTTGAATTGTGGTCAATCTCGACTCATCAAATCTTAATTCATTTTAAGAAAATCCTCAATTGAGCTCAATTTAATCTCCAATTTCAACCCGTTTTAAGATCTTTATTTTCATTGATGTAATGTATGTTTACTATATTGAAGATATGAATTACTATCTATTTTATGTCTTTTAGGATTTGTCTATCCATTTGTAACTTCTTTTTTAAAATTTTCTTGAGTTGAAATTCAAATTATATATAGTTATAAAACTTAAATAACAATATATTAAAATTATTGAAATTAGGCGAGTCAAATTGGGCGGTTCAATTAGTCCATTTGAGTCCAACCCATTTGAGCCCAAAATGCGAGTTAGAAACCAACTCAATTTCTATTTCAACCCATTTTAATATTTTCAATTTCGACCCAACCGCTCATTTGACACCTCTAATTATGATGTTTATCCAAATTAGTTTTGTCTTGTGCTTAAAAGAGGTACGTGTCAAATAGAAAAAACATAACAGCCAATTTGGTAGAGTTAGAGTCGATATTGATCAAAATCAAAATCAAACTAAACATAATATATATTTATCAATTTGATTGTTATCGATTTCAAATCAGTTTAATTCGAATATTAATCATATACCAAAATAAAATTAAAAGAGAAGATGAGAGAATAGCAAAACAAATTAGTTACCGAACAAACACCTGCCAATGTTATCCGTCATTAGTGTGTTGTTTTATTACTTTCGACATGCAATTTTTTTTTTGATTGTACTCCTTTTGTTCCTATTTACATTTTTTTTTTTACTAAAAATAGATATGTCTAACCAAGATATCTAATTTCTTAAGGACATTTAGTTTCTTGTTATGTAATAATGAAAAATGTAATATTATATTATATAATAACTAATTTGATGTGATTATGTTATTACCTAATTTTCTTCTTCTATCTTACCTCACATTTTATTTAACAATATTATTTTACTCTTTATCCTATTTCTTTTATTATAATAACTTTATCTTGTACTTTAAACACAGAAAATGGTATATATAACATATCCAAATTTATATCTATTAAATAATATTATACAATACAATATATATAGAATAAATTTCAGAATAGAAAATATAATAAACATAATAAGACTTTATAGCTATAATTTCAATAATTACGTTCTATAATTATAATTCTATTTGCTATAAAGACTAATTACATATTTCTGTCAGTTTATATAATACTATAAATTATGATATGGAAGACTACTTTATAATTCATAGTACTGCAGACAAGTCCGTCGGATATGGCATTATTAGGGCCCTTAATAAAAGTAAATAGGCAATATTTTTCCAACTTTTTTCTTTTTAGTAGGGNTATATAGGATAAATTTCAGAATAGAAAATATAATAGACATAATAAGACTTTATAGCTATAATTACAATAATTACGTTCTATAATTATAATTCTATTTGCTATAAAGACTAATTATATATTTCTGTCAGTTTATATAATACTATAAATTATGATATGGAAGACTACTTTATAATTCATAGTACTGCAGACAAGTCCGTCGGATATGGCATTATTAGGGCCCTTAATAAAAGTAAATAGGCAATATTTTTCCAACTTTTTTCTTTTTAGTAGGGCAGTGCATAACGTTCTAAAGTTATTCCTTTTAGAAAAATGTTTATAGATTGTTAGGCAGTTTTGATTTTGTAATTCTTTGTAATTTTGTTTTTGAGTATGACTTAAGATAGAGAATGTGGAGGTCGTATATATAAAGAAAAAAAATTAATAGATAGTCGAGCATTGTTTTAATATTTAATATTTACTTGTTCATGTATTCTTTGAGTTGGTAGTAATTTAGAGTACCATGTATGTTGTATTTTTGGATTTTGGTATATGTATCATCGGTTGTTTATTATGTTTAGTAATTGACCACGCCTTGTTATTGATGTTACAATTCCTTGCATATATGCTTCGCACAGTTGTCATGTTTTTTTTCACTGTTATTTTTCCTTTTCATTATTACTTTGATTTGCTTCACTTGAGTTAGGAGTTTTTCGAAAACAACCTATCTATACCTCCAAGAAATAGAGGTAATTAAGTTTACATATACTCTATCTTTCCCAAATTTTACTTTATCAATAAAATTTATAAATGATCTGAAGAGATCATTTTCTCGTGTTGTTCCGAATATAATTAAGACCAAGACTATATATAATATTAGGGTCCATCTATCACAAAGTCGAAGTAATGGGAGACTAGCTAGTGTAGTTATCATTGTGGAAAAATAGTGGAGGATTGTTGAGGGACATATGCTGATTGTGATATATTCTATCTTATCTATATTAATTATTGGAGGAAAAAAGTAGAAGTGCACACAAAAAAGTGATTGAACCAACACAAATAACCTTGCTCTATGAATAAAATGACTTTCCAATAAAGATGGAATTACTTGGACAAAAAAGCTGAAGAGAAATATGAAACACGTTGATCATAATTAGACCATACACTCAGTGACGGAGTCAAATTTTTTATTAAAGAGTATCAAAATATACAAAGAGTAAATTAATGAAGAAGTCACAGTGTGTGAATATATATATATAAGAAAATATTTTTATCTAGCTACATAATGTAATTTTCTGACGAAAAAATATCGATTAATGCCCCTTAAATATATGTAGTTCCACCACTGCATACACTCGGGTGGAGCTGCAGACCCCCGGAAAATTGCAATATATATTAAAATCATTTTATATATATTATATATATATATACTTCCTCCGTCCCATTTTATGTGAGGTAGTTTCACTCAGCATGAAGTTTAAAATTTGTGGTCCAAAATGAATGATAGAAATTTGTGTGGCGGTAAATCATTTCATTAAGGGTAAAATTGACATTTTATAGTTAAATTGTTACTTAATATAGAAATGTGTCATTCTTTTTGGGACGAACTAAAAAGGAATGTAAGTCACATAAATTGAGAGAGATGGAGTATATAAATAATAGATAGTGAATTTTATAACTTAAATTTAAAAAATATCTTCTTCAAAAGAAAAGTTCCAACTTCCCCTCCATTTCTTTTCTATCGTCCATCCTTTTTCTTATAAAGTTGCTTTTAAATACTTGGGGGGTATATGCTGATTATGATATATTCGCTACTTAAATACTTGTAAGTTATTTATAATCTGCTAACCCGAAGAATGATCACCATACAAATCGTGGATGAGTCAGGATTATTATTAAAGGGGTTCAAAATATGATAAAGTAAATATACGAAAAAGTCAAAGGGGGTGCAACAATCTACATATATACATAAAAAAAAAATCATATATAAACAAAAAAAAATTCCACCGAAGAAGGTTCGGACACCCCTTGGATTCTTACTAGCTCTGCCCATGCACATAAATATAAATTAAACTTGAAGGGTTGTTTAGTAGATGATTTGGACACAAGTTAGGCATGTATTAAATCCTACATAATTAAGTAATATTATATTTAATGTTGGTCAGGAGGTAAATTATTCATATATAAAATTAATATTATGTTAAATTTAAAATTTAAAAATTAACATAAATATATCTACTATTTTATGTGATAAATAACAAATGAATAACTAAACATTATGTTTACATAAAATAAAATATACATTTTCTCATAATTGATTTCTACATTACTAATATTTACATAGCTCTAATCAGCTATCAAATGAACTAGGTTTTTTTGAGGGTTGAATAACGACCCCAAAGTTATTGTACAGCTATAGAGTACTAAACACTAGTGAAGGACAAGGCCATGTTCCTGGTCCTTTTCTTCCCTTTCTTTTCTAAACTCCAATTTAGGTTGACTTCATTTAATTTCAACCTGCATATTGATATGTTTGCTATAATTATAATCATATGAAAATTTACGTATACAAAATAAACTTGCAATAAAATATGCGAGTAGGGTGATCAAGCTCAGCCTGATTATGAATTTAGGGGTGGCAAAATGGGTAATTTATATGGGTATTCATTCATATTTACTCATTTTAAATGGATTGGGTATCCAACTCATTTAAAAATGGATAAAAACGAATAATACTCATATTATTTATTTATAAGTGAATAGTTAAATGGATAAAATGGGTAACAAATGTTCATTCATAAAAAAAAAAAAGAAAAAAGGTAAGGGGTGGGGTGGTAAAAAGGCATTCTTTTAAAAAAAAAATCAATTTTTTTTACATTTTTCTTGGGATAGGGGGGCGTGCGGGGGAGGGGGGGGTGACAAATTTCTTTTTCTATTTTTAAATTTATTTTTTTAACGAAAATAATTTAAAATTCTGTTAATAGTTTTGGTTTAGTTACGACAATTTGGGCACTCTCACTTTTACCTATCTAATCCCTAAAAACATGATAAAATAAAATAAAGAATAAACCACAAAATCAATAGCATAGATTAAATTTTTTTTTTTAAAAAAAATTCAATAGCATAGATTGATTGTCGATTTTGTGGCAAGCGAGGGGTCACTTGACCCCAATAATTGAAACCACTAAACCAAAAAGGACATTTTAAATTATTTTATATAGTATAAGGATAAATTAAATAGATGAAGTATATACATGGTGGAGTTAAATTAAAATTATGTTAAATGTATTAAAATGTTTTTTAATTTTATGCTTTAATCATGTCACATGAAAAACTAAAATTATAGTGTTGCAAAAAAAAAGGGAGGGATCATTCTTTATCAAATAGACAAAAAAAAATATATATATCATTTTTTTTAAACAAAGAGAATAATAAATTAAATATATAGAGTACAGACAAGATGGAACTAAAAACTTATATACATAAGGAACTAACTGAAACAATATATTTATATTAAGAAATTTATTAAATATATATAAACATTAAAATTAGAATTCAATTCTTAACATTTAGAAATTCAAAAATTCATAAAATTAAAATATTGTTGGCAAGTATACATGTTCTCTCACCAAAAGTAGAGTGATTTATTCCTACTAGTATGCTATTTTGAGTTTCTTACCTATCATACTCTTATGAAGTTTGCTGAAACAAAGATAATTTTGGTCTGATTATTTAATTTTGCAGCTGATTTCTGCACTACTTTACCCTGAGCTCTTAATTCAGGTGAGTAATAGCTTTAACATACTGTATTTTGTTTTTTCTTCTGTTTCTGCTGATCGCACAATTTGGTGCACTAAGCTCTGTTTCGAAATCCTCCATTCTTTTACAAATTATTTGGCTTCATGTGATTATAGATCGATTTTCATATAAGAATACTTTTAAGGTGTAGCTGAATTTCAACTCCCTCTGTTTTTCTTCTTTTTTCTTGTTGTTGTTGAAAATATATTTAACCTAATACATGTAGTATCAAGTTTATTTATATTTAAATTTACATACATGCCAATATCAAACAATTAAAGAAAGTTATTTCGTTGGTTTATTATGTTTTTACTTCTTTAATCATGGAGAAAGATGTTGAAGTTGTTTTATTCTAATAATTGGAAACTTTAAGGACCTTTTTTGCTATAGAAAAAAAAATTCAGAATAATTTTTTTTCACTTCATTTCAAAATTAGTGTATGGTAATGAAAAATTGTAGGCAATCCAACATGAAATTGGTTGTTCCAAATTCGGAAAACAAATTATAACTTGTTTTTGGGTGACTTTTCACTTTTGAAGTTATATTTAAGTACATTCAAATATATAACATTATTTCAGTTATTCCTGGCAAAAAAAATATAACCAAACACAACCTCATGTCAGCTTCAACTCCATAAATTTTGAAGAAAAAATTATTTCAAATCTATAGCCAAACACCTACTTAGTTTATGTATTTTTGAGGAAGGAAACATGTTGACATGATGTGATATTTTTTATTTTGATTCGCATGCTTTTCTCCAAAAAGACTGACCATTAAGAAATAGAGACTTTTACGGGATATAAGCTACTTTAAAGTCATAATTATAACTATTTAGGGTAGTTACACTTAATTACGAAGTATGGAAAAGGATCCAAAATATCTTAAAACATGTGAAATTCACTATATTTTCCCTCCGTTACTAAACTCAGGACATATTTAAATCTACCCGCAAAATATAAGGGCATAATACATAAATATGATCCTTAATTTGGCTTCAGCGGACAACTATACCCTCTAACTTTGAGTGTGCACAAAGAGACACTTAAACTTGTATAAAATTGAACAAGTAGACACACATGTCCTATATAACATAATATATGTAGTACGACATATATGACACAAAATTGCTATGTAGGGTTCCATGTAGGACGAATGTGTTCATTTGTTCAATTTTATATAAGTTTAAATCTCTACTTGTGCATACCTAAAGTTAAGAGTCATGCTTATGCATTATGCCAAATATAAGGGTATATATGATTTCAATTTAGTTTCTAACCCCAATTATACGGCCTCTATACCCTTGGAAAATCTGGGTTTTAATCTGTTTGGATTGTTGTTACTTAAAAACATAATTTCGGCTGCTCTGTGTTGGGATTCTTTTTTTGTTTTCCATTTTTTTTGAGGAAGGAGGTGCCCTGACGCCTCAATGAGGAGGTGCGAGAGGCTAGCTATAGGGGTACGCGAAGGGTAGAGGTAGGTCAAAAAAATATTAGGGAAAGGTACGTAATTAAATAGGACATGACGCAACTTCATACTACCGAGGTCGCTTATTAGGATAGAAAGGTTAGTAAGGGTAGAGTATTGTCTTGCCTTGCTATAGTTTAGGCTTGTTAGTGTCTGTCATTTGTACCAGTCGTATAAGCCATATGTTGTTCATTGTATTTTGAGTATCACACTATTTTGTTGTGAAAAAACAATAGCTTTATCATACTTGTGTTGGAACTAGCAGTAGCTTTGTTCATGAGCAAGACAATAGCTCTATGTAAAAGCACTATTCATTTTGTGTGCTGTAAGTAGAATTTTCGTCGAAATGCAGTTAGTAGTTTATATGATCAGTGTTAACTTTTAACTGATCATTCACCTCAACCATGTAGTGCAAGGACATATTGATAGATTCTGTATTGGAACTGCTCATTTTTGCTCGTCATATGAGTACATACATTGTTATCATAAGGGTATAGGAGTCGTAGATATAGTAATTTGACATTGTAGTTTTCATCTTTCTTATTGTCTAAAGTCTTATGTGTGTGAAGTATTAGACTGACGAGAAGTTTTGCAGACCAAAAATGATTGAAGAAGCGTTACTTAATGCGACTCTTCACAAAGTTGATTCTCAAATTCAAAAGGTTCTTGGATTTGAACATGAGTTTCAGAAGATGAAGTCAGAACTTGAATTTTTGCAAGCATACCTCAGAGATGTGGACAGGCACAAAGAGAAGTTCAAGACTCTTGAGGCTCCCTCTACGAAACTAAGAGAACTGATTTACAGAATAGATGATTTGGTCAGTGACTGCCAAAACCGAGTAGAATATGAAAATATGAAAAGCAGATCTTTGTCTGCTATTTCTCTACGTGGAAAGAATTTCCGTAATCAGGTTGGTAAGAAGTTGGCAGAAATCAATAGGGATATAAAGAGTATGCGTGAAACTTTGAACTACATTCCCTCTATGATTAGTCTATGTAAAACTGAAGAGGCTGGCAGTAGTGGTAGGGGTAGAGTGCGATGGACATTAGACATCATCGATGAATCTAAGACCATTGGCTTAGCTGAAGATACCAAGACACTGAAAAGGTGGATCCTTCCTTGCAACGGATCGTTACAACTCATTGCCATTGTGGGGATGGGAGGTGTGGGCAAAACCACACTTGCCCAAAAGATTTACAACGATAGAGAAGTGTGTTCACGCTTTCACGTGAGAATTTGGGTTTGTAAATCAACTTTTGGTGAGCTTGAGATCATGAAGGGTATTCTGGAGCAACTCAAAATGGATGATCACAGGTCATCAGATAAAAATGTGTTGTTGAAGAGAATTCATGAAGCACTTTCGAACAAAAAGTACTTAATTGTCATGGATGATGTCTGGAGCATTGATGACGGGTGGTGGAAACAGATCCTAGATGGACTTCCCAAAACAGAGAAGCAGAGCAGCTGCATCATTGTTACATCTAGAAATGAAGATGTTGTTAAGAGAATGGGAGTCAAGGAAGAACAAATTCATCGACCCAAGTTGCTTTCTGAGAAAGAGGGCTGGTTGTTATTTTGCAAGGTTGCGTTTGCATCATCCAGAGGAAAATGCAAGGATATTGAACTAGAACATGTTGGACATGACATTCTGAAGAAATGTTGTGGTCTTCCCATTGCAATCAAGACAATTGGAGGTCTGTTGTTATCGAAAGGTCAGTTATATTCCGTGTGGAAGGAGGTATGTGAAGATTTGCCTCATATATTGGCAAATGAAAGCAAGAGCCATGATTCTTTAATGGCTACTTTGCAACTAAGTTATGATGAGCTTCCTCTTCAGCAAAAGCAATGTATTCTATGTTTTGCAATTTATCCGGAGGATTATGAGATCGAGGTTGATCAACTGGCAAATTGGTGGATAGGAGAAGGATTCATTCACAAGAAAGGGACAAAAACTACAAGAAAAATGGCTCTTGAATGTTTATCAGAATTGATTAATCGATGCCTTGTTGAACCTGTGAGTAAAAGAAACTATGACGGGAGAGTTTACAGTTGCAAGATGCATGACATGATTCGAGAAATGATAATTAGAGTTGCAAGAAAAGAGAGCTTTTGTAGTTTTTTAGATGAGAATAATACAAACATAGCCACAATCCACTCTCGCCGTTTGGGTGTCACAAATGAAACATTGCTGCAACCTTTGGATGGAAACGCAAAGTTAAGGGCACTTCTTCTCACCAAAGCCAATGACATTGGCTTCACTAAGCAGACTGCATTGGCTCAAGTCAAGTCTCTCCGGGTTTTAGACCTCTCACACCTTAAGTTTAAGGAGAATTCCCAATTTCGTGAAGCTGATATTTGGCGTTGGATCACATCTTTGAAACGCCTAACCTATTTGAGTTTTCGAGACGTGGAAAATTTGACCAAACTGCCACGATCCATCAAGAAGCTATGGGGCCTCCAAATTTTGGTACTTGGTGAATGCATCAACTTAAAACAGCTCCCTAGATCAATCACCCTTCTTCCAAAGCTGGTTGTCTTGGATGTGGGGAATTGTACCTCTCTTTCTTATCTACCACGCGGACTCTCCAAACTCGTCCATCTTCAAGAATTGTATGGCTTCAAGATACCTAATGCTAGGGTATCAAATGCATGTCACTTGCGTGACCTAAAGGATCTTAGAGACCTTCGAGTATTGGAATTGGATGTCATGGAAGGAAGCATGATAGAGGAAGACGAACTAACAGTACTCGCACAGTTTCAATATCTGAGGATGCTAATTGTCAATGCTGGTGACCGTGACGATGATATTTTCTTAGAGAGGCTGGAGAAGTTGTCACCACCCAAGACTCTAGAAGAATTGTACCTAAGGCAATTCTGTGGACATACTACACCAGCATGGATAGCCCCTAAATTGCTTGATCGATTACAATATCTTTGTATCGAAGACTCATGCGTGTTACAACGTCTGAGTGATCATTTCAGGGGTATTGAAGGATATAAATGGAAAATCGAAGAAATATGCTTGAAATACTTGCCAGATCTAGAGGAGACATGGGAAGAAATCAAAAGTGCAATGCCTGGGCTTAAGTATGTTGAAGTAAGCCACTGCAACTCGCTGAAATCGTTCTCGTGTGCTGTTAAGAATATAGGATTTTGGAGAGAACCAGAGGAAGAAGATGATGAGATGAACTAATCACTTAGTATATATTCAGTTTGTGGCATTGTTTGCTGTTGTATTACACTCTACTTAGTTTGATGTATTTCTCATTTCACTTTTGATTTGTAACAATATTTATTGTAATTACACGGCATGGCGGACAAAATGACCTAAATTTTTATTAACTATATAAAATTGTACATTCTAAGAAGCAATCTATATGTTAGATGAATCGAATTAGTTAATTGTTATGTCCTACTTAAAGGTTAAAAAATGAAAAATGAAACTCTAAAATATCTAAACCGATTAATCTAAACCAAACTTCTGAAATCCAATCTAATCCAAAGTTATTTGGATTGTAATATTTTCAATTCATAAACTAAAAAATTAAATCGAAATTTTCATATTCAATCTAAACCATTCGAACGCACATCCCTAAACAAGGGAATCAAATGTTCAAAGCTCTCCATTTTAATCGTTGTGTGTAATTTCCTGGAGACCAAGAGAGACCGTGGTATCAAAATTAGTACCAAGAAATATTATTTGATATTGAATATTTCTTAACAAATCTTTTTCTACAAAAAAACCATAGAAATTAGAAAGAAGACGCGAGTGTTTCGGGAATGATGAAAAAATGTATTCTCTTACTTAGTTTTTTTTTGTTTGCTACGTAGGCAAAAATATTATTTTAAAATTATTTATGTATAATCTAGACAAATATTATGAGAGGATATACACTTGAGGTGTGCAGGATGATGGAGATGGCACTATTAATAAGGGAAACCTCGCCCATTTGGTTTCATATAGATAAAGAAATGAAAAGATGGGGGGGGGGGGGGGGGGGGG
>NC_064290.1:6898220-6939600 GCF_019186545.1 Solanum stenotomum | reverse complement strand
GGGGGGGGGGGGTAGGCGTGGCCTATGCTAAATTCTTTGTCTTGGATAAAATAAATGGAAAAGGAGTGCTTGTGTTGAGGTTTTCGTAGTTGCAAGAATTATTTTTTTCGAGAAAAGGTCTCCTCCTTCAATATCATGATTGGGTCGACAAGCTAGATCATGTGTGAATAGAAAAAATTCCACTGTGTAATTTGTTTTTCCTATTTTCACTAGGAAAATCATTTTCTTTATTTTTAAGGAACTCATTTTTTAAAAAAGTTGACGCATAAGAAAATTGAAGATTGTCCGTACCTTATGAAGCCTCTCATAGCAGTCTAAAATAAACTCGTAAGCATCCTCACTCTCAGAACCAAGAAATACATGAGGCTTTAGTATTAAGAACTTAGTCAACATTTCATGCTTATTACCAGTCATAACATAACCCAACCAAGGACGAAATCTGTACCTCTAGTTCCATCCACCTTGGCGCAGTGATAGCAACAGGGGGATTGGTAGGAACTTGAGTTGCTTGAATAGAGGGAAGCACTCCAGGACCAACCAACCCTTTCAAAGAATGACATGATCTGTTGAGCTAACACTGGGTCCAAAGTAGGATTATATGTAGTCTTAGCCTGCACCTCTTCCTTTTGCCCAACATTCTTCTCATCATCAACCTCTATGTTCTCTTCTATCTCATCATGATGCACAGGAGGGGCCTCATTTCTGGGAGCATCTCCAACCGGTACTCCATCCCTAACAAGTGCTGCCCTTTCTCAGCCTCTACCCCTAGCTCTTCATCTACCCCTGCCTCGACCGCGACCTCTCGCTGCAAATTCCTGAGCTGGAGCATTGACGAGAGTTACGGGCCTGACGCCGTTGAATCTAGTGTTAACCATCTGCAGCCAAAAGAGTAAAGAAGGTTAGATACCAATTTGAATCGCCAGATACCAATTGGAATCAAGTTATAACACGAAAGGAGACAAGAAAAAATAGAAAGATTTCCTAAAGTCCTATAGCCTCTTGAAGAAAAGTACAGATGTCCTGTACCGTTCCGTAAGACTTTACTAGACTTGTTTTGGTATATCGAGATCAACGAACCTAGGCTCTGATACCAACTTTGTCACGACCCAGACCATCGTGATATGCACCCACACTAACCCTCCGGTGGGAGAACCATTACTTCAACCCAAACTAACAACTCAACTAAAATACTAAGACATTTAAGTTAGGGAAGCAAGTTAAATAGCTAAAAACTGAAGTTCTCATAAACTTCCAAATGACCTAACAACTAAACAATGTGGAAAAATACACCTAGAACCTGAAAGTCAATGTACCAAAACATCTAACAAAATCCATATGTCTAACAAGAAAGGTTACGACCCCAAACTAATGAACAAATAACTAACTAGAAAAGTTTAAGTCCGAAATATGGACATAGACGAAGGAGAACTCATGGCAGCCTGGAAGAACTGGCTCACCCTTGAATTCGATCGGCGATCACTGATCTTTTAAGTGAGGTATGTCAATAGCCACCTAAAGATACCCTGTACTCAACAAAGAAAGAGCAAGTGTAGTATCAGTACACAACCACAGTGTACTGGTAGGATCACACGACTATCCCACTAAGTGCAACATACATAGGCCATGACAATAATAATATCACATGCATATATCGAACATATAAATATCATTGTCACGACCCGAGAGCACCTCATAGTCGTAACACGGCGTACTTGACACTTAAGGGGTCTTATACAAGCCCTTAGCATATCACGACATAAGAACATAGGGAAAATGCGGAAAATTTAAAACTTTTCTTTACAATCGAAGTGTTTATAAAAAATGAAGAAGTTTATGACACTATGTCTCAAACCATCTATAACATTAGAATACAAACTCTCTAATAAATCTTAGGGACACGACCCTTATATAAGAAATCTTAGGGTCATAACCCTTATATAAGTCTAAAACATAAAATATAGACAATAAAGGACATGTGGTTGAGCCCTTGCATACGATGAGGACTCATCAATTTTCTTCTTCTTGATCTCCTATGAACCTAGCCACGAGGATGGAATCCAATATCTCCAAAGCCTACACTTATAGAAAATGTAGAAATATGGGTTAGCACAAAATGTACTAAGTATGGAAGCCATGCAAGAAAATCCTTAAAACATGCATAAAAGGGACATTTTGTTTAAAACCATACTTCTTGCCACTTTTGAACATCTTCTTTCAAATAGTTGGAGAATGTAGCTCATAGGACAAACCATGCACAATTCATCATAACATAAAGGATATCATCAATATTACAAGCATAGTCTCCAACACAACGTAATGCATACTCCAATCTTCAAAACACATAGTTCACATGCATAATTATATACAAGATCATATCATCATATATAACTATCACATGAGTAACCCTAAGCTAAACTTGTGCATTGCACAACTAGGATCCCATAATCCTATCTACACTAAGTCTCATTTTTAGGCTACCATGATCATGCATAACATAAATTCACACCATATATATGCCACCCAAAGTCATACTAGTGCAAAGCATAGGTAAGGTACCATAACCCTACCAAATGCCAAGTACCACATTTAGGCCACCAACAACATACATACCTTAGTTTTAGTTCATTCATAATCAACATACATAAGTAAGGAGACATTCACGATCATAACTTGAAAACACATAAAGACAAAACTTAACATTCATGCATGCATTTCATACATAATTCATAAGTCATCATAGCATCATAACATAAGAGAACCTACCCCACAACCCCTTTATAAGTCTACTTGTGCAATGTGTAAATGAAGTCACATACCCCAACTCACACTAAGTAAGCTTATTAAGAAGTCATAAGTGTTGCTCCCAATTGCACACGCAAGTGTACGTGATCGTGCAAGTAATATAATGGCTCTTAAAAGAACCAGATTATCGAACCCAAAGGACTTGTCAATTAACTAGTTTTACTAAATTATACTGGTCTAATTATTTATTTAAGAGTGTCAAAAGAAAAGAATGCAAGAAAAAAATAACAAAATTACTTACACTAGTTGGAAATTCCAGGGTTGCAACATGCAATGAATTTCATGTATCATATTCTTGGCTTAGAACTAATTTTAGTTGTCAAGTTACTGATTTATAGGGTTGATGATATGATCCAGGTTATACGCCTCTCGTCGCCTACCCTAGTTAGCTATCTAACTACATCGTTGAGCGGGGATAAATAGACTAACTGACGAACATTTATATTTCATCATATTTCGTAACCAAGCAAGGTGTTCGTCTGGGTGTCACTCCTGAACACTAATCACCTCAATCTAATGGGTGGATCGAGCTCTTTATATTCTCTGGTCTATCTAACCTCTCCTCTCCCAAATTTAAGATTAGACAATAGATTTATCTCTAGAAGCCCAGTCAAGAAATACTAAAACAAGAATATTGAAGTAACTTATAATGACAACCAATAATTAATTCATAAACCTCAAATAATCAACATTTAATTCGTGGCTACAGCCTCAGAACAAGGGCGTTTAGCTACTAATCTCTAAGAAAACAAGAAGAAGAAAAGAACCTAAAAAGTATTGATGACTTTTTACTTGATGCCCTCTGATTAATCTCCTATAATTGTTTGCCTCCAATAATTATTTCTATGGACTATTTATAGATATAGTAAACCCTAAATAAAATAACTGATTTCAAAATAAATTGGGAAACCAAAACCCAAACGGAATTGAATTCCGCGTGAACAGTGGATGTCGCCCAGCAGCCTCACTTTAATTTCCTGTGGCTTTCCTTGAGTGCCACGTGGTGGCAATTACACGTTGCAAATTTGTGCAATTTCACTTGCCCCTTTTATTCCTTATATATTATTATAATCAATTTAATTCAATAAGCTATCTGCTTGATTTCATTCTTCAATCTTCCATCTTTAATTCATTTTAGCTTCAAACTTCATCAACTTTACACCAATTTACTTCTACAAATAAAATACACTATTTAGCACAATTCATAAAATTAATGCTCATAAAGGACAAATATACATAATAAATGTGAGGCAAATAATGATTAAAATATATATTTTTGGCCTCGCATCAATAAGCACAGTCCACGTTCATATTCATAATTCATATAAAGCATTCATTTAATTCATAATTATCAGATCATAAAATAGACATACCATGCACACTCTCAAAGCCTACTTGTGCAATGTACGAATGAAGTATCATACCCCCATTCATACTAAGTAGAACCTCTTGAGGGATCATAGAACATGCACATGTTCTTATCATAATTTGTATTCTTATCATTTAGGGAGATTTAGCCTTAACCGACATAGACCATAAGAGCTACATGGAATTCGGTGTTCTACCCTCACACCAAAAAGAAGTGTCCTACTTGCCTAAGGTAGAACATACATAATAGCTTATAGGTGGATCCACTAGTTATATACCTATGTGGGCACATATTTATGGAATATGGGGATTGTTACTAGAAACCCGGACTTGCTAAATGTAGAAGGTTTCCATCCCATGAGACATCGTAATGTGAACCTCTCGACTTGTGTAAATGAACCCATGCCATATTCATATCCGCTTTGTGCTAAGCATAATTCCCTTTAAAAGTCACATTAAGTCTTTACTTAAGTTTAGGTTAGTGAAAGAATGCACTAGGCACTCAAATCAACATATATCGTAATAACTCAAAGATTCATTAAGTGAGAATATCCTTTCACTTTAGAACCATCAATAAGTGAGTAAACCTTTCACATTATCATTCATAGTGTTTTCATGAGAATTAGCCTTTCCATCAACACAATAGTACGACCATAGTCATAACATATCACACATACATAATAACTAAACACCTCCACCTTTCAAGTGGATCAACATGATCATGTACATTTCATGCATAATAATATGTAAAGGTGCATATGAGAACTAACATTTTAATCAACACCATAGATACATTACCATCATAAACACGTCCTTCTCAAGTGTTCATAAGTATGTACATAATACCATAATCACACATAATACACATATATTGCATTTAAGAGTCACATTGAGTCAACACATCTAACATTCAACATATACAACATAGATACAACCATGACTCAAGTAATACATTCATTTCATGTATAAACTCATGAGATCGAATTATAGGTCATGTGGGTGAAGTCTTTGCACAATAATGCCATATACAACTTCAACCTACATAATAGCTTCATTCTTTAAGCCTAAGCATCCTTAACTTATTCATATTAGCTTTTACCATTTAAGCCTTAGGAATCATCTTCATATTGTGAGCCTTACTCTCAAGCCATGCCTCACATTGTAAATTATGTATACCTAACTCTTTAAGGTAAACTTAACTACATACTTCATTCTTACTCAATTATAGACATATACCATCAATTAAACTAGATCACAATACTACTTCACCCATGATCCATCATATAAGACTTAATCAAGTTAGTTCATGTCTACAAGATTCATTCATAATCAATTCATGTCTAAGTGATCTAATCTAACACAATTCACTAAGAAGTTTATCAATATTAAAGGTTCACATCTAACCCTCAATTTGCCTCTTTCATGATATAACCCTAAAATCTTAGGTTAATCAAGAATGTAGGTAGATTCATACTTATATCATGTAATTACATCATAATCAACTCACATTCAATCAATTGAGTCAACTTCTAACAACATTCATAGTGTAGGGAAGATCCATAGATAGGATTGGGGAAAACTCATGGATTCTTTGGAATTCAAGTTAGAATCATCTAAAATCAGTAGTATCATCAATAACAAACATAATCCATTGTCAAGCTTTCATCATCAATTAAGGCAAACCCTAGTTCACAATTTGGGAAGAAGGGGAAATCATGAGTCCAAGAGAGATTTTTATCAAAAACCATCAATACTCCATTAATCCAACCATAAATCATCTTAAACAATCATAATAACCATAATTAAATAATTGAATTCGTTTTGGAAGAAGACCCATGACTAGATTTGAAAACCCTAGATTTGGGGAATTTCAAAACATAGTTGAAGGGGATTCTTGGTGATAGCTAACCAAGAATAAAAAGCATACATACCTTAGGTATAGAATCCCATCAAATTCATATGTAAAAATTCTTCTTCTTGAAGCTCTAGCTTGATCCTTCTTATGGTCTTCAATGGAGTTGTCGCGCCCCGTTTTTCGCAAAACGGGTTTTAGTGCACGACCTAACAACTCTTTTGGATTTTGGAGCAATTGGAGAGTCGCCACCTAATAAATTAAGGCGCGTTAGGGCACGTTTCTAACCTAGCGGAATCTAACTAAGGTCAATGAACCAGAGATCGGGTAAGGGTTCAAATTACCTCGAGGGGAAGGAGTTAGGCATCCCTATAGTTCCACAAATGTGGGTCCCGGCCGTATCTCATGCAACTTATGTGGGGGTTACAAGTAGCAAGTATGGTCACGTCATTTGTTGGTTATTTATTAAACATGATTGCTATGTGATAAATGATAAGGGCATTTCGATAATTTATTTAATTAATTAAGCATGCAAAACTAGGTGATAACATAATTAAACAATTGAGATCATTTAAATTATTTGTTATTTAATTAAGCATACAGAGCTAAGTGATAACATAATAACAAATAAATATAAACAATTAAAAAAGAGATAAGCGAGGAGACAGAAGTTGCACAAAAAAATAAGCAAACAAGAATTTTATTTTATTTAAGCTACCCCAAATAATTATAATTATAAACAAATAAAGGGACAAAAGGAAAGGGAGACTCTATATGACTTTACGGATCGGCACTCGACTTTTTTTTATTTTAATTTTTCGATAGACTTCCGTGTAGGGACAGATAAAACCAAAGTTTGTCGCTTTAAGCTTGAGTCGATGTCATCATATCCGTAGGGCCTAAACTACCCCTACCCCACCACCGCATGCTTTTCGTCTCTAAAAGGTGTCTAACGTCCCTGCTTAAAGTCCAAGAGGCATTGGACTACTATCAGGGTGGATTTAGACTAAAATAACATATAGATTCCTAATAGGCCCACCTAGACACCAAGTCGAACAAATAGGACGAACATTTAGCACGTAAGTCTCATATTAGCTTCTAAGTTTTAATTAAACATGTTGGCAAACACAAGTAGAGTGAAAAGGTTGCATGATAAATGTGTGGCATACGACACCAGACAATAAATATATTAACAAGTAAATAAAACTATTAATAAGCAAAATATTATAAGGGGCCAAAGATTTATTTAATTTAACTATAATCTGAAACATGACAATATCAAACATGCACTGATTTATTAGTTTGTTTTAAGTGGCAAAACACTGTTCAAAATGCAAAATTTATTCATTGGCATATTTAAACAAGGCAGATGAGAGTGTAGAGAAAGATTTAGCAGCTGATTTTAAGTGGCAAGCATTTAAAAGTAGCAAATTTGCAGAAAATGATCAATTGATTTTGAGATTGGAGGACAGTTTGTTAAAAAAAAAACACTAACATGCAAGAGCAGATTCATTACTTTTATTTTAGGTAGCAGAAATAATAATATCGCAGTATATTTAACAGTGGTAGAAAAATCATAAGAAAATATTATTTAACTGTTTAACATGTTGAAATCGGTGACAAAATTATATAACATTATTTCAGTTATTAGCATGCTGGAAATTACTTAATGATACCTATTAACACGATTCCTAGGTGTTTAAGAATATTGTATAGAACCTATAGGCATGATACTATAAATAAATAAGACAACTCTACAACCTATAGGCATGATTTCTAAGTACGAACATGCTCAAAATTATAATATTATTCCCAACAAAAAACCTATAAGCATTGTTTCAAAGTGATTAGCATGCTGCAATTTACTAACAGAGTTCACATTAACAAATAATAATTATGGCAGGAGAGCACTTAATGGTTCAAATTTTATTCCTTTTACTGCTATTAACATGCAGAGAAAAATAAAAATTAAAGAGCCTATAGACACGATATCTAAGTGATTAACAACTGGTCACCATGCTGAAAATTTATTAGCGACCTAAAGTTAATTGAACTTGATTAATAAACTAACCAACTTAAGTCACTAAAACATGCTGAAATTCTTTAGAAATAATAATTAACATGACTTAACTAGTTGAATCCTATGAGCATGATATCTATGTTATTTCTACAAACTATTGAACAAAGCAAGTCTTTATTTCACCTTTTTTTTTTTTTTTTATATATTTCATAAGTTATAATTTGTTAAATAGGGCAGCTAGCTAAACACGTAAAAGACAAACATTTTTAAAAAAACATGTTATGCTACAAGGTGCATTATAGAGATTTATTATTTTTTTATTTTTTTAGTACTTAATTAACTAACATTTACAGTAAATGGTCAACATAGAAACATTCTTACATTTGAGCCACACCTAAAAGTAGTAAAAGTCGGCAAGATCACTATTATACATACTAGATGAATAAACAAATTATAATGGACAATGCACTAGTCAAACATATAATTGATTTTAGAGTAATTAGCCAAAAGGTGATTAGTAGCAAGTAGATTTTTTTTTAGTTAGATCTAAATAAGGATTAGGATACGAATATTCAAATCATCACACAACCTAAGTGAATGATTTCTAACGCAACTAAATTGCGATAAAGTAAACACGTAGCACGTAAATCCCCATCCCCCCTTGGGCGATCCCTAAGTTGTTTTATATATAAAGAGTTAGAGTTATACAACAATATTACAAAACCGAATAAAATTAAAATACAAAATTAAAGCAAGATAAGATAAAACTTCAGTCCGGTACCCTTCCCATGGCAAACTCTTCAACACTTGAACTCAAAGTTCAAACCCCTACTAAAAAAGACAATACATCCCAAATATAATGCAAAGGACACATATTATTATATGTTTTAATGAACCCAAGCGATATAGGACATACCCATTAATTCAAGTGATACACTACACAAATACAATCATACATATAAAAAGGGAGAGGAGAACTGACCTTGATGTTTCCTTTTATCCAGTTTTGGACTTATGCATAATGGTAAATAACTAACGATGCAAAGATGAAATACATGTATAAAAGACACTAACCGGTTAAGCAGTAAAAAAATAATCAACAATGAAGACACACACTTGATCCGATAATCGACCCGAACACAGCAAAACAGAGAGGAACTTTGAAGTGTTTTTTTTAACCGAAAGAGCTTAATTCTTTTTTTCAGAGTAGAGAGCAATATATTTTTTAGTATTTTTAAGTTATTAGAATGTATATCCGTGAGTGACTGACCCCAGGGAATGAGGGAAAGGTCTGGTTTATATAGCAAATAGGGGACACCGTTTAAAGGAAAATGTATCAATTAATTATTATTATTCCTTATTCAAAGGGAGAACCGATAATCAGTCTATAGACAAGAGGTAAGAATTAGCATTTTTCCAAAATTACGATAGGTAAGACTCTATTTAAGACAATAGTTAAGGAAAGAGGGATCATTTACAGCAACCATCAATTAATATTAAAATCAACTGTAGAAAATTATAAGGAAAGAAGTAGTACACGCTTTTACTTATTAATCAAACTTACCATAGACAAAAAAGTCTAGTAAACTAAACCAAATTACAGAAACCTAAATCAAAGCAAAGGAGCAATTTGACCAAACAATTAGCTAAATTACCAGATTTAAGGAATCCTAGCAGATATGGAGAAATAATTATCAAGTCAAAATTGCACATATATTGGGAAGAACAAATATGATTCAATCAATTAAGGCTTGAAATGATTTATCTATTTTTACCATGGAGAGATTAATCACGGAGATTCATAAATTACTACTTTTATTACAAATAAAGAAAAAGCATATTAAGAATTCAAGCATACTAAATCAATTCTTCACAATTTGGACACAAACGAATCACACCAGAAGAGCGAGCACAAATTGGACAGAAAAAGCCAACCTAGTCATGTTTTCTGAGACTCAAAATACTGCAAGACAAATCAGTATACAATGACACATTAAGATGCTTGAATTTTCAAACTAATCAATTTACGATAATAAAAAATGGTGGCCATAAGATTAATTTAAAATTTACCTGGACGGATCTGTTAAAGATCCGTCTTAATAAACTCAAAAACTTTTAAAATGTTGCCGGAGTTCGCTATTGTTTGCTATTTCTACCGCCAAAAAAGAGAAGCGAGATCGCCTGGTCGTTCGCCATCTCCGTGTAGCTGCTGGTCGGTGCTGTCTTCGCCGGTGGGAGTTGCTGGATGTTCACTGGCTACTGATGTTTCTCGGAGCTGCTCGCTGCTGGTGGCTGTCCTCGCTGCTGCTAGCTGTCCTCGCTGGCTGGAGCTGTTGCTTGCTGGTTTGGAGCTGTGAAATATAGGAGAAGACAAAGAAGAACAAGGGAGGGGAGGAGAGAAGAGGAAAAAAGAGAAGGCACCGGAGCTGCCGCTGGTCCGGTGGCTGCTGCTGGTCCGTCAAAATTGGGTGTCAACAGCTTCCCCTTGGTTTGGGGATGAAGGATGAATTGTCGGGCAACCAACGTTGACTTAGTAGCCGATTTTGTCTGACCGACGGAGACGTCAGTGGGATCAATTGAAACGATGTAGAGTTGAAAATGGGTACGACCGAGACTTTGGTATTAAGCTGCCTACATATCGCTGGTTATACGAGAATCAGGTTGTGTGTAGTTCTAGACTTAGGAGCAGACGAAACTCCTAAGAATTGAAAGAGCGGTACGGTATATGAACGGAAACGATATTGGCTTGAATGGATAAGATTAGAGTAGCGAGAAAGGCATGACAGAGAGATTTCTGATTTAAGAGTGCAGAATCCAATTAGAAGTGATAATATGAGTAGCCAGTGGGTTAAATGAAAAATGGCAATACAAGTAGCGAAGAAATTGATAGGGCCTTTGTTATGATAGATGTAAACACGATAATTGTAGCCGAGAGGGAGATTGATCTCGCCTGCAAACTATTAGTCTCTACAAATCTGTAGCTTATAATATATCAAACAAACGATAGAGGTAAACATGATGCAATTTCCCATATCGACGATGATGTTTGCCATAAGACTATGAAAATGATGTCTTAGGCTATGATGTCTAGGGCCATGATACGCAAAAATTATATCCTCAGGTCATGAAAATGTTGTTTGCGGGCCATGAAAAATGATGCCTTTAGACTATGACACATTTGGATCATGATAAGTAGAAAGTAAATCCTTAGGCCATGATATGATATCCGCAGGCCATGAAAGATGCCTTTAGACCATGACGCCTTCGGAACATAAGTAATGAGTAAAGAAAGCGTATATGTAATTCGGATATCTGTTGATACTTGTAGCTTGATTGGAGTTTATTCGGGGATATGCAATTCTCGAGCACAATGCAATCTTCGGGCTCATGTAATATCAGACACAATGCAATTCTCGGGCACATGCAATATCAGACACAATGCAATTCTCGAGCACATGCAAATCGGGCACAATGCAATCTTCGGGCACATGCAATATCGAGCACAATGCAATTCTCGGACACATGCAATATTGTGCACAATGCAATCTTCGGGCACATGTAATATCGGGCACATGCAATATCGGGCACAATGCGATTCTCGGGCACAATGCAATCTTCGGGCACATGCAATGTCGGGCACAATGCATTCTTCAGGCACATGCAATATCGGGCACAATGTAATTCTCGAGCACATGCAATATCGGGCACAATGCAATCTCGGGCTCAATGCTGTCTTCGGGCACATACAGTTATCGAGCACAATGCAATCTTCGGGCTCATGTAATATCGGGCACACGCAATTCTCAGGCTCAATGTCGTCTTCGGGCACATGCAGTCATCGGGCATATACAATGAAGAAATTCTCGGGCTCAATGCAGTATCGGGCACAATGCAAATCTTCAGGCACATGCATAATAGTCGATTGAGGGCATAAAATATCTTGGACCTTCGCCTTGTTAGAAGGGTCGAGTGTCGTTTGTTGACAATCTTCGAGTTCAGAATATTGTAGCTTTGACCCTTCGTCCTATTGTAAGGAGTAGGTGCAGTTGAAAAGTTGATTTGTCGGCCTTGATATGAAGTAGTTTGATCCTTTTGTCTGATTGGAAGGGTAGGGTACCATTAATCGGCGATTGTCGGGCTCAAAATAGCTTGGTCCTTTTATCTTGCCAGAAGGATAGGGCACCGTTTATTGGCAGTTTGGGCTCAGTGTAGAGTAGTTTTGTCTTTCGCCTTGTTGGAAGGGCAGTGTGCCATTTGTTGGCGATTTTTGAGCTCTGAATAATGTAGTTTGATCATTCTTCATATTGGAAGGACGGAATGCCATTGATTAGCGATTTTTCGAATATAGCGGCACTTTGATCCTTCAAGTGGTATTGAAGTTGCTTTTTGTATATGTACCTGTCTTTTCTGCATTCTAAGAAAAAGAGTTAGTTTAAGGGGGAGGTTGATCTGTATCCCTGATTTGGCATAGTGCTCCTTCGACGTCTGCTAGAATGTCCTTTGAAATGTTGTCAAAATTTTTGAGGTCCTCCTCAAAATTTTCTTGCCCCAGTGTAGAATTTCTGCTATTCTGATTTTAGATGTAAATTGTAGCTTGATTGTTGTGAATTTTTGAGATCGTCTCAAAATTCTATCCTAGACTTGATTTGCAACAAAATATGTTTTTGAAGGAATTTTTGAAACCCTTTCAAAAAATTTTGCCCCGATTATTGATTTGCGAGAAGAAATGCTTTTGCAGGAATTTTGAGTTCCCTGCAGAAAATTCTGCTTCAGTGTCATCACTTGCAAGAGAATGTCCTTCTGATGGAATTTTTGAGACCATTTCAAAAATTCTGCCCCAGTTAACATTCAAAATGGGAAAATGGAAATTTTATTATGATAAGACCAAACTCCATAGGAGCGCCTACGTATCCCCTCTTAAACGGGAATCAGGTCTGACGTAGTTCCAAATACAAAGAGCAAAATTCAAGACATTAAACAGAGCATATAGCAACAACCAAAAGATAGATTCTAACCATACTTTATTGCCCATATGCTAACATGGGTACCTTCTTTGTCAGAACTTGACGGAAGATGAATGTAGAGAACTTAAGCTTAAATGGCATAAGCCTTTATTGGAAAGTGCTTCAAATAGCCTTCAACATGTTTTTTGTTGGGATTTCTTTGGTGCAAAGTCCTCCAAGCATATGATCTTGGTATCAATCAATTGTTGAATCTTGTTTTTCAGATCACGACATTCTTCTATGGTATGTCCTTTCATCCCTGAGTGATAAGCGCAAACCTTAGAGGGTTCAATCCACATCGCACGTATATTCATCCTTATTTCACTGATAGGAGCGATGTGACCAGCAAACCTCAACTTTTCATAGAATTAATCTATAGGCTTAATTAAAGGAGTGTAAATTTTGATGGGCCTTTTCTCAACATTGAATAGATTTTTGCTAATGTGTTTTTGAGTGAGGGTTTTGACATTGTGAACAGGATAATTAGGCTTTTGATATGGAGGCATTTGATATGAAGGGATTTGATATGGTATGAGCGGCGCACAATACCAAGGGACTTGGTGTAAAGGTGTTTGATATTGAGGAGCTTGTAAGGAAGGACTCGGCAGACTCGAGGTAAGATATAGATGTCTGGAACCATAAGCATGATGTTGAGGATGATATGGGTAATTTGAAATGTGAGTGTTCTTTAAAGGCATTTGAATGGAGCTTGGTTGATTTTGAGAAGTGGGGTAAGTTGGTAGAGGATGAGAAATAGGGTGAGTGAGTGGAGGATTATCTTGGAGAGTGGCTTGACTTGCGACAAGCGACTTATCTATGTTTGTCTCCAGAGTGGGATCGACAGAGAGTAACATCTTGGCCCACCCGCGCATATCAGACACTTCTTCTTCTAATTCCTTTATTTTCTTTTTCAGGCTTGAGACCAACTCGTTTGAAAGATGCTTCTTTTCAATAGTCTTACTCATAACCTTCTCATTAGTCGCTTTCCTCTTCCCTTTGTGGTTCTCATTTGGAAGAGAAGGAAGAGCTTCCTTTGATCGCGTATGGTAAACCATGGTCTACAGATCAATCGTTGGGGAAGGATAAAAAATAAAAGTAAAAACAAAAGAAAACTCAAGTTAGAGCGTTGTATTAATTAAAATAGTAAACACACTGCTTTAAGATAAACGCCCTAAATGCAAGGAGCCTCGTTGAGCCAAAGGTAGGCCTAAGATGAAATATAAGTAATGCACAATAATTAATTCAAGCCTTATGTGCCAATTGGAGTTTAGAGTTAGAGAAATAAAAGTGATCTTTATTTATTATAAAATTCGAACAATACATCATAATTGAAAAACAAAAACTGAAATAAACTAAGGGAAAAGGGGGTAACAATGGGAAAGTCATCTTAAATTCTGAAAATCTTGAAGATATTGGTTCCAAGAGCTTGGCGCCAATTGACTTCTTGTATAGGGAGTGACTTCATTTTTGATCTTCAACACGTTGCGTGCCCATGTGTTTTCCCTTTCATCAGTGAGCCCGTAGTATCCTTCCCCACTCACTTCTCTGTCTTTGACCTCCTTTAGGATCCATATGTAATACTCACGTGTGCATAAGGCCTGTCGTACACCCATAAGAGTGGTTAACACTCACTCCCATCTTTGAAGTATGATGTGGACTTGTGGTTTATCTAATCCAAATTCATACTTAAACTGCTCCATGTCAGACCAGACTGGTATTACCTGAGTTCGCCCAAATTGGCGAAGTACTCGAAGATGAGTGTATGGTTGAACGCCTTTTAAGCCAATGAGCTCAATGAAGTATCAGTCATCGCCTCTTACTATTGCGTGAGGGGTGGACAACCAATGGAGCTTCCATTGGATACGGTAGCTCTCGAGCTCTGTCAAAAATATCTGCCAGTTTATGAATCCTATAGGGGTGGTGAAAGCTACCTTTCTTCTTGGATGATTCTCAATCTTGTTGCAATAACCAAGAAAGGTTCTACCACGTCAGAGCGGATGTAGAAGTGTTCAATAGCCCATAATTGCAGCAAAATGTTGCATCCCTCGAAAAACATTCGACCATCGACGCATGCTGACAGACTCCTCATTATTTCTGCCAAGATCATAGGTACTAGGGTTTTCCTAGGTTCTCCCTCTCTTTGGGCTAAATCTCGAACCACACAACCCAAGCGTGTGTCAATCCTTTCCCTTATCTTAGGAAAAACTAGGGATCCTAATAGGGCAATGACAAAGGCATTTAGACGATATGTTTTCCATTCCTCGACGGAGCAATCAAACTCATCACTAAAAGAGTAATAACTATCCTCTCGGCCAAAGAGTGAATATAGAAAGTCGAAATGAATCCACCCAAGGTTTAAAGAAGGCAATGTTGGATTTGATTTCATTCCTAGACTTTTTAGAAACTCCCTTGATGATGGCTTATATGGTACCATCATTTCACACTCGTCGTATGGCAGGTCAATGAAACCACTTATCTCTTCAATCGTTGGTGCCAAGTCAAAATTCACAAATTTGAAGACCATCCTCACAGGGCGCAAAATTCCAGCAAGGCTCTAATCAGGTGAGGGTTTGGTATGATAAACATGAGGTAGGTCAGACCGCCCAACAGCTGACGGATCTCTCTTTCGCGGTCTCTCTTAATATCAATCCACCAGCTCCTTAGCTTGTAGTTTACCTCTACGACCATTTGCGGGTTTGGAGAGTTGAAAATGTCCATAACTTTGCAAACAAAACAACAAACGATTTCTAAACTCCATTTGGCAAATTTGGCTTAATTTAATTATTATGACCATATTAACACATAATTATGCAATTTGTCTAAAGGGTGTTGGGGCCCTTTAGACGATAAGGTGGCTACTAATCTTGTGGATTGACACCAAGGGTCAAACGACCTAGGGCTTATGCAGCATGTATGACCTAAGTAAACTTTCTAAGAGTTGGCTTGACACGGACTTGAAAGAGATTCTATGCGAGAAGGGTTGTGGTTTCCCGGTAGTAAAACTATCCGTTCCATCCACGCATATGCCGACTCTCTATAATTAGGTGTTTGAAGAGAATTGGAGTAGTTGTGAGAGGTGCAAAGGCACAACATCATGGTAACGAAATTAAAAAAAAAAGAGGGTCCCAATTTGGGGAAGTATGAGCAGAATGTCAATTTATCAAAGCGGTAACATTTAGCATTTAGATTGAAAGCGGTAGCATATAGACAGTTTATGAAATGTGGTAAATAAATAAACAAGTAAATACATGCATAAGTAAAAAGGAAAATAAATATACAAATATATTAGATAATCAAGCAAGTAAGGGAAAAGGGTACGGGATTACACAGACAAGTAAACAAATAAGGGAAAAGGGAAAGGGCGAAACATGGAAATAAACAAATAAGGATAAAGGGAAAGGGTGGAACATGGAAAACAAACAATAAATAAGGAAACAAATAAACAAGGAAACGAATAACAACTTAACATGCTAATAACCAAACAAACAATGAAATAACCAAGTAAACTCCACATAAATCATTAAACACGTAATGGTAAGAACCTAATATCCCCAGCAGAGTTGTCGTTCTGTCGCGCTCCATTTTTCGCAAAACGGGTTTTGGAGCACAACCTAACAACTCTTTTGGATTTTGGAGCAATTGGAGAGTAGCCACCTAACGAATTAAGGCGCGTTATGGCACCTATATAACCTAGTTGAATCTAACTAAGGTCAACGAACTAGAGATCGGGTAAGGGTTCAAATTACCTCAAGAGGAGGGTGTTAGCCATCCCTCGAGGTCCACAAATGTGGATTCCGGTCGTATCTCATGCAATTTATGTGGGGGTTACAAGTAACAAGTATGGTCACGTCATTTGTTGGTTATTTATTAAACATGATTGCTATGTGATAAATGATAAGGCCATTTCGATAATTTATTTAATTAATTAAGCATGCAAAACTAGGTGATAACATAATTAAACAATTGAGATCATTTAAATTATTTGTTATTTAATTAAGCATATAGAGCAATTAATAAAGAGATAAGCGAGGAGATAGAAGTTGCACCAAAAAATAAGCAAACAAGAATTTTATTTTATTTAAGCTACCCCAAATAATTATGATTATAAACAAATAAAGGGACAAAAGGAAAGGGAGACTCTGCAGGACTTTACGGATCATCACTCAACTTTTTTTTATTTTAATTTTTTAATAGGCTTCCGTGTAGGGACAGACAAAACCAAAGTTTGTCGCTTTAAGCCTGAGTCGATGTCATCATATCTGTAGGGCCTACACTACCCCTACCCCACCACCGCATGCTTTTCGTCTCTAAAAGGTGTCTAGCGTCCCTACTTAAAGTCCAAGAGGCATTGGACTACTATCAGGGTGGATTTAGACTAAAATAAAATATAGATTCCCAATAGGCCCACCTAGACACCAAGTCGAACAAATAGGACGAACATTTAGCACATAAGTCTCATATTAGCCTCTAAGTTTTAATTAAACATGTTGACAAACACAAGTAGAGTAAAAAATGTAGCATGATAAGTGTGTGGCATACGACACCATACAATAAGTATATTAACAAGTAAATAAAACTATTAATAAGCAAAATATTATAAGGATTTATTTAATTTAACTATAATCTGAAACATGACAATATCAAACAGGCATTGATTTATTAGTTGCTTTTAAGTGGCAAAACACTATTCAAAATGCAAAATTTATTCATTGGCATATTTAAACAAGGCAGATGAGAGTGTAAAGAAAGATTTAGCAGCTGATTTTAAGTGGCAAGCATTTAAAAGTAGCAAGTTTGCAGAAAATGATCAATTGATTTTGAGATTGGAGGACAGTTTGTTAAAAAAAAAACACTAACATGCAAGAGCAGATTCATTACTTTTATTTTAGGTAGCAGAAATAATAATATCGCAGTATATTTAACAGTGGTAGAAAAATCATAAGAAAATATTATTTAACTGTTTAACATACTGAAATCGGTGACAAAATTATATAACATTATTTCAGTCATTAGCATGCTGGAAATTACTTAATGATACCTATTAACATGATTCCTAGGTGTTTAAGAATATTGCATAGAACCTATAGACATGATACTATAAATAAATAAGACAACTCTACAACCTATAGGCATGATTTCTAATATTATTCCCAAAAAAAAACCTATAAGCATTGTTTCAAAGTGATTAGCATGCTGCAATTTACTAACAGAGTTCACATTAACAAATAATAATTCTGGTAGGAGAGCACTTAATGGTTCAGATTTTATTCCTTTTACTGCTATTAACATGCAGAGAAAAATAAAAATTAAAGAGCCTATAGACACGATATCTAAGTGATTAACAACTGGTCACCATGCTGAAAATTTATTAGCGACCTAAAGTTAATTGAACTTGATTAATAAACTAACCAACTTAAGTCACTAAAACATGCTGAAATTCTTTAGAAATAATAATTAACATGACTTAACTAGTTGAATCCTATGAGCATGATATCTATGTTATTTCTACAAACTATTGAGCAAGCAATTCTTTATTTCACCATTTTTTTTTTATATATTTCATAAGTTATAATTTGTTAAATAGGGCAGCTAGCTAAACACGTAAAAGACAAACATTTTTAAAAAACACGTTATGCTACAAGGTGCATTATAGAGATTTATTATTTTTTTATTTTTTTAGTACTTAATTAACTAACAGTTTCAGTAAATGGTCAAAATAGAAACATTCTTACATTTGAGCCACACCTAAAAGTAGTAAAAGTCGGCAAGATCACTATTATACATACTAGATGAATAAACAAATTATAATGGACAATGTACTAGTCAAACATATAATTAATTTTAGAGCAATTACCAAAAGGTGATTAGTAGCACGTAGATTTAATTTTTTTTTGTTTTAGTTAAATCTAAATAAGGATTAGAATGTGCATATTCAAACCGTCACACAACCTTAGTGAATGATTTCTAATGCAACCAAATTGCGATAAAGTAAACACGTAGCACGTAAATCTCGATCCCCCCTTAGGTGATCCCCAAGTTGTTTTATATATAAAGAGTTAGAGTTATACAACAATATTACAAAATCGAATAAAATTAAAATACAAAATTAAAGCAAGATAAGATAAAGCTTCGGTCCGGCACCCTTCCCATGGCAAACTCTTCAACACTTGAACTCAAAGTTCAAACCCCTGCTAAAAAAGACAATACATCCCAAATATAATGCAAAGGACACATATTATTATATGTTTTAATGAACCCAAGTGACATAGGTCATACCCATTAATTCAAGCGATACACTACACAAATACAATCATACATATAAAAAAGGGAGAGGAGAACTGACCTTGATGTTTCCTTTTATCCATTTTTGGACTTATGCATAATGGTAAATAACTAAGGATGCAAAGATGAAATACATGTATAAAAGACACTAACCGGTTAAGCAGTAAAAAAATAATCAACAATGAAGACACACACTTGATCCGATAATCGACCCGAACACAGCAAAACAGAGAGGAACTTTGAAGTTTTTTTTTAACCGAAAGATCTTAATTTTTTTTTTCAGAGTAGAGAGCAATATATTTTTTTAGTATTTTTCAGTTATTAGAATGTGTATCCGTGAGTGACTGACCCCAGGGAATGAGGGAAAGGTCTGGTTTATATAGCAAATAGGGGTCACCGTTTAAAGGAAAATGTATCAATTAATTATTATTATTCCTTATTCAAAGGGAGAACCGATAATCAGTCTATAGACAAGAGGTAAGAATCAGCATTTTTCAAAAAGTACGATAGGTAAGACTCTATTTAAGACAATAGTTAAGGAATGAGGGATCATTTACAGCACCCATCAATTAATATTAAAATTAACGGTAGAAAATTATAAGGAAAGAAGTAGTACACACTTTTACTCATTAATCAAACTTACCATATACAGAAAAGTCCAGTAAACTAAACCAAATTACAAAAACTTAAATCAAAGCTAAGGAGCAATTTGACCAAGGAATTAGCTAAATTACCAGATTTAAGAAATCCTAGCAGATATGGAGAAATAATTATCAAGTCAAAATTGCACATATATTAGGAAGAACAAATATGATTCAATCAATTAAGGCTTGAAATGATTTATCTATTTTTACCATGGAGAGATTAATCACGGAGATTCATAAATTAATACTTCTATTACAAAAAAGAAAAAGCATATTAAGAATTCAAGCATACTAAATCAATTCTTCACAATTTGGACCCAAACGGATCACACCAGAAGAGCAAGCATAAACTGGACAGAAAAAGCCAACCTAGTCATATTTTCTAACACTCAAAATACTGCAAGACAAATTAGTATACAACGACACATTAAGATGCTTGAATTCTCAAACTGAACAATTTACGATAATAAAAATTGGTGGCCATAAGATTAATTTAAAATTTACCTGGACGGATCTGTTAAAGATCTGTCTTAATAAACTCGAAAAGTTTTAAAATGTTACCGGAGTTCGCTATTGTTTGTTGTTTCTGCCGTCGAAAAAGCGAAGCGAGATCGCCTGGTCGTTCACCATTTCCGTGTAGCTGCTGGCCGGTGTTGTCTTCGCCGGTGGAAGCTACTAGATGTTCACCGGCTAATGATGTTTCTCGGATCTACTCACTGCTGGTGGCTGTCCTCGCCGGCTGGAGCTGCTGCTTGCTGGTTCGGAGCTGTGAAATATATGAGAAGACGAAGAAGAAGAAGAAAGGAGGAGAGGAGAGGAAAAGAGAAAAGGCGTCGGAGCTTACTCAATTATAGACATAAGCCATCAATTAAACTAGATCACAATACTACTTCACCCATGATCCATCATACAAGACTTAATCAAGTTAGTTCATGTCTACAAGATTCATTCATAAGCAATTCATGTCTAAGTGATCTAATCTAACGCAATTCACTAAGAAGTTCATCAATCTTAAAGGTTCACATCTAACCCTCAATTTGACTCTTTCATGATATAACCCTAAAATCTTAGGTTAATCCAGAATGTAGGTAGATTCTTACTTATATCATTTAATTACATCATAATCAACTCACATTCAATCAATACTTCTAACAACATTCATAGTGTAGGGAAGATCCATAGATAGGATTGGGGAAAACTCATGGATTCTTTGGAATTCAAGTTAGAATCATCTGAAACCAGTAGCATCATCAATAACAAACATAATTCAATGTAAACATAATCCATTGTCAAGCTTTCATCATCAATTAAGGCAAACACTAGTTCACAATTTGGGAAGAAGGGGAAATCATGAGTCCAAGGGAGATTTTTATCAAAAACCATCAATAATCCATTAATCCAACCATAAATCATCTTAAACAATCATAATAAACCATAATTAAATAATTAAATTCGTTTTGGAAGAGGACCCATGACTAGATTTGAAAACCCTAGATTTGGAAAATTTCAAAACATAGTTGAAGAGGATTCTTGGTGATAGCTAACCAAGAATAAAAAGCATTCATACCTTAGGTATAGAATCCCATCAAATTCATATGTAAAAATTCTTCTTCTTGAAGCTCTAGCTTGATTCTTATTATGGTCTTCAATGGAGTTGTCGCGCCCCGTTTTTCGCAAAACGAGTTTTCGAGCACAACCTAACAACTCATTTGGATCTTGGAGCAATTGGAGAGTCGCCACCTAACGAATTAAGGCGCGTTAGGGCACCTATCTAACCTAGCTGAATCTAACTAAGGTCAACGAACAAGAGATCGGATAAGGGTTCAAATTACCTCGAGGGGAAGGTGTTAGGCATCCCTCGAGTTCCATAAATGTGGATCTCGGCCGTATCTCATGCAATTTATGTGGGGGTTACAAGTAACAAGTATGGTCACGTCATTTGTTGGTTATTTATTAAACATGATTGCTATGTGATAAATGATAAGGCCATTTCGATAATTTATTTAATTAATTAAGCATGCAAAACTAAGTGATAACATAATTAAACAATTGAGATCATTTAAATTATTTGTTATTTAATTAAGCATACAGAGCTAAGTGATAACATAATAACAAATAAATATAAACAATTAATAAAGAGATAAGCGAGGAGACAGAAGTTGCACCAAAAAATAAGCAAAGAAGAATTTTACTTTATTTAAGCTACCCCAAATAATTATGATTATAAACAAATAAAGGGACAAAAGGAAAGGGAGACTCTGCAGGACTTTACGGATCAACACTCGACTTTTCTTTATTTTAATTTTTTGATAGGCTTTCGTGTAGGGACAAACAAAACCAAAGTTTGTTGCTTTAAGCCTGAGTCGATGTCATTATATCCGTAGGGCCTAAACTATCCCTACCCCACCACCGCATGATTTTCGTCTCTAAAAGGTGTCTAGCGTCCCTGCTTAAAGTCCAAGAGGCACTGGACTACTATCAGGGTGGATTTAGACTAAAATAAACTATAGATTCGTAATAGGCCCACCTAGACACCAAGTCAAACAAATAGAACAAGCATTTAGCACGTAAGTGTCATATTAGCCTCTAAGTTTTAATTAAACATGTTGGCAAACACAAGTAGAGTAAAAAGGTTGCATGATAAGTGTGTGGCATACGACACCATACAATAAATATATTAACAAGTAAATAAAACTATTAATGAGCAAGATATTATAAGGGGCCAAAGATTTATTTAATTTAACCATAATCTGAAACATGACAATATCAAACAGGCACTGATTTATTAGTTGGTTTTAAATGGCAAAACACTATTCAAAATGTAGAATTTATTCATTGGCATATTTAAACAAGGCAGATGAGAGTGTAAAGAAAGATTTAGCAGCTGATTTTAAGTGGCAAGCATTTAAAAGTAGCAAATTTGCAGAAAATGATCAATTGATTTTGAGATTGGAGGACAGTTTGTTAAAAAAAAAACACTAACATGCAAGAGCAGATTCATTACTTTTATTTTAGGTAGCAGAAATAATAATATCGCAGTATATTTAACAGTGGTAGAAAAATCATAACAGAATATTATTTAATTGTTTAACATGCTGAAATCAGTGACAAAATTATATTACATTATTTCAGTCATTTGCATGTTGGAAATTACTTAATGATACCTATTAACATGATTCCTGTGAACACCTAATTTTTTACCAAAACATAAAAATTTTACACCCAAATTTAATACTTAAATATTATTATTTCAGTAGGGCTATATTTAAAAATAAATGAAAAATAAATAAAATGAAAATTACAACAAATTATAAGCTCACTTTATGGTTAAAGTTTAATAAAGAAAGCTTGTGAATTTAATGTATTTGTTTTAATCCTTTAACTTTTAACTAGTCTAAAAATATAATAATAATCGTATATCTTATGAAAAAGTAGAGAAAAGGAAAAGAAAAAGATAAAAAGAAGAGTGTTAACAATAGTAAATTACCTTACCTTTATCCTAATTACCCCCAACTTCCTCAACTTATTTCCTAAAAATCCTCCTCCCATTAAGTTATTTTTATTTTTTATTCTATTTATTTATTTATTTTTCCTCTTGCACGATCTTTTCTCATTTTTTACATGTTTCTTTTTTTCATTATTATTATTTTTCTTTCTTTTCTCTTCGTTCTTTTTTTTTTTATTATTTTTTTATTAATTGTTAGTTAATATTATATTACTATTTTTTATTTTATTCCCTTATCTCAACCCTAAAATGCTCAACTAGATTTCAAACTAAACTCCCCACTCTTTCACGTTCCTTTAAGTTAGCAACAGACTCACACCTAAAATATTATAAAAGCATGCTCAGTAGAGAGATTACAGGGCATACACACATACACAGAGAGAGAAAAAAAATACTAGAGCAAAAGCAAAGATAAGAAAAGTGAGTTTTTCTTTTGAGAATTAAGTCTAGAGTTAAGAGGTTTTGTTCGGGGTTCCAAGTTTGTGGATCTTAAAGTTAGCCTTGCTAAACTTTGGAATTGCAGATTTTTACGTTATTTCTTCATTGTTTAGTCAAAAACAATTTGAAGGTGCGCTCTTGCCTTAGCCTAGTTATATTATTTTATTTTGAATTGTTTTCATGTAAACTATATGTTTAATCCTTTTTTGTAGAATCATAAAAAAAAAACATGTATCCCATGAATTTCTCAATTTTTCTTGAACAATGTTCGATGTTTTTGTTTTTAATTTCATGTTATTTTTTTCCCGTAATTTAAGAAGACATAAGTGTGTTTTGTTTGTGATAATTAGATATTAATTTCATATATTTAATCGCATGCTCATTAATTAAATTGATTATTAGTCGATGTGATTAGAAGATAATAGTTTAATTTAATTGATTAGTGATTCAGAAAAGTTTTTGTGGAATATGCTTTAGTCTTTTCAATATATTAAAAATAATCTGTCTTTATAATAAGAGTAAGATGATTATAGCTTTAATTCGAATTGTTAAGGTATATAATTAAGAGGTATGACTATTATTTAGGATTATATGGTAAAGAATAAAATAAAAATGAGGCAGATTGATTAGCAAAGCAGTAAATAAAAAGAAAAAATAAAAAAAAAAAAAGAAAAAGAGAAACAGAATGTCCAAAAAAGAATTAAAATACAAAAATAAAGGATAAAGTAGAAAGAAACGAAAAAAAACGTAAAAAAAAAATTAAAAAAAATGAAGAGACAGAATGAAAAAAAAATTAATAAAAATATAAATTAATACAACTACAAAAAAAAATGTAAAAAAGAAAAAAAAAAGTAAGGAAAAAGACGTGCAAAGAAAAAAGGAAATAAAAAAAAATTAAAATAAAAAAGGAAAAATCTTCCTAAAAATAGTCCTAATCTATTTAGAATTTCTTGCTAAAACTAATTCCAAATCACATAAAATTTTAGTTCTATTCTAAATCTAACTAAAAAATACAATCCTAAAATACTCAAACTCAAAAAATCTCAATCCTACACAAATTCTAATTGCTAGCAATTAGATACCTACATATTTTCTATCCACAATAAAAAAAAAAATACAAATACATGAAAAAAAGGAGAAGAAAAAAAATTACAGGACATTTCAGGATTTGTAAATATCCATCTCTTAACTTTATTTTATTATTATGTTTAAATAAATTTATGTGATATACATATTCTTAATTAATGAACATACATTAATAAAATAAAGTAGTCTTAAATAGGTTTAAAATAAATCAAAGAATGAGGGTAAATAGCATTTTTATTAAGCTAATAACATAATATTCAAAAATTAATTTAAGTCATATATATAGTCAATAAAGCGACCGTGCTAGAACCACGGAACTCGAGGGGTGCCTAACACCTTCCCCTTGGTCAACAGAATTCCTTACCCGAATTTCTAGTTCGTAGACCAATAAAAATAAAGAGTCAAATTTCCTTTTGATTAGGGGTTTAAATAATAAGGTGACTTGAAACACCAAAACTCAATTCCAAGTGACGACTCTAAATAATAAAATAATCTCTTTTCAAGATGTCACTTTAATTGGAGAAACTCTTTTTCTTTTAAAACATACATTTAAATTTAGAGGAAAAATAAGGGGCGTGACAGATGGCGACTTTGCTGGGGAATAACCAGAATTTGAGCTTGTAAATATTGACATGTGTATGGTTTTATTTATTTATTTCTTCATTTATGTTTTTGATATTATATTTGTTAGCTAAATGTGCTAACTGTTTACTTTTTTTTTTTACTATTTTAATATTATTTGAATTGCATTATAAATGTCTTTTCTCGCGCACCGCTATGAGTCTTCTATAATACAATTATGGTAATTGCGACTACGCACCCCACTTCTGTCAAGATAGCCAGTGAATCTTCGGTCCATGGTAAATGATTTTTAGTCACACATGTTTCGAATAGGGATCACTCATACACAAAGCCGGAAAGCACTGCTACCGCTACGTTGCAACTCCCTAACTCGAGTTGTCCGCTCGTTTTACAGCCAGTCTAGACACCTTTCTCCACAAGTTCAACCTTAGTAGAATTGAAACCTTCAGACATGATATCTTTACTAGGTCCCGCTTTATCTGCATCATGTGCATTTAACTTAGCAAGACTCGGCATAGGAGCTAGGTCTGTCTTGGACGGGTACCTTTTCTTAAGACCATCATGTACATTTTTGTGCTACTTGTTGCATCATGTGGAAGACTATAACAAATGCTGACCGGCTTTAAATAATTGACTAAAAGAAGAAATGTCTATTTTTATCCACTTTCAGCAAATAATTCAAGATAAACAAAGTGAAAATAATATATATATAACCCTCAATTGTATTCTCGCTTTTATCAAAACATCAAGATTTTAAAAAAATAAAAATAATAATAATAATACATGTACAAAAGAAAAAAAATAATTTTAAAAAATTATTATTATATATATGTCTTCAAATTTGTTTCAAATAGTGCATGTCCACCTTCTTTTTATTTCTTTTTCTTTCCCTTCTTCATGATTCACTTGTCAAAATTATCTCTTTATCCGGTTATTCTCTCCGAAAACAACCTAGGCTTCCCCAAAGGAAGGTCAACAAAAGTCGTTTTCGAAAGAATGACCACTTTAGGCATTTTGAGTCATTTTTCATATTTTTTTTAACTACTTCGACAAATGATTTCGAATGATCAAAATTTCATAAGTTAAATTTGGTTTTAAATCGCAAGTTTCTTTTCCTAACCAAGTAATCATGAGATTTATAAGATGTGATAAAAGACCAAGGGATGAAGCAGTCGAAATGGTCAATGATCCCCCAAAGTTCATAATCACGGATAAAACCCCACCACTACTCATGGCTTGGTGGAATGATATCCATGAGTTTAGGTGAACTGAGATATTCAAACATCTTGGTTTCCTTACAGATATCATGAGATTTAGTCCTGACAGAGATTTGATCGAGACTTTGATCCCGTTTTGGGATTCTACAAGCAATGTGTTTCGCTTTAGCGATTTTGAGTTGACGCCTACATTGGAGGAGTTGGGTGGTTTCACAGGGTTAGGCAAGGATCTCCGAAGCAAAACACTCATAGCCCCAAGAAGCGTCAGCGGGAACAAATATTTAGAACAAATGCACAGCATCGATCCTCATAAGGAGTGTTTCGATAATGGATTGGTTTCCTTGGAATTTCTATACTCAAGATATGAAAAGAAAGAAGGATTTTCATACTACGGGAAGCAACTTAAAAATGGGCAACACCTCCCTACCTAGGAAAAGTATAGACAAAAAGCATTAATGGTGGCCTTTTTGGGAAACATGGTTTTTTCAAGGAGAAATAAAAAAAATCAACATTCGTTTGTCTGGAATAGTCGCTGTTATGATGAAGAAAAAGAAATCAACTATCTTGCCAATGATGTTGACTAACATTTATCGTGCTTTGACTAAATGTAGGGAAGGAGAAGACTTTTTTTAAGGTTGTAGCATTTTATTGCAAATGTGGTTTTAGGAACACTTGTATCGCCATCGTTTTGCAACAAATTTCAAATCTAAATGGACGAATTATATTTTGAGCCACCCAGACAGGATGAAGGAACTAGTATACAAATTGCCAAAAGGTGTCAAAGTGTGGAGACATTATCTTCTTAAATTAACTGCATTTTATATTACATGGAACTATCATTGGTTCTCTGCGAGTGAGGTAATTGTTTTGTCTTCCTATCGTCCATTCTTTATTCTGACAGGCCTTCGAGGATTCCAACCATACATACCCCTTCGGGTGCTACGCCAACTAGGACAAAGACAAATCTTACCTAGGGCCGAGTATACACAGAGTTTCGTATGGGAGGTGTCGTCTGAAGATCGAGATCGAGAATCAGAAGCTCAAAAGATTTGGGGTGGTAGTCGAACTTTAAGATCGAAAGCTATGGTAGACGATCGTGTTGAAGGAGAAGTATACCCCTCATACCTCCATTGGTTCTTTGATCAATCCCCCCTTAAAGTAATGCCCGAAGGATCAGGCGAGAACTCAGAGATCGAGAAGAGGAAATTAAAGTCAGAATCAAGCAAGCTCGGCTCAAGGTGGAAAGAAATTACAGGTCTACTCTGGATATCCTCAATAATGATCTAAAGAATGTTAGAGAAGAGTTGGCTCAACGTGATGCAATATTCAAAGATAGAGTTAGGTTGATTCAGAAAAGGGCTGAAAATGAACATCAATCCACCATTCGAACCTTGCATGAGGATTTGGGCATTCTCACAAGCGCTATGGAGCAACAAGGGGAAGAGTATAAAAAAGAAAAGACCCTCTTAATGCATACACAAGCTAGACTACAAAATCAGTTAAAAGCTTCGATGGGACGAGAAACAGACATAGCAAAGCGTTTCACATCATATCAAGCAGAAGTCGCGATCGAGAGCACATGAAGAGGATTTGACCCACACGGTTGGTACTACTCAAGAATGGTTGCAGAATTGTCACGAGAATATGAAGGAGGCCAAAGGACAAGTGATTCAACTGACAAAGAGCTAGATTGATGTTTATGGTGGTTATCTACATCGGAGTGAAGAGAGCCTGGATCGACATACGCGTGCACTGGCCCCACATCTGCCAAAACCTTTGTTCAAGGTTTACTCTAGCTTAGGGGGCAATTGATGATCGAGAAATATTGGAGAAGGATTTTTTTTTATTATTATTATTTCTTTTATTTTCATTTTTGTCGTAGTTTGTTTCAATCTTTAAGTACTTTGATGTTTTAGTCATTTATTTTAAGAACATTTTGATTTGAATGATGTCTTCATGTTAAGATAAATAAATGTCGTGTTTTCTTTTTTTTTTAATAATTCTTCTTCACGAACTACGTAATGATCTGATTCATGTTCAACTTGATACGTAGGCAACCTTCGACAGGTTCGATCAAAATGCGTTCAAAATATTCAGATGAGTAAAGTATGGGACTAAAAGACATAAGAAAATCGTCCAAAGCCGGGATGAAACATAAAAGTTTTCCAAAACTCATTGTAGAAATAGGAATAATTTAGGTGCATTACATACAACGTGTGATTAATATTGCAAAGTGTTGAATCCTAACATATTTGTTTTTATATATAAAAGAGAAAGAGTTTAAAGGTGGTTGGTTTGTGAAGAGAGTTGGCATCTCATCAACATAACACAAGTTCAAAAGGGAAAGCAAAAATGACACGCAAAGACGGAACAGAGTCGGGAAATGATGAAGTCCAAAATCAAATGGTTGCACAAGAGTCAGTATCTGTAGAAGAGGTCAAAATGTTGAGACAACAGATGGCCGAAATGTATAAAGCTTGGATGAATGGGCAGGCTCCCCCATCTTCAATTCGGGAATACCTGAATGTGAATATGTCATTCCCCATTCAATCTCAACAAGTGACCTGATTTATCCACCTGGATTTGGACCCTACGTTAACACATCTAATACTGCTGGAACTTCCTCGGTACACCCGCTGAATCCACCCATGATGAGCAATCCACTCTTCATGCCAACTATGCAAACTAATGCAATTCCTCAACCAACACTAGTACAAAAATCCAATGATGATCCTATACCCAAAGATCAATACGGCCAAGGTCAGGCCCCTAAATTGACTTTCAAAATTCCTGATTCTTACCACCACACCCATCAATGCAGTTCCCCCGTCCAGATTGAAAAAACCATTAAGGACGAGGAACATGAAGAGATTGCAAGAAAAATGAGGAGTTTGGAGCAAACCATAAGGAATATGCAAGGGCTGGGAGGACACAAAAGTGTCTCGTTCAAGGACTTATGCATGTTTCCAGATGTTCACTTGCCTATAGGGTTCAAAACTCCAAAGTTTGATAAGTATAATGGTCATGGCGACCCAGTGGCTCATTTGAAAAGATTTTGTAATCAGCTAAGGGGAGCCGAAGGAAAAGAAGAACTTCTTATGGCTTACTTTGGAGAAAGTCTAACGGGTGTAGCCTCAGAATGGTTTATCGATCAAGATATTTCTCGATGGCATGTCTGGGATGACATGGCGCAAGATTTTGTCCAACAATTCCAATACAATATCAATATCGTTCCGGATCGCAATTCCCTAGCTAATATGAAGAAAAAATCATCTGAAAGCTTTAGGGAATATGTCATAAAATGGAGGGAGCAGGCGCCTAGAGTCAAACCACCGATGAAAGACTATGAATTGATTGGTGTTTTTCTCCAGGCACAACAACCTGACTACTTTCATTACCTTATCGCTGCAATAGGAAAGCCTTTCGCCGAAGGAATTAAGATCAGAGAAATGGTAAGAACAGCATAAAATCGGGTAAAATTGTAAGCCAGACAGCCATTAGAGCTACCACGCAAGCAATACAAAGCGGGTCAGGTAACTTTGTAAATTGAAAAAAGAAGGAGGAAGGGTCCATGATGACGTCTGGATCGAGAGGTGTTCAAATGGACATGAACCACTCTTATGTTCAAGTCCAACAAGAACAATCTAATTCTCCTCAACATTAT
Organism: Solanum stenotomum; assembly: GCF_019186545.1. Classification (NCBI taxonomy): domain Eukaryota; kingdom Viridiplantae; phylum Streptophyta; class Magnoliopsida; order Solanales; family Solanaceae; genus Solanum; species Solanum stenotomum. Next base: position 6,909,137 of record NC_064290.1, on the reverse strand, counting down.
TACCCATCCCATTATGCAGTTCTCAACACTCAAGCATATGTCCGACCTCCTCAGCACCAACAATGGCGGGCACCTGCCCCACAAGGTTCTCGCCCCCAACAAGAAAATTTCCAGGCACCCCATAATCCACGTCCCCGAATGGATTATACAAGAGAACAAGGTCAGAAAGAAAACTTTACCCCAATTGGAGAATCATATACGAGTTTGTTGCGGATATTAGTACAATTGAGATTGGTCGAACCTGTCAATCCCTATTTTGTCAATCTGAATGCAAGAGGCTTTGATCCAACTGTTATATGTGAGTATCACGCTAACACTCCAGGTCATAGCACAGAGAATTGTTGGACTCTAAAAAGAGTCATTGAGAAGTTAATTGAGGATAAGGTAATTGAGATACGCAATGAGGAGGCACCAAATGTCACCAATAACCCACTCCCTGCTCACAATAAGGAGCATATTGTAGGGATGGTAGACATTTATGAAGATTGTGAGCAAACATATAGAACAAAAATGGAAAGCAGGGATTCAAAAGAAGAGTCGAGTATGGTTTTAGAACCCACACAAAAGGCACCAATAATTGTGAATGGTGCAAGTTCAAATTTTGGGGACTCGAGAAAACTAGTGTTGTATGTCCCTGGAGCTGTAAAAAAAAGAGAAGTACCGTTGAATGGACCAAAATTATACATTCCTGGTAAGCTTCGAACATTTGGTCAAAATCAAGAAAGTGTGAAAGAGCCAGTTATGATACAAATTGCAACACAACTTCCGATGACAAACACCAAGACCGTTCCATGGAACTACAACAAAGTCGTTGTTACCCATAAGGGAAAAGAGATTGTTGAAGAAACAAATGAAACACGAGGATTAACTCGTTCTGGGAGGTGTTATGCTCCAGAAGAAAATAGAAAAGACAAACAAGCCAAAGAAAATCAGTTGCCGGTTAAAAAACCTGTCACTGAGGAGAAGGCTGAAGAGTTCCTAAAAAAGATGAAAGCTGAAGATTATTTTGTTATTGATCAGTTGAGGAAAACACCCGCTCAGATATCATTGTTGTCATTACTCATACATTCTAAAGAGCATCGTGAAGTTTTGACTAGAATCTTGAATGAGGCACATATCTCAGAAAGTATCACGGTGGGTCACTTGGAAAAAATGGCCAACTGAATATTTGAGGTAAATAGAATCACTTTCACTGATGATGAATTGCCTTTGGAAGGATCTGGGCATAATAAGGCGCTACATTTAACCATGAAATGTGAAGAAAACTATGTGAAAAAGGTTATGGTCGATGGAGGATCGGGTGTAGACATATGCCCTCTTTCTACTCTACAAAGGTTGAAAATCAACACTGATAGAATTCGTACTAACAATGTCTGTGTGCGTGCATTTGATGGCGCAAAACGGGACACTCTTGGTGAAATATACTTAACTGTTACAATTGGACCAGTGGAGTTCGAAATCACTTTCCAAGTAATAGACATTGACACTTCTTACAATCTACTTTTGGGTAGGCCATGGATCCACCTGGCTATTGTTGTGCCGTCTACTCTGCACCAAATGGTCAAGTTTGAGCATGATAAACTAGAAATCATTGTCCATGGTGAAGATGATCTCCCAATCACCTGAGATCCTTCAATACTATGCATTGAGGCGAAAAGAGGTTGTGAATCCCTCAACTATCAGGCTTTTGAGATTATAACAGTCAATCAATTTTCGGAAGAGAAGCCTATACCACAACCTCATCTATCATCTGCTTCAGTCATGGTGGTGTCCCAGATGGTACAGAACGGTTATGAACCTGGAAAGGGACTAGGGTTGTCTTTGCAAGAAATTGTAGATCCCATCAATCCGATGGGTAATCAAGAGACATTCGGTTTGGGTTTCAATCCAACTAGATTTAATAGAAAATGGGCAAAAGATCGTAAAAAAAATGTTTGGAATTTGTTGAAGCCAATCCCTCATATTGCTCAATCTTTCGTTAAATCTCGAGGTGAACCGAGTCCAGACTTCCCTATCCAGAATGATGTGGATGAAATATGTCAAGGTATCAAGGAAATGCTTTATGATGTAAACATGACTCAGATGGGTGAAGGCACTAGTCATATGGATGTGCAGTTCGTTGGCCCGAATGTCCAGCTCAACAACTGGGAAGCCACTCCTCTCCCTACAAGGAAGGAGTCTTGGTAGTGTATTTTGCTGCTTTTAATTTATATATTTGGATTATTCTCAGGGTTGTAATTCAAACCTTTTAGTTGTCTCACGTTGGTGTTAACCCTTCTATCATTTCCCATTTAACGCAATAAAGTTCTAGTTTCACAATTATATTCAATCATCTTCTCTGTTCTTACTCTTTCTAATATATGTCCTCTTATTTTTCATTTCAGTTACGTTAATGTCGACTTTAATAATATGACATGCATGCGGAGTTTACAGTTAGATCCTAAAAAGTTGTCTGATCTCGAAACAATGAATCCAAAGTTTGACGAATATGATGAAAATGAAGCTTACGAAGAAATAAAAAAAGAATTGGATCAATTTAAAAATAAGCCTAAACCTAATTTAAGTGAAACTGAGGCGGTTAATTTAGGAACTCCTGAAGAAGTGAGAGAAATAAAGATAAGTATTCATGTTGATCAGAACATTCGAGACGACATAATTCAAGTTTTATTTGAATACAAAGATATCTTGGCTTGGTCCTACGATGACATGTCGGGTTTAAGTGCTGATTTAGTAGATCACAAACTTCCAATACATCTTGATTGCCCCCCTGTCCAACAAAAGCAAAGAAAGTTTAAGACAGACATGAGCGATAAAATTAAAGAGGAAATCATGAAGCAACTGACTGCAAATGTGATCAGAGTTGTCCAATACACTACCTGGTTGGCTAATGTTGTGCCAGTGCCAAAGAAAGATGGAAAGATCAGAGTTTGTGTTGATTACAGAGATCTAAACAAAGCAAATCCAAAGGACAATTTTCCATTACCCAACATTCACATCCTAGTTGATTTGTGCCAAACACGAGATTCAATTTTTTGTGGACTGTTACGCTGGATATCACCAAATTCTCATGGATGAAAGAGATGCAAAAAAACTATTTTCACCACCCCATGGGGTACATATTGTTATAGAGTCATGTCATTTGGTCTGAAGAATGCGGGAGCAACCTACATAAGAGATATGACTACCATATTCCATGACATGATGCATAAAGAAATTGAGGTATATGTCGATGATGTCATCATTAAATCTAGAACACAAGTTAACCATGTGCGTGATCTAAGAAAATTCTTCAAAAGATTGAGAAAGTACAACCTTAAGCTTAATCCAGCTAAATGTGCATTTGGAGTGCCATCTGGCAAACTTTTGGATTTTATAGTTAGTCTAAGAGGCATTGAATTGGACCCCTCTAAGATAAAGTCCATTCGAGAATTGCCACCTCCAAAAACCAAAACTGAAGTCATGAGTTTTCTGGGAAGGTTAAACTATGTCAGCAGGTTCATTGCTCAACTCACCGCCACATGTGAGCCGATATTCAAGTTGTTAAAAAAGGACGCTGCTATCAAATGGACAAGTGAGTGTTAGAAGGCTTTTGACAAAATTAAGGAATATTTAGCAAACCCTCCGGTATTGGTCCCACCAGAACCTGGTAGGCCGTTATTCTTATATCTTTCAGTGATGGATAATTCATTTGGTTGCGTTTTAGGACAACATGACATTACGGGAAAAAAAGAACAAGTCATTTATTATTTGAGCAAAAAGTTCACAAGCTATGAGGCAAAGTACACTCTATTAGAAAAGACTTGTTGCACTTTGACTTGGGTTGCCCAAAAATTGAAACACTATCTTTTGTCCTACACGACCTATCTTATATCTCGAATGGATCCTTTGAAATATGTTTTTCAAAAATCCATGCCAACAGGTAGGTTGGCAAAATGGCAGATTTTGCTTACGAAATTTGATATTGTGTATGTCACTCGCACCGCCATGAAAGCACAAGCGTTGGCCGATCATTTGGCAGAGAATTCGGTAGATGACGAATACGAGCCCCTACGGACATGCTTCCCTGATAAAGAGATCAACTCTATTGAGAAAGAAATTCCTGTTGATGGTCACCTGTGGAAATTATATTTTGATGGGGCTGTCAACAAAAATGGAGTAGGAATTGGGGCAGTTCTTATCTCACCAAACGAATGTCATTATCCTGCCACATCATGACTTCGATTCTTTTCTACCAACAACACAACAGAATATGAAGCTTGCATCATGGGTTTGAATATGGCAATAAATCTGGATGTGCATGAGTTGGTGATTTTGGGGGATTCCGATTTGCTCATTCGACAAGCTCGAGGCGAATAGGAGACTCGAGACATTAAACTCATGTCGTACAAACAATGTTTAGAAAACCTCATCAAAAGGTTCAACTCCATTGAATTCAGGTACATTCCCAGGTTTCACAATGAGTTAGCTGGTGCTTTGGCCACCCTAGCCTCGATGCTTCCATACCCGGGTAATACCTATATTGACCCGTTGGAAATCCAAGTTAGGGATCAACATGGTTATTGCAATATAATTGAAGTAGAGTCAGACGGTGAGCCCTGGTATCACAATATTAAACGGTTTCTAAAAGCTAAAGAATATCCAATACATGCTGATAGAGATAAAAAAGAACTATTAGGCGAATCGCCAATGGGTTCTTCTTGAGTGGCGATATCTTATATAAAAGGACTCCAAATTTGAATCTATTGCGATGTGTGAATATTCAAGAAGCAGAAACAATTATGAATGAGGTGCATTCAGAGGTTTGTGGCCCTCACATGAATGGTTATGTTCTAGTAAAAAAGATTATCCAGACAGGGTACTATTGGTTGACCATGGAGCGAGATTGCTTCCGATTTGTACGCAGGTGCCATCAGTGCCAAATTCATAGCGACTTGATTCACTCACCCCCTTTAGAGTTGCACCCTATGTCTGCTCCGTGGCCTTTTGTGGCTTTGGGAATGGACGTTATTGGGCCGATTGAGCCGAAAGCATCTGATGGACATCGGCTTATTTTAGTTACCATCGACTACATTACCAAATGGGTTGAAGCTGTCACATTCAAATCAATCACCAAGAAAGCAGTGGTGGACTTTGTTCATTCAAACATCATATGTCATTTCTGCATACCAAAAATCATTATTACAGACAATGCAGCGAATCTCAAAAGCCACCTGATGAAGGAAGTTTGTGAGCAATTTAAAATTGATCATCGTCATTCAACCCCTTATCAACCCAAAGCAAATGGGGCTGTTGAAGCGGCAAATAAAAACATCAAGAAGATTCTTAGGAGAATGGTGTAAGGATCTAGACAGTGGCATGAAAAACTACCTTTTGCTCTCTTGGGATACCGCACGACTATTCGTACGTCAGTCGGTGCAACTCCTTACTTATTGGTTTACGGAACTGAGGCTGTCATACCCGCAGAAGTTGAAATCCCTTATCTTCGAATCATTGTCTAAGCAGAAATTGAGGACACGGAATGGGTTAAATCAAGGTTAGAACAATTAGCACTGATAGACGAAAAACAGTTGACATCAATTTGCTTTGGTCAATTATATCAGCAGAGGATGGCTCGAGCTTATAACAAGAAGGTACGCCCAAGAAATTTTGAAGTCGGTCAACTTGTTGTGAAACACATCCTTCCCCATCAAGACGAGGCCAAAGGGAAGTTTGCCCAAATTGGCAAGGCCCTTATGTTATTAAACAAGTGCTATCAAAAAGAGCTTTGCAACTGGCAAATATGGAGGGAAAGGCGATCGACAGAATTGTTAACGCATATTCGATCAAAAGATACTACGCCTAACACTCTTTGTTATGACACTCTCATGATTGACATTCTCAAGATGAGAGGATAAAAATGTATCCTCCTTTATTTCAAACACCACTTGTCTGGTGCAAAAAAAAAAAAAGAAAAAAAAAAGAGAATTAAAAAAAAAAAAGTTTTATTGAACTACGTTCGACCTGATTCCTAAGAGGATACGCAGGCAACCCTTCATTGGGGTTCGGTCTAATCACTGAATAAAACAATAATCATGTTCTTCAATTCTCCAAGGGCTGAGACATGACATTGTAATCTACGGTGTGTTACAAATAAAAAATAAATAAATAAAAAATGAGAGAGTCTTATGAGTGAAAAACCCTCACGGGCACCATAAGACGATAGTAAGTTGAGAAAAAGAGANTATGACACTCTCGTGATTAACATTCTCAAGATGAGAGGATAAAAATGCATCCTCCTTTATTTCAAACACCACTTGAAGAAGAAGAAAAAAAAAGAATAAGAAAAAAAAAGTTTCATTGAACTACATTCGACCTGATTCCTAAGAGGATACGTAGGCAGCCCTTCATTGGGGTTCGGTCTAATCACTGAATAAAACAATAATCATGTTCTTCAATTCTCCAAGGGCTGAGACATGACATTGTGACCTACGGTGTGTTGCAACGAAAAAATAAAAATAAATAAAAATAAAAATAAAATAAAAAATGAGAGAGTCTTATGAGTGAAAACCTTCACGGGCACCATAAGACGATAGTAAGTTGAGAGAAAGAGATAAGAATGTCTTATTGGTGGAAAACCATGAAGGGCACCATTGATCAAATGATGACATTCAGTCTTGGCATGAGCACACAATCAAGATAGAAGTCAGGCTATAGACTGAAAGGTACAACACTGTTTCATGAGATTCGGACAACTTAGAAGGATCAAACGTTCAGTCCAAATGCATGTCATGATTCATTAAAGTGGTCACGTACTTTCAGATAAGATTCTTTTCATTCTTTTTAAACATTTACTTATTTCCTCCTTCTAAAGACATAACTTTTCTTTCATAACCCTTTCATTTGTGTCATTTGTACTTGTGTTCGGTATTCTTTGAGTCTCATTCAGCATAACCTCGCATCAAGTGAGAAAATCAAATTAAAGTAGCGAAATTGACTACGGTATTTCCAGTTGAATGTTGGGGGCATGCACAACATTGACTAGGGCTGTGAACCAATCGAAGAAAGTTGCTTTGGAAAGGATGAACCACACAATGTGCACAAAATGGAAATGGGTCAAAATGTTCATAAGAAGTGTTTCAAGGGAAAATAAGGATTGTCTCTAAAGCGTCTTCAAACTATTCGCACAATCGTCAATATGATGATTCATTCAACCAAGACAGATTCAAAGTCAAACTCCACAAGATATTCAGAGTCACAAACCAACCACCATTTAGAAAAGCTAACAAAATATTTTTTGTTTCAAAATAGGTACAAAGAAAAATTGTGCAAGTAATTCGCGAGAGTGAAACGCCACGACGGTAAGTTCTTGAATCCCTGTCTCTCCTACAATATGCACCACAATAATAATAACAATAAAAAGGATTATTTTTCTTAATAAAATCTGGGGCATTTTTATTTTATTTTTATTTTTTGTTTGTTTCTTTTATGTTTGGAAAATGTACAAAAATAAAAATAAAAAAAAATAAATGATCTTAATAATAATAATAATAATATAAGTAAAAAAAGATACATATACATATATAATCCCTATTTTATTTTTTCATGTCTTCACAGGCACAATAACCCCTGGTTGCATATAGGGCACAATAACCCCTATTTTATTTTTTCATGTCTTCATAGGGTACAATAACCTCTGGTTGCATATAGGGCACAATTACCCCTATTTTATTTTTTCATGTCTTCACAGGGTACAATAATCTCTGGTTGCATATAGGGCAAAATAACTCCTATTTTATTTTTCATGTCATCACAGGGCACAATAACCCCTGGTTGCATATAGGGTATAATAACCCATGGTTGCATATAGGGCACAATAACCCCTGTTTTATTTTTTCATGTCTTCACAGGGTACAATAACCCTTGGTTGTATATAGGGCACAATAACTCCTATTTTATTTTTTCATGTCTTTACAGGGCACAATAATCCCTGGTTGCATATAGGGCACAATAACCCCTGGTTACATATAGGGTACAATAACCCCTGGTTGCATATAGGACACAATAACCCCTGTTTTATTTTTTCATGTCTTCACAGGGTACAATAACCCCTGGTTGCATATAGGGCACAATAACCCCTATTTTATTGTTTTCATGTCTTTACAGGGTACAATAATCCCTGGTTGCATATAGGGCACAATAACCCCTATTTTTATTTTTTCATGTCTTCACAGAGCACAATATCCCCTGGTTGCATTTAGGGCAAAATAACCCCTATTTTATTGTTTCATGTCTTTACAGGGTACAATAATCCCTGGTTGCATATAGGGCACAATAACCCCTATTTTCCATGTCTTCACAGGGCACAATAACCCTTTGTTGTTATGTAGGGCACAATAACCCCTATTTTATTGTTTCATGTCTTTACAGGGTACAATAATCCCTGGTTGCATATAGGGCACAATAACCTCTATTTTCCATGTCTTCACAGGGCACAATAACCCTTTGTTGCATATAGGGCACAGTAACCCCTATTTTATTTTTTATGTCTTCACAGGGCACAATAACCCCTGGTTGCATTTGGGGCACAATAACCCCTATTTTATTTTTCATGTCTTCACAGGGCACAATAACTCCTGCTTGCATTTGGGGCACAATAACCCCTATTTTATTTTTCATGTTTTAACCGGGCACAATAACCCCTGGTTGCATAAAGGGCACAATAACCCTTATTTTATTTTATTTTCCATGTCTTCACGGGGCACCATAATCCCTATTTATTTAATGTCTTCACAGGGCACAATAACCCCTTGTTGCATTTTGGGATATAAAAATAAAAATATATTTATGCTTAGTAAAAACTTTTATAGCTTTCACCAATAACTCACAAAATTTTCCTAGTGCATACTGGGGCAGAAAATTTTGTTTCGTTTGTTTGTTTTGTTTTATGGCGTGCAGGGTTCTACATAGTATACCAATTTGAAGTTCAAGAATAAAATCCTCGTTTTGATTAGAGAAACGAAGAATGTCAGATGTCAATGACATTTACAGTCGCTTTCAACCCATGTAACGGCTCAACATATCATGAATCATCTTCTCAAGAAAACAAGCATTCAAGAATATCATGCGAAAGAGCGTCAACGACTCAAGTCAAATCATAAGTTTCAGATCTTAAATTCAAATATCAAGATCAAAGTTCGAAATCGATGTACCTACCCAAAGAGGGTGAAGCAATAACCGAAGATTCAAAATGAAGACTCAGTACTAGCGAAGTAGATATGATCCTGTATCTTTCCTTTCTCTCCTATTGTATTTTTCCTTTTAATGTAACAGCTGGAGCTACGAACCGGAACCTCGACAAAACCTCGCTCGACTACCTAAAATTATTCTCCCTTCCCTTCCTATATATGAACTACACCTGATTATTAACTCAGGGTAGATATTTTGTCCAAAGTTAGGGCGCAGTCAAACCTCTCCTCTTTTACTTATTTTCACATTTTTGGATAAATGTCTCTGTCAAAAATTAGTCACAGTGTTCACGTCTTTGCATGAAAACTCTTCATGTTTCCAAGCAAAGAGGGGCATACTGTGAACACCTAATTTTTGATCAAAACATAAAAATTTTACACCCAATTTTAATGCTTAAATATTATTATTTCAGTAGGGTTATATTTAAAATAAATAAAAAATAAATAAACTGAAAATTACAACAAATTATAAGCTCACTTTATGGTTAAAGTTTAATAAAGAAAGCTTGTGAATTTAATGTATTTGTTTTAATCCTTTAACTTTTAACTAGTCTAAAAAAAAAATTGTATATCTTATGAAAAAGTAGAAAAAAGGAAAAGAAAAAGATAAAAAGAAGAGTGCTAACAATAGTAAATTACCTTACCTTTATCCTAATTACCCCCAACTTCCTTAACTTATTTCCTAAAAATCCTCCTCCCATTAAGTTTATTTTTATTTATTATTCTATTTATTTATTTATTTTTCCTCATGCACGATCTTTTCTCATTTTTTTACATGTTTCTTTTTTTCATTATTATTATTATTCTTTCTTTTCTCTTCGTTCTTTTTTTATTATTATTATTTTATTAATTGTTTGTTAATATTATATTACTATTTTTTATTTTATTCCCTTATCTCAACCCTAAAATTCTCAACTAGATTTCAAACTAAACTCCCCACTCTTTCACGTTCCTTTAAGTTAGCACCAGACTCACACCTAAAATATTATAAAAACACGCTCAGTAGAGAGATTACAGGGCATACAAACATACACAAAGAGAAAAAAAAATACTAGAGCAAAAGCAAAGATAAGAAAAGTGAGTTTTTCTTTTGAGAATTAAGTCTAGAGTTAAGAGGTTTTGTTCGGGGTTCCAAGTTTATGGATCTTAAATTTAGCCTTGCTAAACTTTGAAAATCTGTAGATTTTTACGTTATTCTTCATTGTTTAGTCAAAAACAATTTGAAGGTGCGCTCTTGCCTTAGCCTATTTATATTATTTTATTTTGAATTATTTTCATGTAAACTATATGTTTAATCCTTTTTTGTGGAATTAAAAAAAAAAACATGTATCCCATGAATTTCTCAATTTTTCTTGAACAATGTTCGATGTTTTTGTTTTTAGCTTCATGTTATTTTTTTCTGTAATTTAAGAAGACATAAGTGTATTTTGTTTGTGATAATTAGATATTAATTTCATATATTTAATCGCATGCTCATTAATTAAATTGATTATTAATCGATGTGATTAGAAGATAATAGTTTAATTTAATTGATTAGTGATTCAGAAAAGTTTTTGTGGAATATGCTTTAGTCTTTTCAATATATTAAAAATAATTTGTCTTTATAATAAGAGTAAGATGATTATAGCTTTAATTCGAATTGTTAAGGTATATAATTAAGAGGTATGACTATTATTTAGGATTATATGGTAAA
>NC_064290.1:6890592-6896426 GCF_019186545.1 Solanum stenotomum | reverse complement strand
TTTTTTTTTTATATATATTTCATAAGTTATAATTTGTTAAATAGGGCAGCTAGCTAAACACGTAAAAGACAAACATTTTTAAAAAAACATGTTATGCTACAAAGTGCATTATAGAGATTTATTATTTTTTTATTTTTTTAGTACTTAATTAACTAACATTTACAGTAAATGGTCAACATAGAAACATTCTTACATTTGAGCCACACCTAAAAGTAGTAAAAGTCGGCAAGATCACTATTATACATACTAGATGAATAAACAAATTATAATGGACAATGCACTAGTCAAACATATAATTAATTTTAGAGTAATTAGCCAAAAGGTGATAAGTAGCAAGTAGATTTATTTACTTATTTATTTTTAGTTAGATCTAAATAAGGATTAGGATGCGAATATTCAAACCATCACACAACCTAAGTGAATGATTTCTAACGCAACTAAATTGCGATAAAGTAAACACGTAGCACGTAAATCCTCATCCCCCCTTGGGCGATCCCCAAGTTGTTTTATATATAAAGAGTTAGAGTTATACAACAATATTACAAAACCGAATAAAATTAAAATACAAAATTAAAGCAAGATAAGATAAAGCTTCGGTCCGGCACCCTTCCCATGGCAAACTCTTCAACACTTGAACTCAAAGTTCACACCCCTGCTAAAAAAGACAATACATCCCAAATATAATGCAAAGGACACATATTATTATATGTTTTAATGAACCCAAGCGATATAGGACATACCCATTAATTCAAGCGATACACTACACAAATACAATCATACATATAAAAAGGGAGAGGAGAACTGACCTTGATGTTTCCTTTTATCCATTTTTGGACTTATGCATAATGGTAAATAACTAACGATGCAAAGATGAAATACATGTATAAAACACACTAACCGGTTAAGCAGTAAAAAAAATAATAACAATGAAGACACACACTTGATCCGATAATCGACCCAAACACAGCAAAACAGAGAGGAACTTTGAAGTTTTTTTTTTAACCGAAAGATCTTAATTCTTTTTTTTCAGAGTAGAGAGCAATATATTTTTTTAGTATTTTTCAGTTATTAGAATGTGTATCCGTGAGTGACTGACCCCAGGGAATGAGGGAAAGGTCTGGTTTATATAGCAAATAGGGGACACCGTTTAAAGGAAAATGTATCAATTAATTATTATTATTCCTTATTCAAATGGAGAACCGATAATCAGTCTATAGACAAGAGGTAAGAATCAGCATTTTCCCAAAATTACGATAGATAAGACTCTATTTAAGACAATAGTTAAGGAAAGAGGGATCATTTACAGCAACCATCAATTAATATTAAAATCAACTGTAGAAAATTATAAGGAAAGAAGTAGTACACGCTTTTACTTATTAATCAAACTTACCATAGACAAAAAAGTCCAGTAAACTAAACCAAATTACAGAAACCTAAATCAAAGCAAAGGAGCAATTTGACCAAACAATTAGCTAAATTACCAGATTTAAGGAATCCTAGCAGATATGGAGAAATAATTATCAAGTCAAAATTGCACATATATTAGGAAGAACAAATATGATTCAATCAATTAAGGCTTGAAATGATTTATCTATTTTTACCTTGGAGAGATTAATCACGGAGATTCATAAATTACTACTTTTTTTACAAATAAAGAAAAAGCATATTAAGAATTCAAGCATACTAAATCAATTCTTCACAATTTGGACACAAACGAATCACACCAGAAGAGCGAGCACAAATTGGACAGAAAAAGCCAACCTAGTCATGTTTTCAGAGACTCAAAATACTGCAAGACAAATCAGTATACAATGACACATTAAGATGCTTGAATTCTCAAACTAATCAATTTACGATAATAAAAAATGGTGGCCATAAGATTAATTTAAAATTTACCTGGACGGATCTGTTAAAGATCCGTCTTAATAAACTCGAAAACTTTTAAAATGTTGCCGGAGTTCGCTATTGTTTGCTATTTCTGCCGCCGAAAAAGCGAAGCGAGATCACCTGGTCATTCACCATCTCTGTGTAGCTGCTGGCCGATGCTATCTTCGCCAGTGGGAGCTGCTGGATGTTCACTAGCTACTGATGTTTCTCGGAGTTGCTCGCTGCTGGGGGCTGTCCTCGCCGGCTGGAGCAGCTGCTCGCTGGTTCAGAGCTGTGAAATATAGGAGAATACGAAGAAGAAGAAGAAGAAGAAGGGAGGAGATGAGAGGAAAAGAGAGAAGGCGTCGGAGCTGCCGCTGGTCCGATGGCTGCTGCTGGTCCACCGGTCTCACCGGCTGGAGGAGAATAGAGAGGGGGAGGCGGCGGTCTGCTTGAGAGAGAGAAAGAGGATGAATGAGATTAGCTACGTTTAGGGGTCTTTTAGTTAAAATAGGAATGGAGGACTTAATAAATCTGGACTATTGGATCTATTTAGATGAGCGGCTAGGATTTAATTTAAAGGATAGACGGTTAGGATTAAGAGGTGAAATCTACAAATCTGATTTGATTGGATACGGAATGGCTAAAATTGCAATAAATTGGCTAGAATTGAAATAAAATTAGAATAAAATCGGCTAAAATTTAAATGATTTTGATGAAATATAAAGAAATACTATCCAATTAAAATACTACAAAATATTAGAATTAAGATTACTTAAATTTTAAAACATTTGCATTATTTCAAGTTTTACTAATAATTAAAAAATATTTTAATAGTATTTACAATAATTTTTATAAATACAATAATTTTTATAAAGCATGCATACTAAATATATAATTTTTAGACAAAATCGGTTAAAATTTTAAACTTGAAATATATTTTAAAATAAGTATTTAATCGAATAGCATTCCCAAAAAGGGTTAAAGGTAGATCAAAATTAGGTGTCAACAGGAGTCTAGAGAGAAGATTTTTTGGAGGGAAGAGAAGTTAGGATTTGATTTGGGGTTTTGGGTTTCTTCTTTTATTAAGTGGGAGTAACTAAATTGAAGGAATTTGACCTTAAAAAACATATATACTTGTTAGGAAAAGAGTGGGAAAATGTTGGTTCAAGTTTTGGAAGGACTACTTAAAAACTCCAACTTAAACTTTAAAAACTTCCTAATTCACGCTGGAGCTCGCCCTTTGGCACCCCTTGGCTCGTCAAGGGCACTAGGCGACTCGCCTAATGGCCCTTGGCTTGCCCATTTTTCCAGCTTGACAGTGCTTCACTATTTCGAGCATAACTTTTTACTCCGAGATAGGAATTGGGCAAACTCAGTGGCGTTGGAAAGAGGACTCAGAGACCTTTAATTGGATAGGTAATGGCCCACCTAATTAGTTTTTAGCTAAGAGATATCATCATTTGAAGTTGACCCTACACTCTAAGTCAAATGAAAACCCTTCACGGACGACTTCACGGTCCATGTGGGGCTTCACGGACCGTTGTGATGCTCTTAGCCCTTGACCAGTAGACTAGCTTGCCACCCCTTAACCCCTTTCACGACCTTGCTCGCCCAATGGACCCTCTTGGCTCACCAAGGGCACTAGGCAACTCGCCAAGTGAACCATTGGCTAGTCCAAATTTCCATTGAGCTCTAAAAATGGGCAGCACACTAGGCGATCTTGAGGGACCAATAGGCGACTCGCTAAGATGGTTAGCGAGCTAAGGCTTAGTTCGCCCTTTGGTCCAACAACTAGGCTAGAAGGGACAGCCCACTAGGCAACCCAAGTATATTTTGGTGCATCGCCAAGTGGCTTGGGCGACCATGTTGCCAATCGCCTATCCAAAGAGAATCAAGTTCCCTTCATTTATAGTTTAGGCCCTTGCCCACTTCCTAGGTTTGTCAACCTAATATACCAAGACCTAGGTTAGCCTATAAGGGTATGGGGTGTTAGATGTGCCTTGGCGTTCAACCGTTAAACCCCTCATTCTAAGCACCGGAAGTCAATATACAACCTAAAACCAAACACCAAACTCAAAAGCTCACACGTTAGGCTCTAGTTTCACCTATTAGTTTCCATTAGACTCTAGCTTCTTACTAATTTTCCGGGATGTTACAATCATCATCATTTACGAACAACGAATAGTTTCACATTTCTCAAGATACACAATTATATCCAATCATTGATCCTCTCATGGAACCCAAACCCAAATTATTAGCATATCAAAACGTGGTACCCGATCCAATGTTATGCCAGAATGTGGCAACCGATCCAAATTAGTGTGTCGGAACGCAACACCTGATCCATTCAACAAGCCAAAATCACAATCACAAAGTACATGTTCATGTAAGCTTGAAACCCTAAGAAACTTGATTCTACCCTTTCCAAATTCGTTGTGCTTGTTCTTGGTCTACAAATAATTAATTTAACACGAGAATCAATAAACAATCACTTATTACCCGAATTACTAACAATTCTATCAATCCTAGATCAAACTCATGATCCCATATTCCAAATTATGGCTTTTTCCACCATAGTTTTCAGATTAAAACCCTTCCCCATCGATAATTACCCATTAGATTATGTTCTACGGATCGAAAAATGAATTCGGGGAGTGAAAATCTTACCTTTAGCCTCAAGAACAGTGGAAAACTGTTAAGAAAATCCCCGGGTTCGTTCCTTAGCTTTCAAGTTCAAAAATTGCAGAATAAAATGTTTTTGGAGTTTATTTTTGACTTTAAGTCGCGTCTATCCCGCCATGGCGACACCCACCCCGCTACAACGACCTCGCCCTAGCGACAGAAATCCCACCTCAGTTGTTTGCACGGAAAAAGTGAGAAATATTAATAATTCCAAGACCCCATTCCACAACACACCTTCAACCAACAACACTCAGAAACTACCCGTTCACGCCAAGATCAGTTTCAGGAGTTATACTCACCCGAATTCAATTTCGTAAAGTAGAACAGATTTTTTAACGCCTTATCTATCTACTCACATGATCAAATTGATAATTAGATCACCCAATTGCTACCAAATTTCCCTAGACTTTAATGACTCCGATTTCGTCCAAATTTGGACTAGGTTGGGAAATTCCAAGTTACTAAGAAAAAGTTTTCTGACCCAAAAAATTTTCCCATTGGCTTTTCTATAACGATGGAACCCGATCAGTACATGACCAAGTAATTACATTTCCAACCAACTAGGACAAACAATGTAATTATACCAAATCCAATTACCAGGGTGTCCTTCCAAACAGGCCCTAAGTAATTTATTCATGTTCATTGATCAAAATGAATTCATTTATGTTCATTTGTTAAGGATATTTGTACTGATAAATTTATCTAATTTCTTAAGGATCATTTAATTTATTGTTATGTAATAATGAAAAGTATTATATTATATTATATAATAACTGATTTGATGTGATCGTTTTATTATCTAATTTTTTTTCTTATCTTACCTTACATTTTATTTAACAAATTATTTTACCCTTTATCGTATTTCTTTTATTATAATAACTTTATCTTGACTATCCAAAAAAATAACTTTATCTTGTACTTTAAACACAGAAAATGGTATATATATACAACATATCCAAATTTATATCTATTAAATAATATTATACAATACCATATATATAGAATAAATTTGAGAATAGAAAATATAATAAACGTAATAAGACTTTATATCTATAGTTTCAATAATTGCGCCCTATAACTATAATTATGTTTGCTATAAAGGCTAATTACATATTTCTATCTGTTTATATAATACGATAAATTATGACATGGAAAACTACTTTGTAATTCATAGTTCTGCAGACAAGTCCGTCGGATATGACATTATTAGGGCCTTGGCCTTACGAAAATGAGTGCTGTAGTAAATGTTGACACGAGTGGCCCTTAATAAAAGTAAATAGGCC
>NC_064290.1:6707670-6737166 GCF_019186545.1 Solanum stenotomum | reverse complement strand
TCTTCAATTCTCAATCTTACAATGAGATCTTCAAGGGAGGTCTCTTTTCTCTTATGCTTTAAGTAATTTTTGAAGTCCTTCCACAGAGGAGGTAACTTCTCAATCATAGCAGCTACTTGGAAGGCCTCATTAATCACTAGATCTTCCGCAAGGAGATCATTGATAATCAATTGCAATTCCTGAACTTGAGTAACAACATATTTGTTATCTACCATCTTGAAGTCCAAAAACTTTGCCACGGTGAATTTCTTCAATCCGACATCCTCCGTCTTGTACTTCTTTTCTAAGCATCCCAGAGGTCTTTGGAAGTTTTCATATTACTGTACACATTGTACAAGTCATCATAAAGCACATTCAGAATATAGTTCTTGCATAAGAATCAGAATGCTTCCAAGCTTCAATAACCATAATGTGTTCACCTTTCAGAGTTGAATTTGCTAACTCAAGATCACTTTCTTTGATGAATCTTTGTAGACTCAAAGTAGTTAAATAAAATAGCATCTTTTGCTGCCACCTCTTGAAATTCATGCTAGTGAATTTTTCAGGTTTTTCAGCCGATGCTATAGCAGGTGCAACGCTTGTATAACTCGACGAAGCCATATTCATTGCACCAATTTTCGATGTCGTATCATCCATGACTTTAATTTCATTAGTCATCTTGCTGTCAAAAAAGACAAGCACACTTAGTGTCTTCAAATAAAGACTTGATCTTTATTTCCAGTTTGTTTCTAGTTTAACGATGAAGTTTATAACTTCCAACCGTTAACCGAATGTACTTTGATTTTCTGACGAACTTTTTAGGTTCTCCAAGTCAGTATCAAGTTCAAATAGAGCATAAAACCACGAAGGTTTTAATCTCCAGAAACCAATTATAAATAAAGTATTGTCATATATTTATTCAGATTTAAAACATTAAAGTTCCAATAAACAATTACACAATAAGATAATCATAATTTCCTTAAGATTGTTAAATATCGTACTGCAAAATTTGTTTTTCCAACAAAATAACTTCAAACAAATTTCATACAAATAATGAAATATACAATATGAAGTTAAATAAATTTTGGAAACAAAAATATCATATAATAACAAGATGAAAGGAAGAAGAGTCGAGTCCTCTGAATTCACAGAGTTTCCTTAAGGAAATTATTCCCCTCAAGTACCCGAGGTTATGAAATATATCCTCCCAGGATAAAATGACTCACGACAAACAAATAGTGGTACCTCAAATTTGTTGTCCAGCGAACCACTCATGGCTTGTAATCACACTTGAAGTTTTTGAAAAAGCATAAATTCTTTTCTTACTATGTAATGTTTTTCTTCTTGTAAACTTGTTTCCAAACTTATTTTAATATCTGAGAAAGAATCAGATATTTATAGCCTATAGGTGAGCACAATGATTCA
The DNA here is from genome assembly GCF_019186545.1 of Solanum stenotomum. NCBI lineage: Eukaryota > Viridiplantae > Streptophyta > Magnoliopsida > Solanales > Solanaceae > Solanum > Solanum stenotomum. The sequence continues at coordinate 6,735,762 of NC_064290.1, read as the reverse complement.
TGCATGATATGCGAAAACGTAACCTAGAAATACGAAAGGTTGCATGAAAATAAGAAAGGTTGCATTCATCTGTCATGAGTATTCATGAATGGAATAACTTCATTCATACTTGCAGCTTAGTTTTCCAAATAGAGTCGCCACTTAGTTTTTTTTAAGAAATTAAGAAAACGTATAATTTTCCAAAAGATTTAAACAGTCTAAAATTAATTGAAAATAAAAGAGGTTAGTGTTCAATTTACATTCCGAAAAGGTGTTAGGCCCTCGGAATGTCCGCTAACTTGCGGTTGACCAACGATTTGACTAACTTTTAAAAAAAATTAATGAAGTAAAAATTTAAAATTAATTGGAAATCTATATATTAAACACTTAGAAAACAATTTTAGAAAGAAAATTTACTTTTGTCAAAAATGACTAAGTAAGACAAATCAAATAAAATCACTAAAAAGAGATTTAATTAATCCAAAAGTTTCCTCTTTAAGGGATTTAATTAAATTTAAACCAAACGAGAAAGGTTAAGAGTTAATAAGAATAATAATAAAGGAAAGAAGAAATAATTTCAAACTTGGGCCTTTTGCCCAAATTCAAAATCTTGGACTTGGCACAAACCTGTCCTAAAGTCTAAATAAAGGGCTGCATTGTTGGCCTCTTCTCAGTCCATTTTCAGCTTTAAGAAATTGTATACACTGAGTGTATACACTGATATACAGACGTATTTTGGGGCCTGAATTTCAGCCTTATTCCTGTATATCCATCTTTAGACCTGTACCCCTGTATTTCACATTTTTTCCTTGTATTTATGTATTCCAACCTGTATATCATGCATACAGTATCTGTATACCAGTGTATACTGCTGTATATAGCAGGTATACTGCCCATTTTCGGACTTTCCGGAGCCTATTTCAGCTTCTCTTTCACTGCAATTATGAGGATGACTCGAAACGACTCAAGGATATGCAAGAGTGGAGTCCAAAGTGAACTCGAATTGGTATCACATGTATCAAAATAAAGGAAGAAGGATTAGGATCTATCCATGACATCAAAAATACAAACAATAACTAATTATCCTATCAAATTTAGAATTTTTACATCATTAAACCTGAGACAAAATTGAAATAAAAGAAGTAGTAATATTTCCTTACTCTCGCTGTAAAACTCAGATTGGGGAAGAAGAGGAAGAAATATTTAATACTACCCTAAGCTACATGACCACATAATCAATCAGATTTAGGATCAAACAAATAATATCCAAAGCCATATAACCTTGATCCAAGAAACATAGCAATAAGACTGTTAAAGCTTAGCCAACTTAGAAGCAAAATTTCCANGAACTAAAAAAAATGAGAACTAGAAAAGGCATCAACTAGTTTATAAGTCAATAGATTTTAACATACTGGCAGATTGAGTCACATAAATCGATCAGTTAATCAGAACTTCAGATAAGGAGCTAGAACATATAAAAGAGTATTCAGAGTTTAAACTATAACTTCGCAAGCTGAAACATGAAATCAAACGAAAAGGAATTACCTTCTTTAGAGCAGCGACACTGAGAACTCGAGCTGTTGGAGACAAATCCACCACCAACAGATGAATTCCGGCGTGCTTTGAGGAAAGCTCCAATGAATAAAAAGAAAATAAAGAACTAAGAGTCGAAGTTTTGTGGATTCAGTATTGTAAGAAGAGAACAACTGTTCTTCAGCCTAAATTCGACCTCCCTCCTCTATTTTATTCCAACCTCCATAATGAAGATGAAATGAGGTTTATATAAAGAGAGATATGGGCTGAAATTTAGGGGGGGAAACGGGAGGGAGAAAGGGTGAAATCAAAATTCGAAATTCGAAATTCAAAATCCTCCCTAGGATAAGGTTGGGATGGCTGGCATTTGTACAAATCCTCAATGGAGCTTTGAGGGGAGCCGTCCGATTTGGTGCAAGGACGAAATGAAAAGGAGATGGAGACATCTGGAAAATTTTCAAACGGCTCTGTACAAACAGATAAGGGAGAGGCTATGCGAGGACGGGTACGCGCGAGCTGAGCTCGAGTCGCGATTCTTTGTTGGATTTTGCACGCGTTTTCTGAGTTGTTATCGCGAAGGATAAGAACAGTACAGGGTCGGTGGTTTTTTACTGTTCGCGTAGCTGTACGCGTCGGGCATTGTTGCTGGAATTTGGGCTGCTGATCGATATGGGCTGATTTTGGTATGATGTTGGTGTATTGTTGTTGTGAATTGAGTATAGTATTGTTGGTCTTGTTAGAAGAATTGGGTTTGGGCTGGGAATGGGTTTGCTGATGAGGAATTGGGTTGAAGAAATAGGTCCAAGTTAGTCCATCACAAATGGGTTAATGTGAGGTAAGAGAGAGGTTAAATTGGAATTAAAGAATAAGCAACTTGCAAAAATGACTATAGTTTAAGGGTTATTAAATTGAAATAGCCATAAGTGTGATATTTACATAAATGGCTATACTTTCTAACTTAATATAGCCGTATTCTATGCCTGCCCATTTTTTTTGTTAATACATTAATATATTTAAAACTATAAAGCACTAAATAAGGTAAAATTTCTTATTTATAATTGACAGACCATTAACTAATCCCTTTAAACCCTCAATTTTCCATTAATCAATTAACAAGTCATAATTACCAATTAAAGTGATTTGCTTTGATTCTTTTTCAGTTTTTTAAAAAAATTTGCTCCATTTTTCATTGCTCTTATTCATGAATCGAAAATAGTTGAATTCAATGGCAAGCCTAACAGTATTGATCAGACATGCTGGAAAATGAAACGATGAAAATTGCTATATAGAATATAGTGTTGATGGAATCGTATTGAAAGAATATATTTCGTATTCTGATTTAGTTGAATTAATTTCGAGCCAATTGAATATTGATCTAACTACAACGTGTATCACCATCAAATACAATGTCAAAGGTAATGATACTCCTGTGAAAATATGCAACGATATGAGAGTACGGGTATATGTTCAGCCGAATCCAAGTGACAACGACAAATGAAAATTCAAAACAAGTGGCAATGACTCTTAATGCACTATAGTTTATAGGTCTCCAATTGTATATGTAAATATCCAAATACATATAAATTGTTTAGTATAAAAGATTTGAAAAGTATAAATCTCAATTTCTTTCTTCTAGTTACATTAGTACACTATAAAGTATACAAGTATATATGTATTCAATTCTATTAATATTCATACGAATGCAATAATATACTAACATAGATTGAAATACAAATAATCAAATGCAAAGTATTATCATGTACATCCGATTAATGTGGCAAAGTGAAACTAATAATCAATTGACAGTGAAACCTATTCACTAGAAGTATCCAATTGTATATGTAATTATCCAAGTATATATGTACTGTTTCGTTCAAAAGCTTGACAAGTATAACTTGTATCTAATTGTATTTCAATATCTTGTATTGTTCACATTACTACAATAGAAGTATCAAGAATTATATGTATTCTACTCTACAAACATCCATATGGATGGAATGACTGACTAACATAGAAATGTAAGTATTGATGAAAGCATAAAAATACATACATCGATACATGTGTATCCAACTATCTATGTATATTAGTATTCTACTATATACAAAATTGACATTTTCACAATCATCCGATCTCTTTTTGCTCATGTTCTTTCGGTACTCATTTTTTTTACAACTATATTCATACGAATTGAACTTGTTTAACTATTTCAATACAAGATGAAGATACATTAAAAAAATGACAAGTATAACTCTCTCTATTTGTATTTCAATTTCTTACATTCTTCACATTAACACAATAGAAGTATCCAAAATTGTATGCATTCTACTCTACAAATTATCAATATGAATGCTATGTTTGACTAACACAGAAATGTAAAGTATTGATGAAAGTATAACAATACAAATATACATGTGTATCGAACTATGTATACAAGTATTCTACTGTATACAAAATTGACAATCACACAACCCCTCAACAATATTTTTTTGCAACCGATTGACAATACTTGTTTTCCTCCGATTCTTGTTGAACTACTCTTTTTCCACTACCACCTGAATCAACATTGTTGATTTTTTTTTTCTAGATTGGTTTTCACTTTTAAAGGTTTTGAACCTTCTTTCCTCAAAACTGATTTTGCATGTTCGATTTCTTCACACAGCTTCAATGGTATAAGATCATTAACTTTCTTTGTTCTTCTTTCTTTCTCAATCACAATAATAGATCCTGAAATTTTGACTTACTCTTGAGTAATATACAATTGATCAAAAGAAGGTATTTCATCCACTAATTTGTCAAATAAATGTATACATTTTGTAACTCTTCTCGGAGTACCACTTTCAACCATTGTAATGGAGAAACAAAATCTTCAATCGAAACCCTATGAAAAATAGATAAAAATATGTATGTATACAAATATAATCTTCATAGAATCAAGAAAAAAACTACAATCATGTGACACATAATTGATACACACCATCAAACTTTTTTTCTGAAATCGTGCAAAATGATAATGAATCGAAAGAAATAATTTGGGGAATGAATAAAAAACCATTGATGTAGAGAATTTGAAGAAAGAGAAAGTTGATGATGGCAAGTTTGATGAGATAGAAACATTGAAAAAGGAAAATATTGATTACAATTGTTTAAGAAAGATGAAAATGTGTTTGACTAATTAATTATTGTGTAATAATAAGTATCCTATTTAATAATTATTTATATTATATATATATATATAAACAGATTATTTGTATATCATTAGCTTTGCTATTAATTGTGTATTTATATCCATAAAATATATTTAAAAAATGTAGCCATTTGTCTTAAATGTATATTGGTGTTTGTCATATTCTATAGTTTTTCCTTTAAAGAATAGCGAAATAAATTGGTAATTTAGCCGATCAAATTAAGAGTGTAGCCAAATTGAATTTGTTTGGTGAATTTGGCAAGTAATTAAATAGGACGAATTAATATAATTAACTAACGAGTTTCTTAATCTTAACGAAATAAAATAATTAACTTAATTGTAAACTAATGATTCAAAATTATAACCAAAATTTAAACTAAACTAATTTAATAAAATACTTATTAAAATTAAAATCTTTTTTGAGATGATTTTCGAAATGTTTATAAAATATACTAATTATATACAAAATTATATAAAACATATGTATTACTTAAAAATTATAAAAATGATAAAATTGATTAAAAGTAACTTGAAAAATATTTTGAACTTTAAAAAAACTAATTATTTCAAATCGTTTGAAATTTAAGAAGTTCGGTGATTAATCTATATTGTGGAGGTTCAAAATTGGGTGTCAACACTCCTATTAATTATGAAGTGAATGAAAAGTTCTACATTTTTCAAAGTAATTAATCATTTAATTGAGGGTATAATAGGTAAAAAAAATTTATCCTTTCTTGATTTATCAAAATGAACAAGTAATTAGGGACAATTATAAATGAAAAAGTGGACAAATAACTAGGGACAGAGAGAGTATTACACAATGAACCCAACAATTGACAATTCAAAATATTTAAAAGATACTCCCTCCGTCTCTTTTAGCAGTCATGGTATCCTTTTTTAGAGTCAAACGATAAAAATTTTGACTAATATTTTACAATGTATTTTTTTAATCATATTAATATGCAGAAAATTGCAATTTATTGTACATTTCGTATTATTTTTGAATATCTAAATTTTTAGTTTAAAATATTAAATTAATATAATTTAATTTAACTTTAAAAATTAATCAAATTGACTTTTAAAAAATATAACATGACAATTAAAATGGAACGAAGGGACGTAAATATTATTTCTTAAGAGGTACTTGAAAAGAAATACTGACACATAACTGACACAGGTGGATGGAGTATTATTGATCCCCTCCCCAAAAATAAAAAAAGGGACAAAATGGACAACACAAAACAAATGTAGAAATCAGCAAGACCTTGATTTGACTGCACAAGAATCTTCTTAATGTGTTATTTTAGCTTACATACAAGATATAATCAGTATTTGGAGAAATTGTTAAAAAAATATAGAGATATATATACTTCTTCCATCCTAATTTATATGGTAATGATTGATTAAATGCAATTTGGTTTTTTTTTTTTAAAAAAAACAATAGTTCATATTCAGAGATATGAATGAAAGTAGAGTATTACAAGAAAGGTTGTCACCTTTGATTTTAAGACGGTAGGTTCCATTCATTAAAGGAGCAAAAAAAGGCGAGAGCTTTGGGGGCTAAAAATAATATTTTCTCATTTTAATTTACTTGTTCAATTTTAACTNACTAATGATTCAAAATTATAACCAAAATTTAAACTAAACTAATTTAATAAAATGCTTACTAAAATTAAAATCTTTTTGAGATGATTTTCGAAATGTTTATAAAATATACTTATTATATAAAACATATGTATTACTTAAAAATTATAAAAATGATAAAATTGATTAAAAGTAACTTGAAAAATATTTTGAACTTTATAAAAACTAATTATTTCAAATCGTTTGAAATTTAAGAAGTTCGGTGATTAATCTATATTGTGGAGGTCCAAAATTGAGTGTCAACACCCCTATTAATTATGAAGTGAATGAAAAGTTCTACATTTTTCAAAATAATTAATCATTTAATTGAGGGTATAATAGGTAAAAAAAAAATTGTCCTTTCTTGATTTGTCAAAATGGACAAGTAATTAGGGACAACTATAAATGAAAAAGTGAACAAGTAAATAGGGACAGAGGGAGTATTATACAATGAACCCAACAATTGACAATTCAAAATATTTAAAAGAAACTCCCTCCGTCTCTTTTAGTAGTCATAGTATCCTTTTTTAGAGTCAAACGATAAGAACTTTCACTAACATTTTACAATGTATTTTTCATCATATTAATATGCAGAAAATTGCAATTTATTGTACATTTCGTATTGTTTTCGAATATCTAAATTTTTAGTTTAAAATATTAAATTAATATGATCTAATTTAACTTTAAAAATTAATCAAATTGACTTTTAAAAAATATAACATGACAACTAAAATGGAACGGAGGGACGTAAATATTATTTCTTAAGAGGTACTAAAAAGAAATACTGACACATAACTGAGACAGGTGGATGGAGTATTATTGATCCCCTCCCCAAAAATAAAAAAGGGACAAAATGGACAACACAAAACAAATGTAGAAATCAGCAAGACCTTGATTTGACTGCACAAGAATTTTCTTAATGTGTTATTTTAGCTTACATACAAGATATAATCAGTATTTGGAGAAATTGTTAAAAAAATATAGAGATATATATACTTCTTCCATCCTAATTTATATGGTAATGATTGATTAAATGCAATTTGGTTTTTTTTTTTTAAAAAAAACAATAGTTCATATTCAGAGATATGAATGAAAGTAGAGTATTACAAGAAAGGTTGTCACCTTTGATTTTAAGACGGTAGGTTCCATTCATTAAAGGAGCAAAAAAAGGCGAGAGCTTTGGGGGCTAAAAATAATATTTTCTCATTTTAATTTACTTGTTCAATTTTAACTCAATATTTTAAAGAGCAGTATTAGGATGCTCCTCAGGGCTCGCCTCGGGATGGTGCTTTAGAAAAATGTCTTGAGACTCATGTGTGAAGCTTAGTTCTATGAGATTTACGCCTTTAGTGCCAGTTATACGTCCTAAGCACGCTCAACATCCAACGTGGGGCTCGAGATCTTATACAAATTATATGTTAAATTCCTTAGTTAACATTGTTGACCCTCGTAATTTTTCAATAAATGAATAATACTTAATAGTTTTTTTCATTTATAGAAATAAGAAGATTGATAGTAACTCAAATAACAAGTTGTTGTATCACATATTTACTATTTGGTAATACTGTGAGGATAATTATATATTACGTAACATTTTAAAAAAATACATAGCGAAATTTTACTTCTTTCACTTATCATTGTTCTTCATATTTTATTTCATGTCTCAAAATCATCATATTTTATTATTTAGCTATTTGAAAATTATTTTATTTTTATTTATGATGAAGTGATGTTTTTATTGTAATACTAGTAATAAGTTTTATTGACTATTTTATTTCAGGAGGTAAATTATATAGTATGATATTAATATATTTTTAGAAATAATAATTCTTTTATTATTAGAAAGTTAAGATATTAGAGTTGATTTGCACCTCATAATAGTTTTATATCATTACATTTATTATACTTGTAAAATCATCTTAGTAATTTTATTTTTCATGTATTTTTTTAATCATGTTTGTAATTATTTTAAACTATTCATGCATTTTTATAATTTAGTGTTATTATACTATTTCATTATATTGCAAATTAAAATTTTAAAGATTCATTGGGCATATCAGTGGCGGAGCAAGAATTTTCAATAGAGAGTTCAAAATCTGAAAAAATAGACACACGAAATAGTCGAAAAAGGTTCAACATCTACTATATACTTAAATAATTATTTTAATCATATATAAATAATATAATTTTCCATCGAAGGAGATTCAGATGAACCACATAACTATAAGGTGGCTCCGCCACCAGGGCTTACGCCTCATCATGTGCTTACTAAAATGTCCCATCTCACCCCTACTTTTTAGAATACTATTTTAACTTGACATGAAGTTAAAACACATCAAAAAAACTTTTAAACTAAAGATAAAATCTTAAACATGTGATATGAAAATTTGAAGGGAAAGAGACATTCCGTATGAAACAAATTAAAAATGAAGTTACGACAAATAAATTGAAACGAGGATTATCAATTCCATATAAAGAGAGAGAAGGAAGAATAGGAGGTGTAGTTTGGGAAAAACAATGGAGTTGGATAGTTTCTTACCTCTTTTACTGTTAATTTTCTCATGTTCTTGCTTACCAGTTCTTCCTTGCCAAAATTGTGTCAAAGTTGGCAAATCAATTACTGGTAATCAGAAATTGATTTCAGCTGATAGAAGTTTTGCCTTAGGATTTTTCACTCCATCAAATTCAACGTACACCTATCTAGGCATATGGTACAACATAATCCCTCAACAAACAGTCGTTTGGGTTGCCAACAGAGAATCTCCCATCCCACAGAATGCCTCACCAGTTTTCACTATCGGCGGTGATGGAAATTTAGTGATTTTCGATGAAAAAGGCAAACTCATTTGGTCATCAAATGTCTCATCAACAGCACCGGAATCATTATTAACTTCAAATTTTACTATCGGAATATTGTTAGATAACGGGAACCTTGTTCTTCGACACTACGGTGAGTCCAATTATTTGTGGCAGAGCTTCCAGTATCCTACAGATACGTTATTACGCCATATGAGATTTGGTTTCAATAAAATTAGTGGCTTACGAAATGTGATCACTTCATGGACGAGTAATGAAGATGCTCGCCCCGGAAATTTCTCTTTTGGAATAGACCCTACTGAAGGGGTTATGCGTTTTGTCATTTGGAACCGAAACGGTATTTATTATAGATTTGACGATAGTTGCAGAGCGTATACAGTGTGGTGTTTCGCTGTTGTTACTGAAAATGATAATGTATATCTTAATTTAGCTTACTACAGAATCTTTCTGAGATTAAGAATCATTCTGAATCCGAGCGGGCACCTTCAGGTGATGGTGTGGAATCGGAATGGAAGTAACAAATGGAATGTTGAATTTGAAGCACCACAATCTAAGTGTGACCTTTACGCACAGTGTGGTCCGTTTGGTATCTGTGGGATCAGATCAAGTGGATTATGCAGTTGTTTAGACGGATTTGAACCTAAATTTTCGACAGATTGGGCAAATGAGAAATGGAATGGAGGTTGTGTGAGAAAAATAGCGTTGGGGTGTGATGGTGGAGATGGATTCTTTAAGCATGAGAATATGAAATTGCCAGATCATGCTGTCTCTTTAGGAAATATGAGTACTGAAGAGTGTGAAACTCAGTGCATTAGGAACTGCTCCTGTTCAGCTTATGCTTGTACGAAAAACGCCTGTTTTATATGGCTTGGAGATTTACTGGATCTTGGGCATGACACTACTAACGGCAGAGATCTCTATGTTCGAGTTCACGTGTTAGAGCTAGGTATGTTTACTTGTATCATTGTTGGTTCTGTTAACAACAAGTGAAAGACTAGTATAATTTTCGTGTTGTGGATGCAGTTACTAATAATCTATCTGGGAATTCAGCTCGAAGATACAAAATTCTCACTGTGAAAATTGTTTCTGCAATTTTTGCAATCTTGCTTCTTGTTAGTATCTCTGCTTTTATCTTCAAAAGAAAGCGCTTGAAAAGACGAGGTGAATCTAGCATTTCTAGACTGTAATGATTTCAGATTTCATATTATTTACGGTGCTTTGCCTTACTGATTGTTGTTTGGAACTAGATAAGATGGACGGAGATTCTGCTTTTGTTAGCTCCATGCCTAGTGGAACTTTAGTTGGGAAAGATGATATGAAGTTGGTACAGTACAGCCTGCAGAATATAAGAGACGCAACAAACAACTTCAATGAAAGTAACAAACTTGGAGAAGGTGGTTTTGGACCCGTGTTCAAGGTGCAAAATTCAATATTTTGATGTTCGTATTTAATTTCATGAATATAGAGAATTGTGGCTTTAAACATTCTGTTTCAGGGATCTTTGGCTGAATTTGGAGACGTAGCCATCAAAAGGCTAAGCAGGAGGTCATCACAAGGACTGGAGGAGTTCATGAATGAGTTGAAGCTAATCGCGAATTTGCAGCACAAAAATCTAGTCAGCCTCTTAGGATGTTGCGTTGAAGGGGAGGAGAAGATATTGATCTATGAGTATATGCCCAATTGCAGCCTGGACAAATTTATTTCTGGTTATACTCATTAGTATTATTTTCACGAGAATCATAACTCTGTTTTCCTCATTTCCGTTGGCTAATTGGATATTCATTTTTTCTTTTAGACCCTTCATTGAAGGTTACCCTCGATTGGGATACACGTTTTGGGATAATAGAAGGAATTGCTCAAGGAATACTTTACCTGCATAAGTACTCGAGATTAAAAGTCATCCACAGGGACTTGAAGGTAAGCAACATTCTGCTAGATCAAGAGATGATCCCAAAAATATCAGACTTTGGAATGGCAAGGATTTTCGGGACTGATCAAACACAGGCCAATACAAAACGAGTGGTTGGTACATAGTAAGTATAGTAGCCGCTTCTGTAACCAGATTTATGTTATTACCTCTTGTGTATAGCTACTTAAGACTGATTTACGCCAATATGGTATAGTGGCTATATGTCTCCAGAATACGTAGTATATGGCCAATTCTCGGAGAAATCAGATGTATTCAGCTTTGGAGTATTGCTGTTGGAAATCTTGACTGGTGAACGAAACTCAGACTTCTTCATGACTGAAATTTGTATGTCTTTATTAGGATGGGTAAGTACACTCGCGCATTTGAAAACTCAGTCCAAGTTTCTTTTCGTTTCTGTTAACATTTCACGTCATTTGGCATGTTAGGCATGGAAAATGTGGAAAGAAGGAAGAATGTTGGAGTTAATAGATCCATCAATAAGGGCGACCTGCGACAGTAACAAAGCAACACGGTCTGTTCTGGTTGCTCTTCTTTGCGTTCAAGAAATTCCTACTGATCGACCAACAATGTCTGATATAGTTGCCATGTTAAGCAACGAAACAACGCCCATCCCTGAGCCAAAAGAACCGGCTTTTCGCAGCAGCTGGCGACATCAAAAGTTAAACAATTTTTCCATAAATGAGTTGACAATTACTTTGCCAGTACCTAGATGAGAGGATTTAGCTTTCCATATTTCTTATGGAATTAATCTTATTTTGAAAAGAACCATCTTCTAAAAAATGTATAGCACTGTAAATAAAAAATCAAAAACCAATTCAATTACTCCCTCTGTCCCAGTTTATATCACTTACTTACTTTTTTTAGTCGGTTTCCAAAAAAAATGATAAATAATTTATAGACACACAAATATTTATCACTTATTTTTCGACACAAGTTTCAAAAGTTATCTCTTCTTTCTTAAACACTAAGTCAATTAACTCATATAAAATGTGACATAAGGAGTGCACCAACGCATTGGATAAACCATACACAATTGTTTCTATACTGCTACAGTTTAATAGCTAGTTACCTAGCATCGCTATAGTTTCAATATTTACCATTCATAGCAAATCTTTCATTGTCAAGTGTCTATATTCATTGTATTCATTCATGTTCACGCAAAGAATATAACTTGTGTCAATTGTATTGTGTCATTTTCTCAAAGAAAAAAAGAAGATAAGTGGAGATAGAAAGAAATCAAATTAAAGTGGATATACATATTGAAAAGCTTAAATTAATGATTAAGAAAAAAAAGATCGATGGCCCATTTGAAACTACAGAAATGTTTCTCAGCCCTTCTAATTCAACTATTTTTTGAAAATAAAAGGCAGTGTTAATAATTTCCACAAAGATGGAATCTAATCTTGATTTGTCAAACTAATACATCCCCTTTCTCTAATATGATAAACGTGATTGCACGCGCCGGTCCCTCACTTTTTCAACTCTCAATTCTTGTTTTTCTCCCATTTCCCTCCAAAAATGTAAAAGACCCAAAAAAATATCCTTTCTCTTTTTTATCTCCTTCTCCATTTGCATATGCATTTTTGTTGATGATCAAAGGATTTTGTTGTCTATTTTCAACTTGATTTCGTAGTTTATCAACTGATTTAGTAAAAGGTTAGTTCTTTATCCTTTATTTCGAGTTTTTGCTTTATCCTTAGGGTTTTTGTTGATTCGTGAAATTAAGAGCAACATTGAGTCTGATTCATCAATACAAAGCTTATTCAAGTTTTCATTTGCCATTTTTGATGAATTTCGAGAAAATTCAAAATTCATATTAGAGACCTAAATAAGAAATTAGAGCAGATTACAAACCTTAAATTCAAGATTTGAAGTAGAAATGAACATAAACAACTAAACCCTACTTATTTTTGAGAGAAAATCGTGATTTTTTTTTATAAAAGGAACAAGGGTTAATGGTGGGGAAGAAGAAACAATAGTTTATTTAATGGTGGGGAAGATGATCGTTGGAGAAAGAGAAAATTTTCGTCAAAATTTAAGGTGTTCTCACCTCCTATGGCAGGTCAACGTTTAAGTGTGTAGAAAATAGAGAAATATGAAGTTCAGGGGTAATAGCACACCCGTGAAGTTGGAGTGTGTAGTTGGGATTTCAAGTATAGATTGGGAGGGTTTTAGACCATTTTCTCTTGTTTTGANGGAGAAAGAGAAAAATTTCGTCAAAATTTAAGGTGTTCTCACCTACTATGACAGGTCAACGTTTAAGTGTGTAGAAAATAAAGAAATATGAAGTTCAGGGGTAATAGCACACCCGTGAAGTTGGAGTGTGTAGTTGGGATTTCAAAAATAGGTTGGGAGGGTTTTAGATCATTTTCTCTTGTTTTGACTTTAAAACTCTTTCATTGGTATCAGAGCAATTATTTTTTAAATTTTAGCCTATTTAAATATTAGACTAATATGCAATTCAAATTGACTGAGGAGAAACTTTGTCGTCTAAATATTTTTTAGAAGACATTTGAAAAAAAATTGATATGTGTTATAAAATCAAGCTTAGAATAATACAATATAAAGTGAACAAGACAAGTTAAGTAGAGAAAGGAAAATAGTTTTCTCTAGTCGAGTGTGTCATCCAAATGTTGAATGATATCTCTATCTATAATGTTGAGATATCACTCCCAAAGGTAACCAAACTAGTAGATACATAGTTATCCAAAAAGGTTTTTTATCACCTTGGAAGTATACATACATGAATTCAATTAATTCTTGAATAAATCAAATGAAAATCCACAATTCAATGGATTCATAAAATATGTTATATAGTCATAATAAAAGTAATTATTAGGTTGTGACACCCTATCTTAAAATACGAAGTCTCATATAGACAAAACAGCTGAGAAATGTTGAATATATAAATAAGCAGACTTTACCTATTATTGATGCATTTTAAAGTCGTGTAGGCTTAGGCCCAAAATGGATAATATCAATAGCGAGTTGAGACGTTATAAATGGTGTCAGAGCTACTCTTATATCGATGCCGCTCTTGTGTCAGCAAAACTAGTAGAGATGTTGGAAATATAAGTAAGCATGTCTAATATCTACTAGAACACATTTGAAAGTTGTGCAGGCCTAGTGCCAGAGCGGACAATATCACTAGTGACTTGGATCGTTACATAGTTACTTAAGCAAATTAAAAAAAACAGACAAAAAAATTATATTTGGCTTGCGTTTGGACATACGATATGAAGTCATTATTTTAAATCAGTGTTTAGACATACGATTTGAGATCATGATTTCAAATCAAATTCCAAACTTTCCAAACAACATAATTTGAGATTCTAAATCGTGATTTCAAATATATATAACTTGACCCATAAATTTAAATTTTGTAAAAAAAATACCCAGTATTTTAAATTTTGTAAAAAAGCTCTGAAGGATATTGTTTATACCACGTGAAATAATTATTTTAAAGAACAACTAGTTACTACAATTGTTGACTAATAGAATCTCTATTGGTCGCCGGCAACAATGGTGGATGTGTGTCGAAGAAGACGAAGTGACACCATGATTTTTGATCGGAGGCTTCCACAGACTTATTTTCTCTATTGCTTTAGATTTTTGTTTGTTTCTCCTTTTTGTTGTCTCAGATTGTTTTGTCTTTATATTTCTGTTTGTTTGTGTTATTTTAATTTTAGGCTATTAGTGGATTTGGTCTGTTTGGAGTTTGTACGTTATCCGGGTGGTTCTTGTACTTATTTGCTTTGTTCATTAACAAAATCGCCTTTCGGCTTATTTGTTTTTTTTTTAAAAAAAGATTAATGAATTTTCATAAAATTATGTACATTTAAAATTTTGTGATCACAAATATTTATTTATATAGAGATATGTGAATTATTAATGCGGCACATTAGGATATTAATATTTTAATATTCTATTTATGAACTATGGTAAGCTCATTTGCTAGAATATAATTGTATAAAATTTAAGAAAATTTTGATAGTTCTCATAAGTTATGAAGTTTTTATGTTTATGAGAAAAATACGACTTAGTCTATTTTTTCTTCCATTCTTACTGAATGGCCTTTTAAGACAAGTTAAGAAGGTAGAAGAGACCAAAATGAAACAGAAAATGTACTTTTTTTTATCAACACAATATATTCTATGTTGTACACAATATTAAGCATATATACTTTTCAGTTTTCACTATAAATATCAGCAGTACTGGTCCCAAGTCTTCTACTGCCTAAACAACAAAAAAATTGAGAAAAAGAAAAGGATCATGTATTCCTGTAATTTTGTTTTTTAATCTAAGGTGAAAAAATAATTTAAATTCGCGTTTAAATTCATTTGAAAAACTAATGAATTCATCACGTTATCGGCCTTCTTCAACTGTGATTGTCAACTCAATTTTGGAGAAGCTAGGTGGTGTACCAGATGAAACAGAAGTTGAATTAGAAACATTTCGCCTCGACACAAAAGCCGGTTGATTAGGCTTTGGAAGAGACGTACTTTCACTACGAAGCATCATCACAACATTTGACATGGAAGGACGATCACCTGGATCTTCTTGCACACATAAGAGTCCAACGTTTATGCACGTCATTGCTTCTTTCGGGTTGCATGATTCGAGCAATGAATGATCCAGCAAATGTAGTGCCCTTTTTTCTTTCCAGTAATTCCATGCCTGTGATATCATGATTTAGAATAATGAATATGAAGTTCAACATACACATCGGAAAAAAATTAACGTGTACTCAAGGCACTCACATGGACCAAAAGGTTAGATGCTTCTTTAGATTGATAAAATCCTGTATTTCTCCTTCCGGTTACTATCTCCAGTATAACTACTCCTAAGCTGAATACGTCTGACTTAATCGAAAATACACCTTCCAATGCATATTCAGGAGACATATATCCGCTAAATCAAATAATGATGGAATAATCATAAGTCAGATGTGCGATGAAATTAAGCAACGTTCATAACATTGTCATGTTTGTATTACTTACTAAGTTCCAACCACTTTTTTGGTACTTGCTTCTGTTGTTTGTTCTTCAACTATCCTTGCCAAGCCAAAGTCTGAGATTTTTGGGTTCATTTGTTGATCCAAAAGAATGTTACTTGTTTTCAGATCTCTATGAATGATTCTGAGCCTTGAGTCTTCGTGAAGATAGAGAAGCCCTCGAGAAATTCCTAATATGATCTCAAATCGTTTTTTCCACTTCAATGACTTGCTAAGTGTTGGATCTTGTTTTGGTGACCAAGGAGAAAATTTAGCAACATTGATCAAGTAAATAGAGTGATTAAGAAATAAGATCAGTTCAGATATGTATACTAACCGAATATGAAGGTGTCTAGACTTTTGTTTGACATATACTCGTAAAGTAGAATCTGTTCATACCCTGTGATACAGTAGCCTAAAAGTCTGACTAGATTTCTATGTTGAAGTTTCGAGATCAGTATGACTTCGTTCCTGAATTCTTCAATGCCCTGTCTAGATTGGGTTGATAGCCTTTTCACAGCAATTTCTTGTCCATCTGAAAATATACCCTGAAAGATTTTCGATGTGGAAACTAGGATGCTATGAAATGACTACATAAAGTTGAACTCATGTTAAAGTGAATTATTAATGCTAACCTTATAAACAGGACCAAAACCTCCTTGTCCAAGTTTATTTACATCTGAGAAATGATCTGTGGCTGCTAGTATGTTTTCCAAACTAAAGAATGGAACGGCAATGTTTTGCTTATCATTTTCGTTAATCAGAATTTGTGCTTCTCTTTCTCTGTTTAACCAATGTGGAACTGGATTGCCTCCTGTGCTTTGTTGGCTTGCTAAGATAAAAAAAAAAAAAAAAGAGCAGCCTTTTGAGATATCTCTCTTGATCTGATTCGGAAAAAAAAAGTGGAAGGAGAAATTTTTCTGGTAGTGGTAAAACAACTACTCCAGAGATTGTAATAGCAACACAAGTACCTGTTTTCTTTGACATTATTCTCCTATGATAAATGTAGCTAAAGCTACATAGAAGTAGAACTGCAACGGCTACCACGCCAGATATGATGACTTTAACCTTCAGGGACAATTTCCCTGAATTTGCATCTGATGACAGAAAGAAGAAACATAAGGAAATTGTGACAAGAAATAGACTATTTTGGGATGGGTCTGATTCTAATAACGTGATAAGAAATGGACCTTGAGGCTAACTCAACTATAAAAGCTAGTTTATGAGGTAAGAACTGTCCAAAACCATATGAAAAGACCATCTCATCCTTAAGGAGCTGATGTGGGAACTCAACGAACTGGTAATGTTTACTGGCGAAAGGTCTTCAACTCATTTTGGCAGTTGTAACTAATCAAAACATGAAAACCATACATTTGGTCAGTGACCATCTTATGTGTGTTTATAACGTAGAGGATGTTGCGTAAACTTAAATTTGGTCAGTGGCTATCTGATGTTTGTTTAAAACATAGAAGGTGTTTGCGTAAACTTATAATTGCCTAGTTAATTCTTATGAGCACTAAGATTTAGAGAATGTATAGACTCGTACTGTTTAAAGACATGAGGTAAAGAACTGAAACATCAGACAAGAAAAAACAAACATCCATAGAAAGCTCTATCGGTAGCTATTTGGAGATGAGCATTGCATACATAGAAATGGCAAACACTATCAAATACAACTCCTAACTTTAAACTTACCTTCACCGTATACTTCGTCAGAGACAGCGAGTCTGGTATAAATCACACTTCCACTACCATCTCCTGGTGAGAGTTGCTTCAGATTCACAACTTCATTCCAAATTGAACACACATTATTATCATAAGCATATGCATTACATGAAGAACAGTTACTCAAGCAAGTCGACTGGCATTCCTCAGAACTAGCTGCCTGCACAGTTAGAGAATATCCGGGCAATGTCACATTGGAATTCTCCGAAAAACCGCCCTTTATTTTACCATCACCACACTGCAAGCTTTCCTTCCTAACACAGCCACCAGAATGATCATTCAAGCCCCATTCTGTATCAGATCTAGGTGTGAAACCAGTCAAGCAATTACAGAAGGTCGCGGACTCCTTATTGCAAATGCTAAAGGCACCACAACTAGCATACACCTCACAGGGTTGTCTTGGTTGAGAAGTAAAAATTTGCCATTCCTTTAAATTTTCCGCCCAAATCAGATGCCTGATTTGCCCAGAGACATCTAGTGTTAATCTGATTTTGGAAGAGTTACGGAGGGAATAAGTAAAATAGCTCTCATTTTCATTATCAACATATGAAAATCTGTATCTATCAGAATTCAAACTCATCTCAGGCATCATGTTGAAAATATGCCCATTCCAAGATCCAGTAGCTGAGTACATCTCAGTCCTGTTCCATTTTATCAAGAACTGCTTATTACTCTGATCCATTTCCACTGAAAAAATCCCCGGAGATGGATCCTCTGAGTTCTTCCAAGAAGTAAGAATCTTTGTTGTATTTGTACGCTTGTCATACTTCACCTTAGCATTCGGCAACCATGTATTAGTCGGGTTATCGAAGCTTTGCCAAAGTGGTGTAGTTGAATTTGATCCATCGCTCAAAATCAAATTACCATCATCAGAAAGAATTGCCATTAGTGTATTTGAACTAATTGTGTTGCTGATATTTGTGGACCAAAACAAGTTTTTGGATTCAGTCATAAGCACTAAATTACCATCTAAAACTTTCAACTCAACAGAATTCATATCAGTAGCAGAAAGTGGCTTCTCCCTGTTTGCTACCCATACTATTGTTTGTGGCATTACATTCTTATACCATATACCAAGATAGTAATTTTTCGAACTACCAGGAAAAAAGAATCCTAATTCAAAGTTTTCGCCCGAAGAGACTATACTTTGGTTTCCAGAAACAGAATGATTTACTGAGATCATTTCAACTCCAAGAGACTGATGAATATTGATAGATAAACATGTTACGATCACAAAAAGTAGACGAATCGAATAATGTTGCAGTTGCATGGTTGCACCAAATTTGATAACAGAAGATGCACAGCATCAATTAAGATCATGTTGATAGTCATGGTAAGACTTGGTTTTTTCGTTCAATCAGATTCATATGAGACTTGTCTAATAGTCTAAAAGTCAATAAGCACGCGTGTTTGGTATGAAATAAGGCTGCCATTAATCTACAATGGGTGGATTTGGTCATGTGTCAAATTAGGCGTCCGGAATGCAAAGAAATGTATTTTCGATTTGACTCAACCTCAAAAGTTAGCTGATAGGAAAAACTTATAAGGAGCTCAAGGTTCTCGTCGGGACTCATGCCATTCATCAATGTGTATGCTTTAATTTCTTATTATATTTGAATTTTTATAAATTGAGGTTTATCTCTTTTCACTTGGTAGCATCCACAATGCAACTCTAACCGATTAGAGAGAAAAAAATGTGAGAAACAAGTGTTGAACTCTCTCGGTCTTATTTATGTGGCACCATTTTCCATTTTTGTTTGTCCAAAAAAATACTTTTTCTGTTGTCATCATTTTAGATTTTACATCCCTTAAGAAACTAGGTAAGTTTACCATCGTTTTCTTATTTAGTGTTCTCTTAAAGTCAAATTTTCAATCAATAAACTTGAATTAATTAATTTTTAATTATTTAATTTGACCAATAAACATAAATTATTTACTTAGTTTTCAAATGCATATTTTCAAAGCTAATAACTCTCGAGGGTAAAGTAGGAAAAATATAATCATTTATGCATCAATTTTATGAAATGACAATTATTAGGAAACATCTATTTTTAGTAAGTACAACATGTAAATAAGAATGAAAGGAGTATTACCTTACAATAATTAGAAATAATTTAACTCTAAAATTCTTCTTTTACCCTTAATAAAATGATTTAAAATCACAACAATATTTAAGAATTGTTTTAGGCCATAAATTTTTAAAAAATATGATTTAACATTATGTTAAGTCAAATAGTTCCGGACAAAAAAATATTTAGTATGGTTAATTATCACTATTTTGTTTTCAATCTTTAAAGGGGAATGGATGGGAAAAAAAGGAATTAAGAAAAATAAAAGAACCAACAACATTGACTTGGTCAATAAGTGGGAAAAGGCTGGCAATGGGTCGAAAGCGATTTCGCAAGGGGCAATTGTACCCTCAATTAAACATTTACGGAGGCATCTCCGATCCTACGCTCTATTTTATTTTTCAAATATAAAATTTTCTATTTTTTCCAAACAATCAACTCTAATTTAATTTTCTATTTTACTTTCTATTATTTTTTCTCTATCCTCAATATTATATTATTATTTCTATTTCATTCTTATTTTCTTTTTCATAATATAAATCCTTTATTTTTTTCCAATAATTACTTCATATAATTTTCATGTGAAATAATAAAAATTTTATTTTTTCAAAATTTTTATTTAATATAAAATTTTATTCTATTCTGAATTTGTATATAACATACATTGCAAGAAAATATTAGTATATAATATGCAAATTAATGGACAAATTCAAATAAATGCGAAATACAATTACATAAACACTCAATTTTTGAAATTATTACGTTGTTCCCATAAAAGTTCTATTAATGAATGCACTACAAAGTTCAAAATGAGCATTTTTGTCCTTATTTTTTTTTATGTCTAGCTAAAAATTGTTTAAATCGGAGATTTTCATCTACCACCATTTCTATCGTTAGAGTTAGAGCCTCTACGGCATCTTGAATTGGTTCATTAAGATCACGTTCATCCTCAATTATCATGTTATACAGTATAATACATGTAGTCATTATATCATGTAGCACTTCCTTTCTCCAAAAATGTGACGGTCTTGCAATAATTGTAAAACATGATTGCAAAACTCTGAATGCACGTTCAACATCTTTTCGGCATGTTTCATCGCGAATTAATTATTATGTTATGTATTGTATTTTATCTTGTATTTAAATTATTATGTTATTTATTGTATTGTTTATCTTGTATTTAAGTTATCATATTATGTATTGAATTTTTAAATTAAAATTTTCATCTTATCATTTTAATTTTGTGTATTCTTTATAGTGAAATTAATAGTAAAATCAAATTATATTATCGATGAAAATTAGAAAAAATTAAAATACTATTAATTCGGGATGAAAGTAGTATATATTAAATAATATATTTTTAAAAATATTATATTACATTTAAAAAGAATTGTGAATATTAGATATTTTATTAATGACATTATATGTAAAATAATAATAAAATATCCAAAAAGTGAAATAGAGTGTGTGAATAGTAGTTCTCCAAATTTGGAGAACTACTATTCACCTCTCTAAATATGAAGAATAGAGAGTGATATGAAGGTGGGTTGGAGTGTCCGTTCTCTATTTTACTCTCCAAATATAGAGAATAGAGAGTAAAATAGAGGTGGGTTGGAGATGGTCTCACCAAGGTGGGGACACAACATTGTTGCTATCAAATGCCAACATGAATAGACTCAAGTCTTTGCCACATTTGGAATTTACTTAAAAGGAAACAATGATTTTATACTTTCTACCTTCATAACTCACATCACATTTTTCAAGGAATAGAGACCCAACTGGAGTGTGGACCGAAAACCTAAATAGACATGAATTTCACTCTGATACTATTTAGATCTAACTCAACTCCAAAAGTTAGTTCACAAGGAAAGAATTGCTCAAGTGCATATAAGCAGAACATCCGTCTATTATCAATCAATGTGGGACTCTAACACATTTTAACAGAGATAAAGTTAATATCTAATATCTACTCTTTTGGCTTGAAACATTTGGTTTACATGTATTTAACGAACAGATCGGAGAGGGGCCAGAGTCTGTCCCAAATTATTCCATCGACCGTGTCTATTAAGAAAATAAGAAATGTAACTTTATAACTTGTTGTAGAAATTCGTGTTTACCTTTGACAAATCTCACATAGACAAAATGCAATGGAGATATTAGTCATATAAAAGGGATATCTTAGATCCTACTAACGTGTTTTAAAGTCGCGTGCATCTAGACTTAAAGCAGATAATATCACAAGTAGGTTCGACTGTCACATTTGGTATAAAGTCACAATGCATACAACCTTGGATGACATTAGGGCAAACGTAACGTTTTTAAAGACACTAAAAGGGTAATATGCATGGAAAAAATGTTGATCAGTGAATGAATATTATTGAGTTAAACGAAAATGATGGAGAATATTTATTCTCCATTGATGTTGATCTGAAGCTTTGAGGAGAAATGAAGAATGCTCTGATTTGGGGAAAATGAAAACTGAACTTCATTTCATGAAGATGTAATGTATTTATACAGACTCAATAATAAGAAGGTTCTAGAATCTAACTAACTAACAACAAAAATAACTAACTCATCAACAAGAATAAAATGAATAACAAACTTAACTGACTTAGTTCATCACACTTATTACACTAATTGCCCTTGAATAAACTTTATCTTAACACCCCCCTCAAGTTGGAAGTGAGTAGTTCACAGCTAGCTTGTGTAGAATGTTGGAGTGTTTAGCACTCGGCAGTGCCTTAGTCAGTACATCAGCTAGCTGATTATTTGTTGAGATGTGATGGAGTGTGATGAGTCCTTCTTGTATTTTTTCTCTAACAAAATGACAGTCCACTTCTATATGCTTTGTTCTCTCATGAAACACAGGGTTCTTTGATATGTGAATAGTTGTCTGGCTGTCACAAAACACATATATGGGCAGTTTACATGGTAAATTCAGCTCAATCAGTAATCTTTCTAGCCACACCAATTCTCCAACAACCTTCCTAACAGCTCTATACTATGTTTCTGCTGAGGATAAAGATATGGTCATTTGCTTCTTAGACTTCTAGCTCACAGGACTGTCCCTCATGAGCACAACATAACCACTCACTGACTTTCTTGTATCAGGGCAGGCTGCCCAGTCTGAGTCACAATATGCAGTGATTGAGCAATTTGCATTATTTGACAAATGTATCCCTAAACAAGGGTCATTCTTAGGGTATCTCAGAACATGATAAGAAGCCTTGAGATGTGGTTCTCTGGGATTTTGGAGGAATTGACTGAGATGCTGGACACTGAAAGCTATGTCCATTCTTGTGTTGGTCAAAAAATTCAGCTTACCTACTAATTTCCTGTAGTATGTGGGATCTGTAAGTAATACACCTTCACCTGCCTTAAGTTTAACTGTGGACTCAAGAGGTGATGACACAGGTATGCAATCTGAACAATCAAACTCATGCAGTAGGCTAATAGTAAACTTTCTTTGAGAGATTATAACCCCTGAATCTTTGTACAAAATTTCCAAACCTATGAAGTATTGCAGTCTCCCCAAATCCTTAATCTGGAACTCATTATGGAGAGAATTCTTCAAAGAAGTAATCTCTATAATATCAGTACCAGTTATAATGACATCATCCACATAGACAGCAACAAAGACTAAAGAACTTCCAATTTTTCTATAGAACAAGGAGTAATCACTGGCAGAATGAGAGTAGCCTCTTGAGTATAAAAATTGTGCTAACTTGTCATACTATTATCTACTTGATTGCTTCAGTCCATACAAGGACTTCTTGAGCTTACAAACCATTCTTGTATCAGTCACCATGAGTCCATGAGGTATGTCCATATACACTTCTTCATGGAGATCTCCATGAAGGAAGACATTATTCACATCTAGTTGGTACATGTCCCAACCTTTCTTGACAGCCAGATTGATTAAAATCCTGATTGTAGTTATTTTAACTACTGGGGAAAAAGTCTCATTGTAATCAATGCCAGCTTGTTGAGTGTATCCCTTCACAACTAGTCTAGCTTTCAATCTCTCTATTGTGCCATCAGCCTTGTGTTTAACTTTGTAAACCCACATGCATCTAATTGCCCTCTTTCCCATGGGTAATGTAACAAGATCCCATGTCTCATTGGCATACAATGCATCAAATTCTGATGTCATAGCTGTCTGCCAAGCAGGGTCAAGTGTTGCCTCTTCATATGAGCATGGTTCAATGTCATGAGAAGGACCTTTAACACTATGTTGACTATCTTGGTTAAGACTTGTAAGAGAATAATAATGAGTGGTAGGTGCAAAGTTAGAGGATGGGGTTGAGGAAGGCTGAGTATGCAAAGAGGGTAAGGAATAACTATATTCTTTCAAGTAAGTGGGGATGATATGGGACCTACTGGACCTTCTAAGATTTAGTGTTTGGGTTTGATGTTGTTCAGTGGTGTCAGGTAAGGCATGTTCAGCTGAGTTGGGTTGTCTATTTGTTGAAGGTGAAGGAAAGTCTAATGATTGTTCAAAAGCTGATGGTGGAGATATTTGTGAAAGTATAGATGCACGCAAGTCAGTATTAGTGACATTAAAATTAGTGTCATCATCATCCAAAACAACAGTTTTGTTAAAAGTATCATAAGCAGAGTTTAACACCTTTGAATTAGTATTCAAAGTTCTTAGTATTGTGGAAAAACTAGGATCAGTTTCAGACTTAGACAAGGCAAAAGGAAAGATATTCTCATGAAAAGTTACATCCCTAGAAACATGTATCCTTTTGGTACTTAGATCTAGGACTTTATAGCCTTTTGTATTGAAAGGATATCTAATGAAAATGTGAGGTATGGACCTTGGATCAAATTTGTCCTTATGAGTCTTTATGGTAGGGAAACATAAAAACCCAAATGACCTAAGGTGAGAATAGGTGGGAGGTTGGTGGTACAATATTTCAAAAGGTGTTTTGTTGTGGAGAATTGTATTGGGAAGTCTATTGATTAAGTAAGTAGCTGTTAAAATGCATTCTCCCCAATATGTGATGGGAAGTTTGGATTGGTACAGAAGTGCTCTAGCAACCTCCAGAAGGTGTTTGTATTTCCTTTCCACTATACCATTTTGTTGTGGTGTGTAGGGACAAGTCTTTTGGTGTATTATTCCCTTTGCTTGGAAATACATGAAGGTTTCATTATTGATGAACTCTGTACCATTGTTAGTTCTTATTGACTTGACAGTGGTTTTGAACTGATTTTCAACAAGTGATATGAATGATTTTATGATTTGAAGGGTGTTGGTTTTGCAACTAAGGAGGTGAGTCCATGTTGATCTACTAAAGTCATCAACTATGGTTAAAAAATACTTGTAATTATTGTGGGATGAGGCATGGTATGGTCCCCATAAATCCATGTGAAGGAGATCAGAGGTATTGGTGCTAGAGACAGTGGTCTTGGTTGGAAAAGAAAGTCTGGTTTGTCTGGCCATAGGGCACACAGTGCACATGAAGGGTTGTTTTGGTGAGAGGGTTATGGGAATGGTAGGAATACCTTTCATTTTTACAAAAGGAACATCTCCTAGCCTATTATGCCACAAGTGATCAACATTGTTTCCATTAGACAAGCATGTTATGGCAGGCCCATTCAATTTAGAAGAGACGGTATAAAAAACACAAGCAGGAAACACATTATTATTGCCTAAACAAGTGGACCTTACATCTGTAGTATTACAAGTGGTTATACCAGGAGTGTTATTCAAGGCATTACAGGAAATACTATTGGAACAAACAGTAGTAAAATCAAAAAAACAAGGTAAAGAACTGGAAATAGGTGTAGCAGAAGAAGTAGAAACTGATGCAGAAATGAGAGTAGAACATGCAATGTGACATCTTGAGCACAGATAGTATAGTCCATTTTGTGCTCTACCAATCTCCAAAGGGCTCTTCATTGAAGGGCCCTGCATGAAACAAGAAAAATTATTGAAACTGACATTTACTTTCAGGTGAGAAACCAAACAATGAACTGATATCAAGTTGAATTTAAAACTAGGCACAAACAATACTTTATACAAAGTGAGTAAAGGATTTAGATGTATATCACCAATTTCTGTCACCTTTACTTTATAGCCATTTGGAAGGGTAATTAGGAAAGGACTGGGTAAAGGTCTGAGGTTTGTGAGTAATGATTTCATGAAGGTCATATGGTGTGTGGCCCCTGAGTCTATAATCCAAGAGTCAATAGAGAGTTTTAGGCATTTACATGACAAATTTCCAATGTCATTAATTGAAGAGTAGCATGCTAAGATACCTGCAAAGTTAACAACTCCACCATTCAAGTTGTTCCCAGATTCCTTTGCAGTGCTACTTCCTCCTGGAATCTGGATGTGCTCCAGTAGATTTACCAACTGATAAATTTGTTGTTGAGTTAGACTTTGTTCATGCATTTTCCCTTTTCCTTTGCCTACTTCATGATTCTTGTCACATGTATCTTCCAGAAACTCCTCAGAAAAACCATTTGTAGTAGCTGTTGTTCCTGCATTCTTTCCCTTAGAAAACTTGAAATCAGGAGGAAAGCCATGTAGCTTGTAACACTTTTCTTTGATATGACCAGTCTTCTTACAATGGTCACAAAAGAGCTTAGACCTGTTAGGAGCCCTGCTATTGCCCCCATTATTTCTATTAGGAGCATAGTTAGTCCTGAAATTTGTGCTAGTACTGGCAGCATTCACATGAAAAGAAGTGGAGTCCAAATTGAACCTGTTTTGAGGCTTCACCTCTCTTTGTTTCTCCTCCTGGACAAGAATAGAAAAAGTTTGAGCCATAGTGGGTAATGGATTCATCATCAAAATGCTGTCTCTCACAATGGTGTAAACTTCATTCAATCCCATCAGGATTTGAATAAGTCTCTTATCCAACTCAGCTTTATGTATTTTCGATTTACCAGTACATATGCACACACATGTGCATTGTGAATTTGTGTCTAATGTGTTAAGCTCCTCCCATAACTTCTTAATTCTGGTGTAGTACCCAGTAATGTCCAAGTTCCCCTGACTGAGATCATTAATTTCGCGCTGAAGTTGATACAATTTAGCTCCATTAGTTTGACCATACTTGTCCTCTAATTCGATCCAAAGTTCTCTTGTATTGTCTACATATTGCAGGCTATCTCTGAGATCTTTGGACAGAGAATTCAAAATCCAGGAGGTGACCATATCATCACATCTCTCCCACTGAGGAAATTCGGCTGAATCTGTATGGTCTTTGCACTTTCCCATTGATGAAACCTGTTTTGTTCTTCACTGATAGGCCTCGAAGAACAGCTCATCTCCATGAACGATATCCAGATCCATCGAACAGGACAGGGACGAGTGTAGACCCAGCATTCTCAGAAGGATGAACATAGAATACACTGGTTAGATCCAGAGAAATAGGGTCTGGAGGTTTATTGCCATTTGAAGTTCCTTCCTGATGACTGCTCTGTACCATTCTGTGTGAAGTTGAATTACTAAAAGAAAAAGGGACGAAACAAAAAAAAATTGAACTGCGGAAAGTGAAAGAAAACCGTCACGGCTCTGATACCATATTGAGTTAAACGAAAACTGATGGAGAATATTGATTCTCCATTGATGCTGATCTGAAGCTTTGAGGAGAAATGAAGAATGCTCTTATTTGGGGAAAATGAAAACTGAACTTCATTTCATGAAGATGTAGTGTATTTATATAGACTCAATAATAAGAAGGTTCTAGAATCTAACTAACTAACAACAAAAATAACTAGCTCATTAACAAGAATAAAATGAATAACAAACTTAACCGACTTAGTTCATCACACTTATTACACTAATTTCCCTTGAATAAACTTTATCTTAACAAATATAACTTTGAATTCAATTCAAGTGACCTGTTGTCACTTGAAGGAAGATACAATGGTTTATTCTCTGTGCCAAAAAAAAAATTAATCGAAAAATTCATTACTGAATTAAAAGGAAAGATATAGATGATTTTAACATAATGTTGAGTTATTCGTCGTGCATTTACATCTCTATGTATTGGCCTTCTTCTTCATGAGTTATCGTCAACTCTTTGTTGAAAGTGCTGTAGAGCTTAGAAGAGGAAGAAGATGTACTCAAAGCATTTCTTCTTGTGATAAAATGTGGCTGACTTGGTCTTGGAAGAGTCATGCTTTCGCCTCCAAGCATAACGACTACATTTGACATTGTAGGACGATCACCTGGATCTTTTTGAACACATAGAAGTGCCACATTTATGCATTTTATCACTTC
>NC_064290.1:6688591-6707607 GCF_019186545.1 Solanum stenotomum | reverse complement strand
GTGCTCCAGTAGATTTACCAACTGATGAATTTGTTGTTGAGTTAGACTTTGTTCATGCATTTTCCCTTTCCCTTTGCCTACTTCATGATTCTTGTCACATGTATCTTCCAGAAACTCCTCAGAAAAACCATTTGCAGTAGCTGCTGTTCCTGTATTCTTTCCCTTAGTAAACTTGAAATCAGGAGGAAAGCCATGTAACTTGTAACACTTTTCTTTTATATGACCAGTCTTCTTACAATGGTCACAAAAGAGATTAGACCTGTTAGGAGCCCTGCTGTTGCCCCCATTGTTTCTATTAAGAGCATAGTTAGTCCTGAAATTTGTGCTAGTACTGGCGGCATTCACATGAAAAGAAGTGGAGTCCAAATTGAACCTGTTTTGAGGCTTCACCTCTCTTTGTTTCTCCTCCTGGACAAGAATAGAAAAGGTTTGAGCCATAGTGGGTAATGGATTCATCATCAAAATGCTGCCTCTCACAATGGTGTAAATTTCATTCAATCCCATCAGGATTTGAATATGTCTCTTATCCAACTCAGCTTTATGCATTTTCGATTTACCAGTACATATGCACACACATATGCATTGTGAATTTGTGTCTAATGTGTTAAGTTCCTCCCATAACTTCTTAATTCTGGTGTAGTACCCAGTAATGTCCAAGTTCCCTTGACTGAGATCATTAATTTCGAGCTGAAGTTTATACAATTTAGCTCCATTAGTTTGACCATACTTATCCTCTAATTCGATCCAAAGTTCTCTTGTATTGTCTACATATTGCAGGCTATCTCTGAGATCTTTGGACAGAGAATTCAAAATCCAGGAGGTGACCATATCATCACATCTCTCCCACTGAGGAAATTCGACTGAATCTGTAGATGGTCTTTGTACTTTCCCATTGATGAGACCTGTTTTGTTCTGCACTGATAGGCCTCGAAGAACAGCTCATATCCATGAACGATATCCAGATCCATCGAACAGGACAGGGACGAGTGTAGACCTAGCATTCTCAGAAGGATGAACATAGAATACACTGGTTAGATCCAGAGAAACAGGGTCTGGAGGTTGATTGTCATTTGAAGTTCCTTCCTGATGACTGCTCTGTACCATTCTGTGTGAAGTTGAATTACTGAAAGAAAAAGGGACGAAACAAAAAAAAATTTGAACTGCGGAGAGTGAAAGAGAACCGTCACGGCTCTGATACCATATTGAGTTAAACGAAAACTAATGGAGAATATTGATTCTCCATTGATGCTGATCTGAAGCTTTGAAGAGAAATGAAGAATGCTCTTATTTGGGGAAAATGAAAACTAAACTTCATTTCATGAAGATGTAGTGTATTTATATAGACTCAATAATAAGAAGGTTCTGGAATCTAACTAACTAACAACAAAAATAACTAACTCATTAACAAGAATAAAATGAATAACAAACTTAACCGACTTAGTTCATCACACTTATTACACTAATTGCCCTTGAATAAACTTTATCTTAACAAATATAACTTTGAATTCAATTCAAGTGACCTGTTGTCACTTGAGGGAAGATACAATGGTTTATTCTCTGTGCCAAAAAAAAATTAACCGAAAAATTCACTATTGAATTAAAAGGAAAGATATAGATGATTTTAACATAATGTTGAGTTATTCATCGTGCATTTACATCTCTATGTGTTGGCCTTCTTCTTCATGAGTTATCGTCAACTCTTTGTTGAAAGTGCTGTAGAGCTTAGAAGAGGAAGAAGATGTACTCAAAGCATTTCTTCTTGTGATAAAATGTGGCTGACTTGGTCTTGGAAGAGTCATGCTTTCGCCTCCAAGCATAACGACTACATTTGACATTGTAGGACGATCACCTGGATCTTTTTGAACACATAGAAGTGCCACATTTATGCATTTTATCACTTCCTTGTCCTCGAAAGTATCAACAATAGTTTGATCCATCATGTCTAGTGCACTGTCTTCCATCCACAGTCTCCATGCCTGTGATTAGTATTTTTGAGTCAGTTAAAGCATTAAAATAGAATAGCAAATTAATTGAGGTAAGTTTTGGGTACTTACATAACCAGTCAGGTTTACTTCTTCAAAAAATTCCATGTTTCTCTTCCCACTTATGATTTCAAGCACTACCACTCCGAAGGCAAATATATCGGACTTGATTGAAAAGAGTCCCTCCAATGCATACTCCGGTGACATGTAGCCACTATTTTAAAAGTTTTAAGATCATGTTGCTAGTCAAGGTAAGACTTAGTTTTTCGTTCAATCAGATTTATATGAGACTTGTCTAACTGCAAAAAAGTCAATGAGCACGCGTGTTTGGTATGGTTTGGTTTTGGTTGTGTCAAATCAGGCGTCCGAATGCAAAGAAATGGTATTTTCGGTCGGTGATCTGACTCAGCCTCAAAAGTTAGCTGATAGAGAAGGCTTATAAGGAGCTCAAGGTTCTCGTCCTTCGTCACCACGTGGGATTCATTCCATTTTTCTTTA
Organism: Solanum stenotomum; assembly: GCF_019186545.1. Lineage (NCBI taxonomy): Eukaryota > Viridiplantae > Streptophyta > Magnoliopsida > Solanales > Solanaceae > Solanum > Solanum stenotomum. The sequence continues at coordinate 6,705,127 of NC_064290.1, read as the reverse complement.
TTTTATTTTTTTGTAGAAGGTATTCATGCTATTCATCAATGTGTATGCTTTAATTTCTTATTTATAAATTGAGGTTCGTGTCTTTTCACTTGGTAGCATTCACAATGCAACTCTAATGGGTTTGAGAGTTTGTATAGGGGAAATTTTGTGAGAAAGAGTGTTATATGCTCTTTCGATCTCATTTTATGTGGCAACATTTTATTTTTTGTCTGTCTAAGAACCTGTTTGGATTGACTTAAAAAAAAATAGCTTTTAAGTCAAAAATAAAAAGTCAAATTGAAATGATTTTTAAGTCAAAAAATAAAAAGTAGGGGAGACCTACTTTTGGTTTTTGACTTATTTTAAGTCATTTTTTACCTTGTCAAACCCTTCGTAACTTATTTTAAGTCATTTTTGAGTTATTTTAAGTTATTTTTCATATTTGCCAAATATTTCCAGAAGTCAAAAACTGATTTAAAAGTAGGTTTGACCGACTTTTAAGCCAATCCAAACGGGCTCTAAGAATTTTCTTAATGAATGATATATAACTACACAAATATCTAAGAATTATTTTAGACTATAAATTTCAAAAAAGTTCTTTTTTTCTTTAAACATTGTATCAGATTACGGTGCCACGTAAAATAAAACTGAAGAAATATTTAGTTTAGTTATTCATCACTATTTTGTTTTCAATCTTCAAAGGGGGAATGGATGGGAAAAAAAGGAATTAAGAAAAATAAAAGAACCAACACTGACTTGGTCAATAAGTGGGAAAGAGCTGGCAATGGGTCGGGGGCAATTGTACCCTTAATTAAACATTTACTCACCAAGGTGGGCACACAATATTGTTGCCATCAAAGGTCAACATGAATAGACCCAAGTCTTTGCCACATTTGGATTTTACTATAAAGGGAACAATGATTTTATACTTTCTACCTTCGTAACTCACATCACATTTTAAGGAATGGAGATCCCCCTTCACGCCCCAGAGCTAACTGAAACGTGGATCACGACCCCAAATAGATATGAACCTCGCTCTGATAACACGTAAAAATATGATATTTAAACCTAATTCAACTTCAAAAGTTAGTTACTTCATAAGAAGGATTGCTTAAGTGCATACAGATCATTTGTCTATCATTAACCAATATAAGATTCTTAACTTATTCTAACAGAAATAAAGTTAATATCTACTCTTTTAGCTTTGAAACGTTTGGTCTACATGTTTTTACTGAACGAATCGGAGAGGGGCTGGAGTCTGTCCCATATTTTTCCGTTGATCATGTGTGATGTGTCCATGTCTATTAAGAAAATGAAAAATGTACTTAATAACTTGCCGTAGAAATTCGTGTTTATCTTTGACAAATCTCACATTGGTGAAACACGATGGAGATGTTGTTCATACAAATGGGATATTTTAGATCCTACTAACGTGTTTTAAAGTTCGTGGGTAGGAGTGGCAAAACGAGTTGATTGAGTCAAATGTGAATCGATCGAAAATTAGTTAAATAAAAATGAATTAAATACTCGACTCAACTCATATTTTAAATGGGTAAAAACATGTTACACAATGGATAATATATGTATGAGTATCCATATTATAATAGGGAACTTATTAAGAGCTTCAAAAGCAAAAAATTTACCCCACTCCCCATACCCACCCACCCCCACCGTCACCCCACGCATCCACCCCTATCTCAAAAAAACTGTAAAAAATAATTAATTTGTTTTTCATTAAAATAATATATTTTTTTCTTAAAGTTTTTTTATCACTCCCCGCCCCCTTCCAGCCACTTTCAAAAAAAAAGTTAATTTGTTTTAAAAAAAAATAGATTTTTTCCTTACCCCACTCACCCCCACCACCTACACCCAAAAGAAACATTAATACCACTTTTCTTTCTTTTATGAATGAACCTTTTCTACCCACTATATCAATTTAACTATCCATGTTTAAATAAGTAATATGAATTTTTTTCGTTTTTACCCATTTTAAATAGGTTGGTACTTTAAATGAGTTGGGTACCCAACCGATTTAAAATGAGTAAATTTGAATAGATACCCATATAAATTACCCATTTTGCCACTCTATTCGTGTGCATCTAGACGTAAAGCAGATAATATCACAAGTGGATTAGATGGTCACACTTGGTATGTGTTGAGAATATAATCAAATAATAAAAGTGTACTTTCTCTAAAAACTTAAGTTTTTAGATGAGATGGTCACACTTTAACATGGTATCAAAGCAGGCAAAGGTCTTGAGATCGAATCTCACCGCCATCCAAATCAAAAATAATTTCCACGTGCTTGACCCATGAAAAAAAAATTGGCCCGCACGTGAGGAGGTGTGTTGAGAATATAATCAAATAATAAAAGTGTGCTCTCTAACATCTTAAGTTTTTAGATGAGATGGTCACACACTTCAACAGTACGAAGCCACAATGCATACAACCTTGGATACAATAAAATGTAACGTTTTTAAAGACACTACAAGTGTGATATGTATTGAAAAAAAGTTGATCAGTCTATGAATATAACTTTGAATTCCAGCGAGGTGTTGTCACTTGAGGGAAGATACAATGGAAAGATTCACTATTGAATTAAAAGGAAAGATATAGATGATTTTAACATAATGTTTTGAGTTATTCGTCGTGCATTTACATCTCTATGTATTTGCCTTCTTCTTCATGAGTTATCGTGATCATCTCTTTGTTGAAAGTGCTGTAGAGCTTAGAAGAGGAAGAAGATGTACTCGAAGCATTTCTTCGTGTGATAAAATGTGGCTGGCTTGGTCTAGGAAGAGTCATGTTTTCGCCTCCAAGCATAAGAACTACATTTGACATTGTAGGACGATCACCTGGATCTTCTTGCACACATAGAAGTGCAACATTTACACATTTTATCACTTCCTTGTCCTCGAACGTATCAACAATAGTTTGATCAATCATGTCAAGTGCCCTGTCTTCCATCCACAGTCTCCATGCCTGTGATTAGTATTTTTGAGTTAGTTAAAGCATTAAAACAGAATAGCAAATCAATTGAGGGAAGTTTTGGGTACTTACATAACCAGTAAGGTTTACTTCTTCGAAAAATTCCATGTTTCTCTTCCCACTTATGATTTCAAGAACTACCACTCCGAAGGCAAATATATCGGACTTGATTGAAAAGAGTCCCTCCAATGCATACTCCGGTGACATATAGCCACTGTTTTTAATGTTTCATACAATGAGACATCAAAGGAATCATATGTTTAGTGAAATCGGACCAAATTTTAGATCTCTGCCTCTGTGTGTGTGTGTGTGTGTGTGTGTGTTTGCTCTCCAAATGATCAAAGCTGAAAACAGTATTCAGAGACTTACTAAGTTCCAACAACTCTGGTTGTATTAACTTCTGTGTTTTTGCCTTCAATAATCCTTGCCAAGCCAAAATCTGAAATTTTGGCATTCATTTCATCATCTAACAATATGTTGCTTGTCTTAAGATCTCTATGAATAATCCTTAGCCTCGAGTCTTGGTGAAGATAAAGAAGCCCTCGTGCGATACCCAATATAATTTCAAAACGAATCCTCCAGTCCAATAATCGGCAGAATGTATGATCTATTTGCAATGTACAAGGTTAACTTTAGAGGTAATAAATCCAAAAAAAAAAACCATATATTTGCATAAAACGTTACAAAGAATTTTGAGGTCCGGAGTGGAGTATACTGACCGAATATAAATGTATCCAAGCTTTTGTTGGCCATATACTCATATAGTAAGATCTTTTCATTTCCCTCAACACAATAGCCTAGAAGCCTGACTAAATTTCTGTGCTGCAGTTTGGCAATTAACATTACTTCAGTTTTAAATTCTTCAACACCTTGTCCCGAATGATTTGACAACCTTTTCACCGCTAGCTCTGCACCTTCGAGAAACTTACCCTGTATGTATAATGTTTGTCAGAATCGTTGTATAACGGAAATAGAGAAATTTGAATGGTACATGAACAAAAGAAAGTAGCCTAGCCTTATAAACAGGTCCGAATCCACCTTGCCCGAGCTTAGCTGCATTCGAGAAGTTGTCTGTAGCTACTAGTATGCTATACAAGCTGAAAAATGGGACATCAATACGTCTCTTTTCATCTGCAGTGATCAAATCTTCACCGAAACTTTCTCTACGAGGAAAGTGCTCCATATGATTCCCCAAAACAATATCTCTTGCTTCTAAAATCAAACCAATTAAGTAATTAGTTATGAACTTGATCATAATATACCTCCAAAAGCTGAACTTGAGAAAAAACAGATGAGATTTTTCGATCATTATCACCTCTACTTCTTGTCACTCTAGTGTTCTGATAAATTATATAACTAATGCTGCACAAAGTTATAACTCCAAGAACTACAGAGATGGAGATAACAAGGGTTCTCTGATTCCGTGAGGATGCCAGCTTCGCGATGAATGATCCTTGTGTTCCAAGTTCTGAAGCAAATTTAAGAAATGAAATTTGTGTTGGTCATATAAAAGGTCAAATGGAGAACATAGAAAAAGGTATCATTGAACTATTGGCAAGAAAATCATTTGTAGTAAGTAACATTGATCCATATACCTAAACTCGTGGAACAATTTAAAATCAAGCCATTCCATTTGTAATCAGTTTGGCATATACATCTTCTTTCTCCTTGTTTTGTCATATTGCAACTAGAATTTGGCCAATCATTGCAATCTTCTGAAGTCTTGCAAAATGGCTCCAATGGTGGTTTCCAACTAATCAATATTAAATCTTTCCCTCGACTAAAAGGTCCTGAAGTAAGATTCTCGTCAGGATTGTAACACCAGTTTATCACCTTAAAAGGTGATGACTGGTTGAACCAAGAAATTCCTGTCACCGGTCCTTTGTCATCACAAGTACCAACAGATTCTTTATGGGCTGCTTCTATAACAAATGTTTTGTTATCTTTATCAAAGTTAACGACAGTATACTTGCCATTCGATGTGTGGAAGCTTACCTGACCAGCTAAATCATCACATGAGAAACTATAATACAGAGGGTCACCACAATTTTGTCCACTGCTTAATGGATAGGGTATTAGGTTTATGCCACAAGGCTTGCAATTTCTCCTTGTTGCTTCTGCAATGCACAAAAATCAAATTACTGTACTATTTGTGGTCACACATTAGCTTAAACTGTCAGTGTACATAAGTTAAATCGAAAAAGAAATTACCAATATCGGAAATGCTGACACGAACAGAGATGTTGAAGCCACCAGCATAGTTCTCCTGGAGAGACATGAGACTAGTGTCCCAAATCCAGCATACAGAATCATCGTAAGTATAGGCCTGGCACTTACAGTTGCCTAGACAAAATCTCCTGCAGTCCTCACGGGTACTAATATTACTGATTATCTTGTCTGGACTCTTGAATTTCATTGACCTCAAATCCAAGAACGTGTCGAGTACTTCTACATTGTCTTCATTGCAAGAGCTAACTGACTTCCTCGAACAACCACCTGAAAAATCTCCTGCTTTTGAATTATCTGGAGGATTGGGCTTATACCCAGGCAAACATTTGCATACTTCCTCACGTTTGCTGTTACAAATGCTAAACTTCCCACAATACTTATACAAATCACACGTATCCTTTGGCGCTGACCACATCAAAGACCATCCACTGATCTCCTTATCCCAACCATAGAATTGTATTTCCCCCGAGGAGTTCATTAAGAGCCTACTCTTGTTAAATGTTCCTATCGATTCCAATGAATTATCGACAACGTCTTTATTAGTGAAGTTGGATAACATGTAGGCAACATAATCAGGCATCTCACCGAAACTTAACTTTCCTAATTTCGCAGACCCTTTCCAGAGAATTTTGCCCTGCTTTGGAAGTATTATAACATATTCCTTGTCACTTGATTGATCTAATTGGAATCTGTAGTTCCCATTTTTTGAATCAATCCAATTCAAACTACTATCCATTTTCATACCTGGTAGGAATGTATCGGTTAGATTGCGAAAACTCTGCCACATTTCAACTCCTGATTCATCAACTAAAACTAAGTTCCCTGTATCCAACAACTCTACTTTCCTGTTAGAACCACTACCTAATTTTGTGGAGAAATAAGTATACCCATTACTTATAACTTTGAGATTACCATCTTCAACGACAACCGAATTATCCTCATTCATTATTCTTTTACCCTGAATCGAATTATTCCAATTAGCAACCCATACAACAGTTCTAGGACTTAATTTGTAATACCATATGCCTACATATTTGTTTAACCCGTCATCATCAGAAAAGAATCCCATTTCGAAATTTTCTCCAGCAGATACCAGTGTTTCGCCATTGTCAACTAATTTACTGCTTCCATCAATGGTGCTCCTCCTTGCATCACATCGATGTAAAATCATCAATGCTGCAAACAACAACAAGAGAAAATTACTTGATTGCATTGTTTTATGGAATTGTTGATGATTTGACTGAAGAACATAAATTCAAGTAGGTAGCTCTTGCCCTCTATTTCATTTCAGTGGAGGCCCTACATGACTAATTGTTTCATTGAGAAAAAAACTCCCACTTTCCGACATTGCCAGCTCTTTGCCAATTGACCAAGTCATTGGTGTTTTTCTAATGTCTTATATTGTATCGTATTGTATTGTCTAAATTAATAACGTTTTTGATAGATGATATTATTTACATAATATCACACATCGGGAATTTGGATGATGAACTTATAAGAAAAGTGGCATATATGGTAGAGCTATTATGAAAAGGTTTAACTAATAAATAAAAATAAAATAAGAAGAAAATATTAAAGTAACGATGCAATCACACCAAATCGATTATTATATAAAATGAGAGTTTTTGTTTTTACCTACTGATAGATCTAAAAATACGATACAATAAAATTTTAGTAACAATTAAAATAAATATTGTATTTGAACTAATAATATAATACAGTACAACGAGTCAACGGTCCAAACGTGTAAAGGGGTTAAACACTCTAAATCGAGAAGTTCTTTATTCTGTAGAACCCAATACTATTTTGTTACAAATAGAGGGATATTAACCGTGTCACTCACCTTTTAATAGTTAATTAGTTTTTGGATTACTTCATCCATCCCAAAAGCTTAGTTATTTCCACTGGATTTATGTGAAACTTGTAATCTAATATAGTGTTTAAATTTATGTTACTTCCTTCATCTATTTTTATTTTTATTTTTATTATTATCATACATAATAAACAATAACATTAGCATAAACATATATTATTTATATTCTAATATATATACCATATTCAATACTGGTGGCGAATTTACTTACTATAAATGAGGTAAGTAAATTTGTGGTTTCTCCGTAAAATTATTTATTTTATGTATATATCTTTTGAAATTTGTATAATATTATTTGTTGATATTCATATTATGAAAAGGCTAAATGATGTACTTAATCAAATATTAGGTTATTTATTTAGAGGACTAGAGATTAATTCTCATTTAGTGTTTTTTTTTTCTTATTTTAAAAATCTTAAATTCGTCCTCCGTTCAATACAAATTTATTGATGAAATATAAGCCACATACTATAATGTATCTATTTTCAAAGTGGAGTGATTGATACGTGAGAAAAAATGTTAGTCAAAGTCTAACTTTGAAATAGAGAAAATTTTCTCCTCTGTTCCTTTATGGTCTTTTCTAGAGAAAATGATCAAAATGGTCTTTGATATGGCTTTGATTCCATTTGGTCATTAATGTATGGAGTTGATGGAAAGGATCCTTTATGTATCATAAATTGTGATCAATTTGGTCTTTAACCCTAAAATTAATATTTTATTTTATTTTGCCGTCAAAATACACGGAATATGTAAAAGATGCACTCGTTCAAGACTTTCCTTCCCCTGTTTCCAAAAATTCCAAAATGGCACATCAATTTGTTTTTAACCAAAAGGGCAAAATCGCTCTTGACGGAGAGATTTTCTTCTGACAAAATTGACGTTGTTACTCCTTTAAAAAACATAAAAATCGCTACTGATCCAAAAAATAATTTCTTTTTTCTTTAAAATCGCTGCTGTGAATTATTATTTTTTACAACGCTGCCCCAACAGCGTTTAAAAAATAGAAATAGCTGCTATAGCAGCCATTTTCTTAAAAAAGTTTAATTTTTTTTTATTAAAAATTTCCGAAGCGAGGACTGCTTAAAAAATAATGGGAAATCGCTCCACGTGTAGCGATTTTAGTTAAATTTTTTTAAAAATAATCGCTGCCATTAAAATTTTAGGGTTAAGGACCAAATTGATCACAATTTATGATACATAAAGGACCATTTCCATCAAGTCCATACATTAAGGACCAAATGAAATCAAAGTCATACATTAAGGACCATTTTGATCATTTTCTCGTCTTTTCTAAGCTGAACAACACTTCAACTCATCTACTCCATATCTTCTTCTTCTTCTATCGTTTTTATCGGGTGTTTTGATATCTGTCTTACAATTTGACTATTTTGGATTCATGTCATATAGGACTCCATTCTAGGGAAATGTTTCCTAAGACTCTGGTTAAAGAATAAACGTACAGTCTCATTCACTACACCACATTCTTTAGTGGTTACTCCATATCTTTTCTTTCAATTCAATGTGATTCTTTCATTTAAATGTTTTAGGGCTGTCAATGTTTATTTAAAATTGATCAAACAGATTATTAGAGATTTTTAATAAAAATTGGATGATCCTACATATATTTATAATCGTACCGAATAATTATATTAGAATTTTAATTTTATAAAAGAAGTTGAAGAAAATACCAAAATGAACCTAAGGTTGTTTTCTCTCTCTCTCTCTTCCTTTTTAAATGGTTGCAAACTTGCAATATTTGAGCTAACTATCAGTTTTATATTTTTAAAATTTTATATTGATACTACGTGTCATCTTTTCAAAGTTTATACGTCTAAATTGAAAAGTTTCTATTAGCAATTCAATTGTCGTTCTAAAATGGAACAAACTTTGTTATTTCTTGCAAGTCATCATAATTAATTTTTATGATTTAATGTGACGAATGAAACAAATCCGATTTCCAATACAAATACTGATATATATTATAATCACTGAATACAAGTTACAACATAGAATATATACAACAAAGTAATAACACACTAACTAAGGAGAGATCAACAGAGACGAAGTAACGAGAGAGAGATGAGATACAAGACCATAGAAAGGGAATGAGAGATATCAGAAAGTCAAAGCTTTGACATTATAGTTTTCATAACCGTTCTTTGTGATCCCTAATCTTTTTTAACAACTAATTGAGTCTTAATCCTGAATAAAACTCTCCAACATTTTACTCAGCCTAACAATATATCACCTTGATCAGTGGTTTAGATCATTGGCCCTTTTAGAATAATCATGGTTCTCAACAACAAATAAGTCATCCTTAATGATTCTAATGTGATATATATTCAAAAATAAATAACCAAAAACTAATTGGAATGTATCGATACCGAATAGAAACTTAAATGATTGAAACGATTTAGAAAAATCTATTTTTTGTGCTACGACATGAAAGAATAACTATACAGTTAAAAATTATATAAGTTTCATAAAATAATTGTTCTAACATTTGACACGCCTAGTTTCGTCTTCCGTGAAGTGATTTTTTTTTATAAAAAAAATGGGGATAGGGAAGGGGAAATTGGGAGGGGATTATAATGTGGGGAATCAAATCCTCACCAATAAGGTGAAAATTTAGGTAACCAACCAACTAAGCTATTAATATTGTGATTAGACATCACTATAATCCTTGTCTGGTCCAACATTTGTTTCGGACTTTATTGTCGTATCTCACAAATAATTCCAATTTCCAGGAAGCTTTTTATAATGAATTATTTCCCCAGCAATTCAGGACTCTTCATGGACACATCACTATTTTTAAATAGGAGTACAACTTTGACTTTGTCTAATAGACTAGTAACTAGTAATTAAGCTTTAACAATACTACGCTAGTGTTTGGCCATAGAATTTCAAATATTTTTGACAAATATTTTTATTTGGGTGAAATTTCACCATTAGTGTGGTCATAATATTTGGAAAACATTTCACTTTTTTAGAAAAAATATGATATATACCCATAAGTTTTAAAATTAATCATAAGTTTGTATTACAAGTTATCTTTGTTGCAACAAAAAACAAGTAGTGCCCATGACACTAAAGCAATGTGTTAGTCTGGAGTCAGTGCAACAAGCATCATTTCATACACCGTGAAGTAGACAAAACACATGACTTTGTTACCCTGAGTCGATTATTTATCATTTTCATCAACAACCATATCATCACTTTCATATTCACTGAATATTTTATCACTACTTTGGTGTTCACGTATAGAATTATGTAATACAACGTAAACAACTACTATAGAGGGTGTTTTTGTAAAAGATAAAAGTTTGGTGTAGAATTTGAATTTTTAAAAGATCCAAAATAATGAGATTTGACCCAAATACTAGTTTTTTTCTAGTATTTGGAAATTTGGGTTATTTGCCAGTAATATTTGCCAAATTGTATGGACAAACACTATTTGTCAATTTCTCCCCCAAATTTTACTTGAGAAATCTATGATCAAACAGGTCCTACATTATTTGCTTGGTAAGGATACGATTTGCGTATAACGCGTATACTACATTCTTTTTAGGTCCACTTATAGAATCACATTGAATATGTTGTTGTTGTTCGTTTATATAGAATGTTGGTTGCTGGATGTATACATAATACATTAATTGTGACATTATATCCAAACAAAGTTTTTATAGAACTTGTACATAACTCTACTTGATAATAAATTTTTTAATTATTCTATCCGACACTACAACACAATCGGTTATTTTGCGTGCCAAAATAATTTAACAGAAATTCAAACTGAAATTGAAGAAAAGATATACCGGCACATTATTGGCTTGTGTGCATTATGCATTTAACTTATATGTATATTGATTTCATCGGCCTACTTGTTGAGTTATTGTCAACCCATTGTTGGAATTGTTGTATAGCTTAGAAGACGAAGAAGATGTACTTGCACCAGCACTATTTCTTCGTGCTATAAAAGCTGGTTGATTTGGTCTTGGTAGTGTTATGCTTTCACCTCCAAGCATAAAAACAACATTTGACATTACAGGACGCTCAGCTGGATCTTCTTGAACACATAGGAGTGCCACATTCACGCACTTTAGCACTTCACTTTCATCGCACGACTCAACTATGGTTTGATCCATCATGTCTAATGCACTGTCTTTCATCCAGAGTCTCCATACCTGTGAAATGCTAATTTTGAGTCAATGAAAGCTTTAAGTAGAATGAGATGTATATTAATGAGGGAAATTTTGGTACTTACATGACCAATGAGGTTAACATCTTCGAAAAATTCCATGTTTCTCCTCCCACTTATGATCTCAAGTAAGACCACTCCGAAGGCAAATACATCAGATTTGATTGAAAAGAGTCCCTCCATTGCATATTCCGGAGACATATAGCCACTGTTTTTAGTGTTCCAGAATAGGTTATTTTAGCATCTAATTTGTGTAAACCAATACATTTTGGTGTGTATATATCTATCTTCTGCCCACCAAATCAAAGGTGAAAGAAGAACTAAGAAACTTACTATGTTCCAACGACTTTGTTAGTATTAGCTTCTGTATTTTTGCCTTCAACAATCCTTGCCAAGCCAAAATCTGATATTTTGGCATTCATTTCTTGGTCTAACAATATGTTGCTCGTCTTTAGATCTCTATGAATGATCCTTAGCCTCGAGTCTTGGTGAAGATAAAGTAACCNGGAGACATATAGCCACTGTTTTTAGTGTTCCAGAATAGGTTATTTTAGCATCTAATTTGTGTAAACCAATACATATAGTGAACTAATACCAAGTTTTAGATGTATATATATCTATCTTTTACCCACCAAATCAAAGGTGAAAACAGAACCAAGAGACTTACTATGTTCCAACGACTTTGTTAGTATTGGCTTCTGTATTTTTGCCTTCAATGATCCTTGCCAAGCCAAAATCTGATATTTTGGCATTCATTTCTTCATCTAACAATATGTTACTTGTCTTTAGATCTCTATGAATGATCCTTAGCCTCGAGTCTTGGTGAAGATAAAGTAACCCTCGAGCAATACCCAATATAATTTCAAAACGAATCCTCCAGTCCAGTAATCGACAGAATGCATGATCTAATTTCAAGTTTTGTAAGATAAATTCAGAGAGAATCAATCATAAAACTATTACTGCAACGAGTTTCATGGTGGGGAGGGAAGTATACTAACCGAATAGAAACGTATCCAAGCTTTTGTTGGGCATATATTCATATAACAAAATCTTTTCATTTCTCTCAACACAATAGCCTAGAAGCCTAACTAAATTTCTGTGCTGCAGTTTGGCAATCAACATTACTTCAGTTTTAAATTCTTCAACACCTTGTCCAGAATCACTTGACAACCTTTTAACTGCCATATCTGTACCTCCGAGAAACTTACCCTGCATAAATATATCTCCAGACTGTTATATAACGAAAACGAAAGAAAAAAATCTGAATGGTAAAACAACTTAGAACAGAAGAAGGAAAAAAAAAGAAAGTTGCAAAAACCTTATAAACAGGTCCAAATCCACCTCTCCCGAGCTTACTTGCATTTGAGAAGTTTTCTGTAGCAACTAGTATGCTATTGAAGCTGAAAAACGGGACATCAATCCGTTTCTTATCGTCTTCAGTGATTAAATCTTCATCAAAACTATCTCTATGAGGCAAGTACTCCATAGGCACTCCCAAAACAATTTCTCTGGCTTCTATAATCAAAACAATTAAAGTGATTACGATATCCAAAAGTTGGAGTAGTTGAGAAAAAGCAGATGAAAATTCTGCATTGTTACCTTTACTTCTTGCCACTCTTTTCAGATAAATTATATAAATAATACCACACAGAACCATAACTCCAAGAATTACAGAGAGGGAAATAACAAGGGGTCGCTGATTCCGTGAGGATGTCTGCATCGGTGTATTGTTCCATGGTCCTCCTTGTGTTTCAACTTCTGAAGACAATTCAATTCAATAAATGAAACAAGTGTTGGCATCAGAAAGGTAAAATGAAGTCACACATCAGCTTCTTACCAGTAGGGGGCACGCGGACAGAGAGATTGAAGCCACCAGGGTAGTTCTCCTGGAGATTGAGATTCGACTCCCAAAACCAGCATCCAGAATAGTTATAATATGTATATGCTTTGCACGAGCAGTCGCTTAAACAATGACTCATGCAGTTCTCACTGGTATTAATCTTTCTATCTGTCCATTTTGAATTTCCAAATTTCATTGAGCTCAGATGCACAAATGTGTCTTCTTTGCAAGAGTTATCTGATATTCTCGAACATCCACCTAAATTTTCCCCGTCTCCATAATCTTCTCGAGAATCACTCTGAAACCCAGGCAAACAGCTGCATTCTGAACTTTCATTGCTGTTACAAATCTTAAATTTCCCACATTTTCTAAACTGGTCGCATTTATCTTTTGGGGCAGACCAGACCAAGGACCATCCACTCTCGTAATCCCAAAAGTAGAATTGTATTTCTCCAGAGGAGTTCATCAGGAGTCTAGTACCTTTGAAAATAGAATCTTTGTTACTAAAATTGGCTAACCTTGAAAAATCAATCGGAGTAAAATTACGATTATTATTGAATAATGTTCTTGTCGCTTCCACTGAATTATTGAATAATGTTCTTGTCGCTTCAACTGGATTATTGGATAAAAAGAAGGTTACAAAAGAAGGCATATCATTGAATCTGAAGAATTCATAGGCAGTTGATTTCTCAAACCCTCCTACAGACCCTTGCCAGTGAATACCCACTTCGTTCTCAACTATCACATATTTTTTGTTGTCTCCTTGATCTACTTTGAATTTGTACTTCCTATCTCCAGAGCCTTCCCAAGAAGTTAATTCCAGACTCTCCATATTCATGCCAGGAAGGAAAGTATTCGTTGGATTCTGAAAACTCTGCCACATTTTAGCTCCTAATTCATCAACTAAAACCAAATTCCCTGTATCCAACAACTCTGCTCTAATGCTAGAGTTACCATCTAATCCCGAGGAGAAATAAGTGTCGCCATTACTTGAATTCAAAATTTTGAGGTTACCATCATGAACGACAATGGAAACACTCTCCTTATTTTTTGTTGAAGCTCGAATCGAATTGTTCCAATTAGCAATCCATACAACAGTTCGAGGTCTTAACTTGTAATACCATATGCCTACATACCTGTTTAACCCTTCAGAAAAGAATCCCATTTCGAAGTTTTCTCCATCAGATACCAGTGTTTCCCCGTTGTCTATTAACTCACTCTTTCCATCGATCGTGCTCCTTGCATCACATCCACATATAATCACCAACACTGCAAACAACAACAAGACAAAATTACTCATTTGCATAACATAAACTTTTCCAGCAACTACTTGAGTCAGTAACATTTTTTATGGTATTTTGATGATATGAAAAAGTTAGCATTCACTTCAAATGGAACCTATACTACTAAATGTTTGATTGAGAGTACAGTCAACTCACCAAGTCAATGGTCGTCCTTAAATTATTTTAGCTGTTTTTTCAGCCAACCATTGAGATTTTATATGATAAAACTTTGTTTCTATTACTCAACTTATTGTAATCAACTTATAATAATACTATGTATAATTGAGTGAGTAATAAACTTCACACACATGATAAGCTATGGAGAATTGATATAGAGTAAATTACTTCCTCTGTCCAAAATGTAACTAGGGTGTTTCAGAGACTAAATTAATTCTTGATTTCATTTGTACAAGTTCCATCATATTATTAGACATTTAGATTCTACTGCAAAATACTGTTAGAATTACTTTCTAATTCTCATTTACCGTATGGTGTGACTTCACATAAAAACGAAGAAAAGTATTCAAAATGTTTAATAATTTAGGACTAGTATTATTGACAGAAATATAACCACATATATTGTTTTCATTTTTATAAGATGAAAGAAATGAGACGACGAAAAATCTAAGTCGAGTCAACTTTGGAGTACAGGATTTTCTCGTACACTATAGCTAATTTATTAGCTCTTCCTTTATTTTCTCTATCGACAAATAAGACGTATGGTCCTATATATCTCACAAAATGATTCCTGGAATCAAATTATTTTTTTATTTTTTTTATATGGACAAAGACTGAAATCCAGTTCTACATATTTTCAGACGACATAATTATAAATTATGTCATTTAACTTTGTTTAAGTTACACTCTGTTTGTATCATTGTTACTCATTTATTTGATCCAAATACTAGATTTTTCTAGTATTTGGGAATTTGGGTTATTTGTCAAAAATATTTGCCAAATAATATCAAATTGTATGGACAAACACTATTTGCTAATTTTTTTCCCCAAATTTTACTTGAGAAATCTATGGCCAAACAGGTCCTACATTATTTGCTTGATAAGGATAAGATCTGCGTATACTCGTTTATATAGAACTAGTCCTAGACACGTGAGTCCCATGAAATGTATGAATTACTGGCAAAATCACATTTTAATCAGTATCACAAGCTATTTAAAAAAATACAATTTAAAATAGATGAACAATCAATGTATTCAAATAACTTCTTTATTGTATATCAAATGATTAGACATTTGATGAACCTGCAAAATTTAGTTTGGTATCTAAAATAATGAGTTACATTTTTATGTTATTAGGTCCAAACATATGATATATTAGTATGTGCAAAAATGAATAACAAAAATGATTAATGGTTCTCATTTAAATGCACAATAAGAAAACTTCTACATATACCTTAAATTGATATCTATACTTCAAGTTCAACACTCATACAATTTAAATGATTCATGGAAGAAAAATTTTATAATGGAGAAAGAAAGCATGAACGAAAAGTTGAGGATATTGCAAAGAAAGTCTTCATGCCCTGAAAAGAAAACTTTGTTATTGTTAGAGACAACATATCAACATAAGACTGTTCACTGTTTAATACTACACATGTATTAAATTTACTCTCTTTTGCTATTTTTTCTTCTTGATTACCAATTTTCAGCATTTTTTTGGTTATCCTCACTTGCAACTTCTAACTCTCTTATTTTCTCATGTTGAATTGAGTAATTTTCTTAATTCGATTTCCTATTGTGAGTCTCCATCTTTGCAAGTTGGTTCTTAAATAGCATTAGGAAATAACCCTTTAAATTCAAATTTTAATTATGAAATTGGTTTCTACATTAAAGTGATGAATGACTTTTCAAATTCTTCCATTATGAGATTTATTATTATGATTAAGAGCAATATCAATGTACTCATTTATCAAGGAAATGATAATTTAATTATTAAAGGGCTTAAGGACTTCAAATTCTACCATTATGTAATTAAAATATTTATATTTAATCAAATTTTAATTTAGTAGAGGGACAAAATGGTAATTCAACTTTTCACTTTGGAGCTTCCCACTTATAATAATAATAATGATGATAATAATAATAATAAAAAAATAACAATAATAATAATGAAAAAAAATAAAAAAAA
>NC_064290.1:6646597-6688263 GCF_019186545.1 Solanum stenotomum | reverse complement strand
AACAGAAATTCAAACTGAAATTGAAGAAAAGATATACCGGCACATTGTTGGCTTATGTGCGTTATGCACTTAACTTATATATATCGATTTCATCGGCCTACTTCTTCAGTTATTGTCAACCCATTGTTGGAATTGTTGTAGAGCTTAGAAGACGAAGAAGATGTACTTGCACCAGCACTATTTCTTCGTGCTATAAAAGCTGGTTGATTTGGTCTTGGTAGTGTTATGCTTTCACCTCCAAGCATAAAAACAACATTTGACATTACAGGACGCTCAGCTGGATCTTCTTGAACACATAAGAGTGCCACATTCATACACCTTAGCACTTCATTTTCATCGCACGACTCAATTATGGTTTGATCTATCATGTCTAATGCACTATCTTTCATCCACAGTCTCCATACCTGTGATAAGTAATTTTGAGTCAATGAAAGCTTTAAGCAGAATGAGATGTATATTAATGAGGGAAATTTTGGTACTTACATGACCAATGAGGTTTACATCTTCAAAAAATTCCATGTTTCTCCTCCCACTTATGATCTCGAGTAAGACCACTCCGAAGGCAAATACATCAGACTTGATTGAAAAGAGTCCCTCCATTGCATAATCCGGAGACATATAGCCACTGTTTTTAGTGTTCCACAATAGGTTATTTTAGCATCTAATTTGTGTAAACCAATACATTTTGGCGTGTATATATCTATCTTCTTCCCACCAAATCTAAGGTGAAAGCAGAACTAAGAGACTTACTATGTTCCAACGACTTTGTTAGTATTAGCTTCTGTATTTTTGCCTTCAACAATCCTTGCCAAGCCAAAATCTGATATTTTGGCATTCATTTCTTGGTCTAACAATATGTTGCTCGTCTTTAGATCTCTATGAATGATCCTTAGCCTCGAGTCTTGGTGAAGATAAAGTAGTCCTCGAGCAATACCCAATATAATTTCAAAACGAATCCTCCAGTCCAGTAATCGGCAGAATGCATGATCTAATTGCAAGGTTTGTAAGATAACTTCAGAGAGAATCAATAATAAAACTATTACTGCAACAAGATTCGTGGTAGGGAGGGAAGTATACTAACCGAATAGAAACGTATCCAAACTTTTGTTGGGCATATATTCATATAACAAAATCTTTTCATTTCTCTCAACACAATAGCCTAGAAGCCTAACCAAAATTTCTGTGCTGCAGTTTGGCAATCAACGTTACTTCAGTTTTAAATTCTTCAACACCTTGTCCAGAATCACTTGACAACCTTTTAACTTGCCATATCTGTACCTCCGAGAAAGTTACCCTGCATAATTATATCTCCAGACTGTTAGATAACGAAAACGAAAGAAAAAAATCTGAATAGTAAAACAACTTAGAACAGAAGAAGGAAAAAAGAAAAGAAAATTGCAAAACCTTATAAACAGGTCCAAATCCACCTCTCCCGAGCTTACTTGCATTTGAGAAGTTTTCGGTAGCAACTAGTATGCTATTCAAGCTGAAAAAGGGGACATCAATCCGTTTCTTATCATCTTCAGTGATTAAATCTTCATCAAAACTATCTCTATGAGGCAAGTACTCCATAGGCATTCCCAAAACAATTTCTCTGGCTTCTATAATCAAAACAATTGAAGTGATTACGATATCCAAAAGTTGGAGTAGTTGAGAAAAAGCAGATGAAATTTCTACATTGTTACCTTTACTTCTTTCCGATCTTTTCAGATAAATTATATAAATAATACCACACAGGACCATAACTCCAAGAATTACAGAGATGGAAATAACTAGGGGTTGCTGATTCCGTGAGGATGTCTGCATCGGTGTATTGTTCAATGTTCCAACTTCTGAAGACAATTCAATAAATGAAACAAGCTAAGTGTTGGTATCAGAAAGGTAAAATGAAGAATTTATGGTCACACATCAGCTTCTTACCATTAGGGGGCACGCGGACAGAGAGGTTGAAGCCACCAGTTTAGTCCTCCTGGAGATTATTGAGATTCGACCCCCAAAACCAGCATCCATAATTGTTAGAATATGTATATGCATTGCACGAGCAGTTGCTTAAACAATGACTCAGGCAGTTCTCACTGGTATTAATCTTTCTATCTGTCCATTCTGGATTCACAAATTTCATTGAGCTCAGATTCATAAATGTGTCTTGTTTGCAAGAGTTATTTGATATTCTCGAACATCCAGCTGAATATACCCCGTCTCCATAATATTCTTGAGGATCACTCTGAAACCCAGGCAAACATCTGCACACTTGCCTGTCTTTGCTGTTACAAATCTCAAATTTCCCACATTGTCTGAACTCGTCGCATTTGTCTTTTGGGGCATACCATAACGTGGACCATCCAGTCTCGTTATCCCAAAAGGTGAAATGTATTTTATCATCGGTCATCAGGAGTCTAGAATGTTCGTAAATAGAATCTTTGTTACTATGATTGGCTAAGCTTGAAATATTCAATAATGTTCTTCTCGCTTCATCTGAATTATTGGATAAAAAGAAGGATACAAAAGAGGGCATATTATTGAATCTGAAGTATTCATAAGCAGTTGAGTTGGCAAACCACCCTTGCCAGTGATTACCCACTCCGTTCTGAACTATCACATATTTTTTGTTGTCATTTTGATCTACTTTGAATTTGAACTTCCAATTTCCAGATCCTACCCAAGATGTTATTTCCAGATTCTCCATATTCAAGCCTGGTAGGAAAGTATTCGTTGGATTCCGAAAACTCTCCCACACTTTAGTTCCTGATTCATCAAATAAAATCAAATTCCCTGTATCCAACAACTCTGCTTTAACGCCAGACTTATCATCATCTACTCCTGAGGAGAAATAAGTGTATCCACTAATATTCAAAATTTTGAGCTTACCATCTTTAATGACCATGGAAGCATTCTCCTTTTTTCTTGTTGATTCCGCTATCGAATCATTCCAATTAGCAACCCATACAATAATTAGATAACCTGGCCTGTTATACCATATGCCTACATACCTCTTTAACCCGCCATCACCACGAAAGAATCCCATTGCGAAGTTTCCTCCAGCAGATACCAGTATTTCCCCGTTGTCTGCTAACTCACTCCTTTCATCGATCGTGCTCCTTGCATCACATCCACATATAATCACCAACACTGCAAACAACAACAACAGAAAATTACTCATTTAAACTTTTCCAGCAACTACTTGAGTCAGTAACGTTTTTTATGGTATTTTCATGATATGAAAAAGTAAAGGCATGCACTTCAATAAATGCTTGATTGCGAGTACAGGGTCCTCCTTAAATTATTTTAGCTGCTTTTTCAGCCAACTTTTTATATGTGATCAATTTTTTTTTCTAATACTCAATCATCACTCCAATTATAATTGAGTAACTTTTTTGAGTAATAAACTTCACACGCATGGTAAGCTTTGGAGAATTGATAGAGTAAATTAACTTTACTCTATAATATAATTGAGTAACTATTTGAATAATAAACTCCAAAAAACTTTTAACCTATGGTAAACTTTTTTATTCTTGATTTCATTTGTACAAATTCATCATATTATTAGACATTTAGATACTACTGCAAAATACTGTTAGAATTACTTTCTAATTCTGATTTACTGTTTGGTGTGACTTCACATAAAAAGAAGAAAAGTATTCAAAATCTTTAATAATTTAGGACTAGAATTATTGAAAGAAATATAACCACATACATTGTTTTCATCTTTATAAAATGAAAGAAATGAGACGACAAAAAGTTAGAGTTAAGTCATTTACTTTTTTTTTAGTTAAAGTTAAAGTCAAGTCTGTCTAAACTCAGAATGAAAGCAGCAAATCACCATTAATGGTGGATTCTAGAAAATACTGAACTCAAAGTTAAGAGAGAGCTGATTGAGAAAACACATTTCTCATTTCTGAATTATGAAAACTGAATGTGAACTAGATATAGTGAGCTATATATCTACAGACTAGAAATCTGAAAAATATCTAGCTAACTCAATTCTAACAACTAGGACGGCTGGCTAATGGAAAGCTAACTAACTACAAAAACTGTTAACTAACTAACTCTGTGAAAATAACACTGTTTAAACTAACTAACTAATTATGCATAAATTTATTAATCTCAACACCCTCCTTCAAGTTGGAGGTGAGGTAAACACAACCAATTTGTCCATCATAGCAGAGTGTTTGATTCCAGTGAGAGACTTCGTGAGGATATCAGCCAATTGATCACCAACGTTGATGTGATGTGATGCAATGAAATTAAACCTTCTTGAAGCTTGGATCTAACAAAGTGGCAATCGACCTCTATGTGTTTGGTTCTCTCGTGAAAAACTGGATTCTTGACTATGTGAAGTGCAGCATGACTGTCACAATATACTGGGAAAGGACAAATAGGAGGAACAGTTAACTCAGTGAACAATCGACGTAGCCAAACCAATTCTCCAACAACTTTTCGTAATGATCTGTACTCAACTTCTGCAGAAGATAACGAAATGGTCTCCTGCTTCTTAGATTTCCAGCTGATGGGACTGTTTCCTAGCAAGACAATGTAGCTACTAACAGATTTTCTAGAGTCAAGACATGATGCCCAATAGGAGTCACAAAAATCTTGAACTTCAAAATCAGGAGAAGATGACATGAAAATGCCCAAAGTGGGATCATTTTTAAGATACCTCAACAGGTGAAAAGCAGCTTGAAGATGAGGTTCTCTGGGATCTTGCATATATTGACTCAAATGTTGAATTCCATAGGCAATATCAATTCTAGTATGAGTAAGGAAATTCAGCTTCCCTACCAACTTCCTATACAAGGTAGGATTACTCAATGGTCTGCCAACTTCCTATACAAGGTAGGATCACTCAATGAGTTATCCTATGTGATGATTCACATCCTACACGTATTATATCATGTAGAAATATGTGTGTCCACCCATTGATCATCTTTATACATGTTTAAATGTTATTTGTGGACACTCAAAGTTGGAAGGCGTAGATCCTAACTCAAATAAAATTAAGGGACATGTTTATGCATTATGTCCTTGAAGACTCCTATTAAAAAATATTTTAGGACTGATAAATGAACAGATTCAAATTGATTTTAGGCAAGTCAAAATGAGTTTGAATCATTGGTCATTGTGCACCTATGCTTAGTTGGGCTGAAAATTGAAAAGGAGTAAACAATGATTGTTAACCCAAATAAGCCCAATTTGGGTAACAATCCAACATATATATATTTTTAATTTGTACTTTACGTTACTATTATAGAAGTGTGAGTAATGGAGTGGTATCAACATGTCAGTTTTAAAATTCAAATTGAGGGCATTTTTTACTTTTAACATACTATAGAAAATGTGTGTTGAATCTAAAGTACCATGGTATCTCACATTCAATTTCAAAGCTTGTGTTAATCAATTATTATCTTCTCTCTTCAAAATACGGCATCAAAGACAAAGAAGAGACCACCAATTTCATCCCCTAAAAATTTTCCTAAAGAAGTAGTGAAGTGTGACCTCCTTTTTAGCTGTACTTTTTTGAGTTCCAGTTCCAATTGTGGATCATTGTTATAGAAAATTCAATAGAGATCCACAATTGAGAAGTCGGTGTCTTATGTATTAATTTTACAAGATATTGTTTAGTTCTATTTTTTTTTCCTTATATTTCCTGATTTTACTGTTTGTGATTCTAATAGTGATGGGTCGTTGTTCCCTTTAATTTACAATTGTACGCTTTAGTTATGGAGTGTGGTTGATATTACTGAAAGTTGTTACAACAACATGATGCAATTTCAAACGACAAAAGCTTGATAGTATATTAACAATAAGCTAGATTTTTAATATAAGATGTAAGATTAATCTATGAATGAAATACAACAATACTTAACAAGGTTAATATTATCTAGTAATAATTAGAAGAAGCAATAAGGGATCATTTGGTATATGATTTAGATATGAGTTAATGTAGTTATAAGTAATATACTATTGTCGGTAGTTGATTAGGAGGTAAATTATCATGTATAAAATTAATACAGTGTTTGATTTGTAATTTAAAAATCTGTATAACTAATACATGTATACGTTATGAGAGCATCAATATATTATTTGATACAAAATAGAAGGCGGAATAACTAATCCCATCTTAATTTTTGAGTGCACAGTCTTATGCTATTCCACAATCTTAATTTTATTCTTAATTTTCGAGTCAACGATATTCTTAATTTTATTTAGTAGAACAAAATATTCGTCTTTTTAACAAACATACGATAATTTATACAAAAGTCGATATGTCCGAGTGGTTAAGGAGACAGACTTGAAATCTGCTGGGCTTCGCCCGCGCAGGTTCGAACCCTGCTGTCGACGTTTATTTTATTTTTATTTATTTTGTATTAATAAATTTTCCAAAAATCCGTAGAAGGGATTTTTGTAGCATATCCTCTCCAATATACTCATACTCGATGTATTTTGACAGGTAGATACTATAAAGGTCAGAATGTATATAGATCTTATCTTGCTTCGTGAAAATAGAGAGATTTTTTCTGAAAGAACAACAACTCAAGCAACACAAGAAAATACTACTTGTTATGAAATTCATTGTATGAAATATCCATACATATTCACTAGTTCTATGAATTTTTTGTATGTTACAATTTCCCTATTAATTTGGTCACTTAACATTTATAATATTTGGGTGATTTATCATCCTATAAATTAAGATGTCATTCGCCTTTTAAAAACATACTATAAATACTACAGTTTATATCTCATTCTACCTCAAATAAAATATTTCATCGAACGCTCTTATAAACACTCAATTTTATGATTTATTAAGATTAATACATATAATATAATTAAATAATGTATTTAGTTTAAGTGACTAACTATCCTCCATTGAACTAAAGGGTTATTTTGTTGGAAATAACTTATTCCATTAATTTCAGGATAAGTTATCCTACCTTGTATACTCTATCGCATTACTATGGTAATATCTACTTTAAATTTTAAAGAGAAGGTTCGTAAACATATTTATTCTGATTCAGAATAAATAATCGTATGACTATCTAATACTTCCTCTATTTCATATTATCTGAATCTTTGAATTGTGGACGTTTGAATTTTTTTTCATATTTGCCCTATCTTTTAATAAAGTTTGATATTTTCTAGGAGATAAATTACTCTACTAACAAAATTATATTATTTATAATTTCACAAACGACAATAGTAAAACGTATGATTTAAAGTATATCATTAAATATTTTTCTTAATAAGTATATTATCTCACAAATTCAATTAATAAAGAATAAGAAAAATACCTTAAATCAAATACCGAATAAAATAATATCTATATTTTATTTTAAAATTATTATATATTTTATACTTCACGCGAAACAAGACCACTGTATTATTATTGACATATATAGTGATATTAAATTGTGAGAATGTGGATGGAAGAAGAAGTCGCCATAAGGAAATGACACATGGGACATTGTTTACCTTGTAAAATGATTTCATTTTCAGGCACATAATTAATTTCAATGTAACGCTACGCAATTCAATGAATTTTGTGATTTGAGCTTTGGGTCCCATGCCAATTCAAATTCCTNAGTTATCCTACCTTGTATACTCTATCGCATTACTATGATAATATCCACTTTGAATTTTAAAGAGAAGGTTCGAAAACATATTTATTTTGATTCAGAATAAATAATCGTACGACTATCTAATACTCCCTCTATTTCATATTATTTGAATCTTTGAATTGTGGACATTTGAAATTTTTTCCATATTTTCCCTATCTTTTAATAAAGTTTGATATTTTCTAGGAGATAAATTATCCTACTAACAAAATTATACTATTTATGATTTCACAAACCACAATAGTAAAACGTATGATTTAAAGTATATCATTAAATATTTTTCTTGATAAGTATATTATCTCACAAATTCAATTAATAGAGAATAAAAAAATACCTTAAATCAAATACAGAATAAAATAATATCTATATTTTATTCTAAAATTATTATATATTTTATACTTCACGCGAAACAACTCTTGAGGAGCACCACTGTATCTATATATATAATAAGTCACAATGCAAATATATATAAAGTATTTAGTTACATTGCGAAAGAAGAAATAACCTTTATTATTTCAAAATTGTGTAAAAGATATTACAAATCATACAACAATAATTAGCAATTTAGAATGTTAAAAGACATAAAAAAAAATTTACCATAGTTAACAATAATTAAAATTTTAAATTATTTTAAATTAATATTAAAATTTGATTAACTCTTTAATTTTATCTTTATCACATAAATTAAAATAAAAAATGATACATATTGGACCCGTGCTAGCACGGGCTCGTCTAGTTATTGACATCTATAGTGATATTAAATTGTGAGAATGTGGATGGAAGAAGAAGTCGCCATAAGGAAATGACACATGGGACATTGTTTACCTTGTAAAATGATTTCATTTTCAGGCACATAATTAATTTCAATGTAACGCTACGCAATTCAATGAATTTTGTGATTTGAGCTTTGGGTCCCATGCCAATTCAAATTCCTCTTCAGGCGCATTTCACGTGGCCCCATTACTCCACGTCAGACAAATCAGAATCTTCCTCCAACTCTAAATCTCCACGTCAGCTCAACCCCACATACTCTACAAAAATATCCTGTACTAACCCAAGGAAACATCCCTTCCCGAACCACACAAGAAAATTAGAAAAAGAGAAACTCTTCACGTACCTAACACCTGTCACTCTTTCTTACCATTCAATCTCTTCTATACGCTGTCGTTTTTATATCATCTCTACCTCTTTTCCATTAAATTTATACTCCCTTCTTAGCTGAATGAACAATTGGTGTTTTTGACTCAGTTTTCTCTCTCTCCATTTTCTCTGTCTTGCGTTGAAGTTGTTGCTGTGGTTTAATTTGTTTTGTCTTTTTGGAAAAATATAGAGAAACGATGAAGAATTGTGAACTTTGTAAGGGATTGGCTAGGATGTATTGTGAATCGGATAACGCTAGTTTGTGTTGGGACTGTGATGCCAAGGTTCACTCCGCGAATTTTTTGGCGGCGAGGCATTCTAGGTCTTTGCTATGTCAGGTATGTCAATCACCGACGGCTTGGTCGGCTGCCGGTGCGAAGCTGGGGAAGACGGTTTCTGTATGTGAGAAGTGTGTGGATGGGTACTACCATAGGGATGAAATGGAGGAGAGTGAGAGCGTGAATGATGAAGGGAGTGGTACAGAGGACGAGGAAACTGATTATGAAGAGGATGAAGAAGATGAGGACGAAATTGATTCGGAGGGTATTCAGGTTGTTCCATGGTCAAATACGACGCCTCCACCGCCGGCTAGTTCATCTAGCAGTGAAGATTCATCAAATGGCTGTAGAAATGTCTCTTTAAAGCGAATGCGTGAAGCTGATCCAGATCTTCATTCAGATGTATGAACTTTTCCAACCTTTTCTTATAGTTATTTTGATATTTCTCCCTTTTTCATGAGTTTTTGAATACTTAAATCTTTGTTATCGTGGTTATAGGACGACAGCGGAAGTTCGTCATGTCACCGGAAAGTTCATACATCGCCGGCGATGGATGCAGACGGCGGAGACGAGGCAGCAGCTATTGTTGACTCATACTCATCAAAAATGAGAACGCCGGCTAAGATCCAGAGAACAGATCGTCTCACGGCTCCTAGATGCACGTCGGTAATAGAGTTTATGAGAAGAAATAATCGGCAGAGGATGAGCTCCGGTGCGGCGATCGCCGAGCTTTGTAGACTCAATAATGACTCAAGGACCATAGATCTGGAAAGCTCAGAGACATCGTAGCCGTCTGATTGACCATTCGTTTCAATCACATTACGTGGATTCTACTTTACTTACCCTTTACCCCCAAAATCTTTTAGTCGGTTGATATATTTTAGGATAAGAGTTGTTGAATTTGTTCTAGTACTACTAATCTTCTTAGGGATAGGACCATTTGCTAGTATTTTATTTTACTGTATGATGTACTAATATGTTTAGGATTAATATTAAGATGAGGAATGCCTGCCTTAAAAACACATTTGTATCAAATATGCATTACATTCTTTTTGTTATTGCTCTTTCCCTTTTATCTGAATCATAATTTCTATTAGTAACAAAAATATAATCAAGTATATGCTTGTAGAGGGGAATAAACATTTTAAATCAGCAAGTATAGATATTTTTTATAATCCTGGAGTTTAGGCAGTTTGTGCTGAGTTCTGACTAATTTGTATGAGATATCTGCTGCCATTTACCAGTTCTTGGTGTTGAGTAACAAGTCCACCATAGCTTGAACAATTCTCCCTAACCCTTTCCTTTTTACTCTCTGATTCAAAAAAAAATGTCACTGGATCGTAAGTTTCAGAAGTTTTTTTAAAAAATATTGTGTCAAGTCTAACAATGCTACGTAGAATAAAATAAGATGAAAAGAGTAATTTAATTTTAATTTTTAACTACAAGATTAAACGGAGACAGTAGTTATTAGTACTAGAAATTTTTTAATGAAATAAGCAAGAAAAGATTTGAGAGGGACCCTTTAACCAGAAGAAACCCAACATGAGTAGTTTGTTAGAAGTATTGGTTGCGCCACTCGATTTTAAAACCTCTAATTTAGAAATGGTATAGAAAGCTGCAAGGCCACAACAATTTTGAGGTCATTTTATTCTCTTTTTATATTACATAATATTTATATTTAAAATAGATATTTTATTTTAATAAATTAAGAAAAAAATTGCTAAATAATATTAAATGATTGGAATATTTTTCTTAAAAAAAAATGGGTTTTTTGGGATGGGGAAGAAAAATAGGAGGGAAGATTGCGATATGAAAAATCAAACCCACACTAACAAAATGAAATTCAAATAGTCAACTAATTAAAAATTCGTTAACGAAGGATGGAAATAATAAATTTGAGAATCCGTAATTTTTTCCGCAATAAGAAATTGTATGGAGGGAGTGGTTCAAATTCAACAAGAGTGGATGAATGGCTAAAAACTTTAGCAATTACTCAGTATAGTAATATAGATATTCAATATTGCCTGCGTTTGACAAACACCACATAATTTTTTAATTTTTTTTTGCTTTTAATATAAAAATAAATCATTCATGACTCGTTTTCAAGAAATTAGTGAACCTAATTTGTTCTCTTTTTTTGGGCCCACAGTTGATATATTATAATTGAGGCATCTATTCAGAAGATATTTTCATGCCTCTGTTTTATTTTATTAATATAGTTTGTAAAATATCTGGAGGTTGATAGTGGCCTTAATTTGAGGATTAATGTCCCTAATTTTGAATTATTAAGCAAACTAGTTGTGGCTGGCAACCACATCAACTTGGACAAAGCTAAAAATTTGGACAAAGTTATTAATTTATATTTTATACTTCTAAATTCATTTTTATTTATTCAGTATTTAATTTGACATGCTTCTTGAGATTTAAGGAGCAATAAATAAAATAATTTTTTTATTATATCAATATAATAAAATATTTTTTTGAAAATTAACTACATTAATAATAAAGATAAATTAAAAAATATGTCATAACTTATCATTTGATAGTATAAATTGGACAAATAAAAATACATATCTATTTTTTATAAAGGACAACTGGACAAGTAAAATCGATGGATAAAGTAAGACTCTTGACAAATACATAGGGGCTGTTTAGTTTGAATACAAGTTATGATGGATTAGTTATGTTGGGATTAGTTATGTTGAGATTATTTCTAATTGAATGTTTGGTTTGTTGTATTCAAAATAATATGCATTGCATAAATTTTAAGAACAAGTTATTTGTTTACAAAAATATTCTTCATGAATGTGAAAAGTAATGTATAAAAAGGGCTTAAATGGATATTTTTGTCATTTACCTATTTTATTTCGGGATAGTTATCCTAGGATTACTATATCACTCAAGGGGAGAGATAACTTATCTCGGCACTAATTATTAATCTTGAAATAAGTTATTCCGGACTTGTCAACCAATGAATTAAGTGGAACAATAATTTAATCTCATGACTATTTGGTATTATCTTTCACACTAAATGATCCCTAGAGTTTGTTTGGATTGATTTTTCGTTTTTGACTTATAAACCAAAATTCATAAATAGTATGACTATTTTTTATTAGTAGTTTAATTTAAAATCAAGAGTTTATAAGCATTTTTTAAAATTTATCTAAATACTTCAAAAATCGTTTAAAAACTATTTCGACTTACGATAAGCCAATCCGAACCGGCTCTTACTCCACATATATTTCTATCATACACAAGTTCCAATTCATCACGTTTACATATGTTCAGTAAATAAATTTTGTTTTGAGTTTAGATTCTATTTACTCATAGTGTAAAAATTATAATGTACACGTTAAAAATCAGTTACATTAAAACCTCACTAAATTAATATTAGGTTAATTAATAATTTTTTTAAAATAATATTTTCTTTCGATCCTAACTTGGGCCAATGAAAAAAATCACCAATTTTCATAAGATAATAAGATAATATAATTTTCACAAGACTCTTATATAAATATTTGTTCTCGTTAATATTATAAATTAATAATTCTTTTAAAATACAAATATATCTAAGACAATTTAGTCAAATATGATTTTATTATGCTTTATTTTTTTGTTAAAATTTAAATCTAATTGAAACTCATCTCTTATTGCATCCAAAAGTTTTGATCTTATCTTTTCGAACTGCACCATAAAACTATGAAGAGTTCTAAATGTGATAAGTGTTTTCTTATGCGTAATTGGTTCCAAAGGTATTGTATCACCTTCAACTTTATTACCAACATTATTTTTTTCAACTGTATCCATAATTTCTTCTAAGTTTTGAACTTTTGAACATGTATCATTTTCACCCATCCAACAAGTTATTAACATCCATTTTACTGTGTTAACCGAGATCATTAATCATGACATCAAGTTCATGAAAGACCTTTTCACAAGTGGGTTCATTTAAAATCTCTCAAAATTTCATCTCCGAATGAATTTTGCCGTGTCGAAAGCTTCTTTAAATTAATAAATATCAATTTATCAGTTAAATAATAACTCTATAAAATAATAATAATAATAACAATAATAATAATAATTTATGATCCCATCTATATTAATTAATTGAGATTTTACTGTAAGCTAAGTCATTTTTGTTATCATCTAAAGTACTATAGCCAAGTAGTTTTGTCTTGAATTATCGGCCATCAAAATGTGTATGACCAAAGAATGTGGCGGTGTGGATGAGAACCCTCCTCCCTTAAATTAGAGGTCTCGGATTTAGGTTTTGAATATGAAAAAATCATTGGTAGAGAACGGGTCTTACCCAACACGAATTTTAATTAGTCGGACTTCAATGTGGATATCGAATACCGAATGGAAAAAAAAAAAAAGAAAGAAAAAGAAAAACGCGTGTGTGAAAGAGGGGTAAGATGGTAAAATTCAAATCAATTATATGGCACTAGAGAGCAATTCTAGTTCATTTTGCACTTGTACATTAACTTGTGGCCTAGCGAGGTGTTGGCTTGTACATAGTTTGAGTCACAAGTTCAATATAAAAAAATTGTTGGATTTATTTGGAGACTCATCGAATAAAAAACTCAACAATTTATATTTTATAATAAAAAGGAATGAAAAGGTAAAAAGAATTTGTGCCTTTAAAGTTTAAACAACACAAAGTATACAAAAATAATTACAAAAGACTTACTAGATTTTTATTTCCGTTTTTTCATCGGTAAACAATAATTTTTCTTTTCTAATTTATACTTCCATGTAAATATAGAAGTTTGTCATTTAAGATAGCAAATAAATAAGAGATCGTTGAATAGTTTGTTACCTTTTCAACTTTTACTTTCGTGTAAATACTAATTTGTTATTTAAGATAAACTAATAATTAGGATAGTTGGTTAATTGTTATTTTATCTTTTTGCTATATATACATTTATCCTACATAGGAATAAAGTTACAAACATTCAAAACAATTTTATTTTTTTTATATATTTTACTATCTTTTATATTCGTATTCAAAAATTAGCTTTATATTAGCAAAATTACAAATTATAATTTTAATCACATCGCCCTCGAATTTTATCAGTAGCTTAAGATTGTGGAATAACAGAAGACTATGCACAATCATACATGAGTTGTCTTTTGCTAGTCCACAATCTTCTACTACTGATAAAATATCTCGTGTGGTTATAAGGCTCCAATAAATTCAACAATAAGTAATCATAGAGGTAATAATTTCAGTCTATATTTATAGAATCTGTTCATTTAACGTATTATCTAGTTATATAAACTATAGTAGTTTGAAACAACAAGGTGATTACTTACTCATTTATTTAGATTACTAATAATTCAGGTTTACTAGATAAAGAATATGTTGTTTTCTTATTATTGTGTAGATATTTTTATATTTGTTGTGTATTAAACTTAAATATTAAGAAACTATTTTTTTTTTTTTATGTAAATAAAAATTCTTGTGTTGGGTGACCCTTTTGAGAGACGAAGAAGAGTCTCCTGGAGAATAGTACGTTTATCTTGTGGTGTAGAATTCATCAAACAAATTCAATGCATATGGGTTCTCAGATGCTTTGGATCGGAATTTCTTTTATTCTTAATCAGAAGTATGAAATATTTTTTGTTAAAAACATCCTCCTTAGAGGTGAAGTCAAAATTTTAAATCTTATGAGTTCTGAGTTTTTTATAAGACAATTTCAAATATTAATAATTGGATTCTAAAATTAAAATTTTTATATATTTAATAATACATTGAGCAAAAATTTAAACAAAAATGGACCTTATAATATATAAATTTAAATTTGAATCGATAAATTCTAATAGAAATATCAAACATTGAATAGAAAAAAATAAGACCACTTGTGGGATATAATAACATAAGTTGATCATATCAAAAGAACTATATATATATATCTTGTGGTGTAGAACTCATAAGACAAATAAAGGAGTTGATTTGAAATGGCATTTGTATTTTGTCTTTTTATTTTTATTATTTAAAAAATAATAATTTGTGGCTATATATATAGTTGAAGCACTGTGGAAGATATTATGAGAAAGAGGTTGCCTTGTAAAATACTCTTTAAATTATGACCATCATTTTTATTTTATTATATTATATATGTGTGATTATTATGATCACTCAAACAGGAATCAAGTTTGGACCTACTCTTCAATTATGACAACTATATTTCTTCTTTCTTTTTGACGTTCTCAATAGCAACACTTGATTCTAGTATAGTCCTTGTATATTATGCACATATGATGATTAATAATGTCTTTTTAATTTCTACAACTTGTCTATTAAATACTCTTAAACCTCATGTCTGCCCCTTTTTTGGATGAGTTTTTATGTTTGTTTGGAATAAAATTGTAGAATAATTTATTTTGAGATTAGTTATTCTTGGATAGTAGTGTTATTTTGATATTATATTAAAGGTGTAATAATAATTATGAGATAACTAATTTCATAATAATTAATTTCAAGATAACTTATTTCTAACCAAATGAGTCTTAGGTTCTCATTGTATCTCCTTCGATTGGGCACCGTTTCACCAAACCTGACTGAGAAGAATTAATCTAAATAACCGTGCAATCCTTCCGTATCTAACTCTATTCAGAAAATAGCTTATAAAGTGAAAGATTATTCAATATCATATATGGATATAATAATTTATTTTCTTGTCAAAATAGAATAACTTTATCACTCACCTCCCTCCTCTCCACATGCTTTGAACTAGATAATTGTAGTATGAATAATATAATATCAGAAGTTGACGGTGGATAGAATAAGGAAGACTCTAGCTTTAATACTATAGTATTATACTATGTAAAGAAAATGAAATTTGAATTTAACTTTAATCCTAAAAATTAGCCTATTATGTGGATAATTATTCAATACCATCATATGGTTACAATTACTCATTCCCTCAATCAAATTGTAATTCATGTCATTACAACTTGAAATTTGATTTATTTTTCTATTTTTCATCCCTCAAAAATGTGGAAAAGGTGGGGAATCAAACAAAGGAATTGATTCTAAAGCTAAAAGCATTTATGCTATTGCCCTGAGAGAGGGACAAGCCCTTATCTGAAAGGGATGTTCATCTTGGTGAAGTTGACACATTTTGTATAAGAGATTGAATTATTTAATTTTATTTTCAAATATTATAAAATTATTTCATCTCTACATATATGGTGAATAAAGTTGGCACATGTTATGCAAATTAAGTAGAACAACTTATATTATAATGCAATTTTCAGTGAAATAATTTGAACATTCAATTCAAAATCTTAAAGCAATGGATAATTAATAAGGAATATAAAAGACCCATAATTACTAATTTCTCCATTCCAAAACAAATGAATTTCTGGGGTGTGCTTTAAGAAAGTTAGTTAATTACATTAGTCAAAGGTAATTTATCAATACTATCCTTTTATTTCTTCCCAAAGTTTTTCTTAAAACTAGAGATGTAATTGAAAACCCCATAAAAAAAAAGAAGGGTAATTTTGAAAAAAAATAAAAATTAATACGTTTTTTAAGTTTGAAAAATTCATTCATTTCGACACATAAAAAGTGTCAGAAATTCATTTATTTAGTAGCGATGAGGGTATTTTTGTAGACACTTGCAAATAATTACGCAACATAACAATATATTTTTTTAAAATAGCTATAACTTTTGTGTTGTTATGGGAAAAGTGAGAATGCAACTCTCTTTTTCTTTTCTTTTGAGTATGAAAACAACTTTTGAAATTGTTATGGAAAAACAGGTGGCAGTGATTAAAAACAGGTGGCAGTGATGACTTATGATAGATTTGTGGTGATAATTTGAAAGTGGAACAAATGTACGTCTGATATATGTTCAACGTATCACACTATATATAACTGAGAAAAGACATTAAATAACACCTGAACTTGTCCTGAATTTTCATTAAGACACTTTAATTATGCAGACGTCCTATTAACCATATATCTTGTATATGTCAATGTATATCATTGTATGTCAAGTGTGTTCATGACATACACATGACATATATGNTAAAATGAACAAAGTCTAGTTAGGGTGTCTAAGTGAAAGATCGTGCCAAGTTTAGAGGGCCACCGATGGGTTAGCCCTCACACCATATATAAAAGAGAAAAGACATTAAATAACACCTGAACTTGTCCTGAATTTTCATTAAGACACTTTAATTATGCAGACGTCCTATTAACCATATATCTTGTATATGTCAATGTATATCATTGTATGTCAAGTGTGTTCATGACATACACATGACATATATGATAACTCCATAATGTCCCAATCCAGAGTAACAACCATAAAATCATCACGTTTGCCATTCTCCATAAATCATATATGTAATAGTTTACAGTAAAGATTTACAAGAGAAAAATTGGAGTCGCTATCGGTTAGGCAAAATAACTTATTTATTCCAGACATGTAAATCAAGTTAGAAATAGTACATTAAACACAAAAAAAAAATCGCAATGTCTCAAGAAAGATTAATGGCACTCCCGCATAGTTTTTCTAGTTCGTCTTCCAAAACCTTTTGCAGGTTTGCCTTGGTTCGTCTATAGATCCAACCATGAGAGCTCTGATCCCAGTCAAACCTTGATGGACCGCTGCAACAAAAATGTTTCGTGAACACAATGGAGATCGGATGGGTGTGTGTCTGAATATCGAAACTTAACACAAACCAGAAAGAGCAAATGATTCTAGTATGATATACCAACTTCATCAGTAAAAGCTTCAAGAAAAATTAAATATGGCATTGAAGTGATACTGCTATAAATATAGGGAAACCAGAGAAACAGGTGAATCTTTTGAATCCACTGGCGAGTGAACATGCTCTTTCGGGGATAAAATAATAATTCACACAGTATGTTTAAATATTCTTCCGGGTACTTTTAATTTAACTATCTACATCTGGATATTATTTTCATAATGGAAAGCATATTACGGCCATATTGTTACAATTATGTATAGAGTAGAGTACAGGGAAGCCCCTCAATGATATACACACTCTTTGAACTCAATGAGCCTATAACAATTGTTTGGTGGTCTAAATGTGTAAATATTTGACTCCTCATAGTTGTTTCTTAAATATTGACTTTGAATCACAGATTCTTTTTTCCTAAGCATGTTAGTCTTGTATATACACTAAAGGAAGTACAAGAAATGTTTCCAAGTTGACGAAAAGAGAGAACAATGAAATTATAGCTGGAGGTGGCACAGGGTACGTATTTGCAGAGTGCATTGTGTTAGAAGGTTGATTTTTGATATGGTCCACACAAAGTTTATATGAAAATAAAAAGATAAACCAAGACATATCAGAAATGCAATTACAAAGTGAGAGAAAGAGGCATTAGTACCTCACTGGTGAAGACATCCAAATCTGCCTATTTGGAGTCTGTTTGTTTATCACGTAGGTTCCCAGGCTCCCAAGCTTCAGTGTTAAAACCTCATTCTGAGAACAAAATCTAGAATATCAAGACAAATGCAGGACATTGAAAGAAATATATTTTAATGCTATTTTATCCTTCTCACCCCATAATCCACATCGAAACCATCAATGTCAACTGAGTCCCCATATTCCTGTCATGTAGAAAAAGATGCAACTGTTAAAAAAATCAAAAAATGCAGACTGCTAATCATATGTACAACACAACCCAACTCAATTTTAACTTAGCAGATTGACAAACAATTTTAACAAGAGAAGGAAGTGCGCTGCATGGGGTTAAAATCTCTTCATGGATCTGAATGCATGATGCATAACCAATCTTTGGGGTAACATGTTCTTCAACTACTCGACAAAAAGTAGAGCAATTTCAAGCAGCCACTTGGGAAATTCAATCCAAATGACATACATAAGAGATTGCACGTGGATGTTTCAGAATGCTAGTTGACGGACTAATTAACTGCCATCATTCGCAATTGGCCATGGAAATGTATTTGGAGAAACAAGGCCCCATTGAAAGTAAAGTGTTTCACATGGTTGGTGGCTCACGAACAGTGCCTACCTCAGGATAACCTTCGGAAAAGAGGAAGGATTATTTGTAGCAGATGTGCACTGTGTGAGAGGCACAATGAGGATGCCAATCATCTTTTTATTCATTGTGCATTCACTAGACAGATCTGGGATTTTGTTCTGAACAACATCAGGGTTAACTGGAAAATGCCAAGGACGACAAGAGAACTGCTCCAGTGTTGGTACTCAAGAAGATTTGGTAAGACAAAGATGATAAACATGAAAAATCTCCCTTCGGCAGCATGGTGGACCCTTTGGAAGGAAATGAATGCAAGCATTTTTGAAAGCAACTCAGAATATGTAGTTAGTACTAAGTACAGATGTTTATCCCAAAATGAAATGGAGCGACCCCTTGTAAATTCCCCATGCACCTTCTGGTTGCTGGACTTTTAATACAATACCTTTTTAACGATAGAAAAAGTCCAAGTAATTTTTCTAAGTATCAATAAATTCTTGAGGGTGAGTAGCGCAAGGCTCATGGCTCGATGGATAATAGGCCCACCCCTCTAACCTTCTCCACTTAAATACCCAAGCTTTTGTTTAAGAGAAGTTCCTGATACTAACTAAACTTTTGAAAACAAAAACGAAGATCCAATACAAACAAACACAAATTTTAGACTGACTAATAAACATCAGCAACCACCTTGAGTATCACAGTGCAACCGCTAAGGCCTAAGATATAGGAACATATACGAGAAAGTCCAACTAAACTTGATACAAATAAAGTTAAACTTAAGTATATTGAATACATCAGTATACCTCCAACTTATCTAGCAAGTCATGGATGGTGGCATTTGCCAGTCTGTGATACTCATCTTCCTGCAGCAGAGACCTGTAAATTTACAAATTTAGTATGACGATACAGACACATTTTCCTCAAAAAAATTCCAACTATGGAAGGTCGTTCTAAGAATTACAAACAGAAAACAACCTCCATTGTAGATATTACAGAGAGAGCAACACACACACAGAGGAGAGAGCGAGAGAGAGAAAGAGAGAGAGAGAGGGGGGGAGGGGGACTAAGACAACGTTAGTTTCTATGCGAGAATCAACGGTACTGTACATAAGACACAAAAATCTAAGTATCAAGCATTGACTATTATGTAGCAAGATGGGAGCTTTAGCAATAAATTACAAATCCATGGGACAATAGCGCAAATGTTTTATGCTGCTCTTCCTTTAACACGTAGAGAAAAGGTGTACCATTTCAATCTTCCCAAATTTACTTTTCTTTTGTCAAGCTTATCTTTACTTGTCTAGAAATGCAGTATTAGCTTTTCAGACAATATAGTTTCCCCCATATAAGATCTATAGGAGCCAGGCAAAACAGTTTCAGACTTATGTGCAGTTATTTGAANACTACATAATATGAAATGGAGCGACCCCTTGTAAATTCCCCACGCACCTTCTGGTTGCTGGACTTTTAATACAATACCTTTTTAACGATAAAAAATGTCCAAGTAATTTTTCTAAGTATCAATAAATTCCTGAGGGTGAGTAGCGCAAGGCTCGCGGCTCAATGGATAATAGGCCCACCCCTCTAACCTTCTCCACTTAAATACGCAAGCTTTTGTTTAAGAGAAGTTCCTGATACTAAATAAACTTTTGAAAACAAAAAAGAAGATCCAATACAAACAAACACAAATTTTAGACCGACTAATAAACATCAGCAACCACCTTGAGTATCACAGTGCAACCGCTAAGGCCTAAGATATAGGAACATATACGAGAAAGTCCAACTAAACTTGATACAAATAAAGTTAAACTTAAGTATATTGAATACATCAGTATACCTCCAACTTATCTAGCAAGTCATGGATGGTGGCATTTGCCAGTCTGTGATACTCATCTTCCTGCAGCAGAGACCTGTAAATTTACAAATTTAGTATGACGATACGACACATTTTCCTCAAAAAAATTCCAACTATGGAAGGACGTTCTAAGAATTACAAACAGAAAACAACCTCCATTGTAGATTTTACAGAGAGAGCAACACACACACAGAGGAGAGAGCGAGAGAGAGAGAGAGAGGGGGGGGGAGGGGGACTAAGACAACATTAGTTTCTATGCGAGAATCAACGGTACTGTACATAAGACACAAAAATCTAAGTATCAAGCATTGACTATTATGCAGCAAGATGGGAGCTTTAGCAATAAATTACAAATCCATGGGACAATA
The DNA here is from genome assembly GCF_019186545.1 of Solanum stenotomum. Taxonomy (NCBI): domain Eukaryota; kingdom Viridiplantae; phylum Streptophyta; class Magnoliopsida; order Solanales; family Solanaceae; genus Solanum; species Solanum stenotomum. The sequence continues at coordinate 6,667,024 of NC_064290.1, read as the reverse complement.
GCGCAAATGTTTTATGCTGCTCTTCCTTTAACACGTAGAGAAAAGGTGTACCATTTCAATCTTCCCAAATTTACTTTTCTTTTGTCAAGCTTATCTTTACTTGTCTAGAAATGCAGTATTAGCTTTTCAGACAATATAGTTTCCCCCATATAAGATCTATAGGAGCCAGGCAAAACAGTTTCAGACTTATGTGCAGTTATTTGAAGCTTCTAATGACTTCTTCTACTTTTCATCATATTTTTGTTTTACATCCACCTTAGCTTACTTTTACCTCACATTACATCAACCATGCAACACACCCTCAGTCAAAACAAACCAAAATAGCTATTCCTTTATCACGGGCAAGTGTAAATCAAACACTAAACTTCATCTATTACTCTAGTGCTGGACCACGGCTTCAAAAATCAGTATATTGACCTGCAGAATTCTTCTAGACTAATTGTATTACCTACATTCTATCCTCACTTACATTGGAAGTCTAACACATTGGAAAATCAAAGATTCTCAGAGATACAGTACAAAATGAGGACATTAAGCTGCTTAATCAAACTAAAAAATTTCATCTTTCAACATTTATGTGTTTACACCCTTTACAGTGATGCTTAACAATTACACAAAGGAGGCGGACAGTGGAAATTAGAAGGACACATGTTTGGTATGATGTGAAATTTTTCCTCAATGAATTTATTTTCCACGAAAATACTAAAAGTAATTATGCCACTTACCACAGAAATCATTTTCATTTACAAAGCTCCTTACTCTTATTCAATCTCACTTACTTCAAACAATGGTAAGACATGGAGGTTGAAGATTAGGATAGGAAGATAGTAGGTAGCTAAGTGTTGTCACATTTTTGTGTGGGAGAGGCAGGAGTCTAGCCCCCTTCTCCTCTTCTCCTTTTTTGAAATATTCTGTAGTTATCGCATAATTTCTTATTCTTCAATGTACTACTATATGTTGTTGTATTAGCTTTGTATCTTGCCACTTGATTGTCTTATTCCCTTACAAACCTACATTGGGTACATTTCTATTGAGTCAAGGGTATACCAGAAACAGTCTCTATACCTACTCTACTTCACAAAGGTAGGGGATAAGTCTGCCTACATCCTGCACTCCCCAGACCTCACTTATGGGATTACAATGAGTTTGTTCTTGTTGTTTAGACATTGGTTATTGACCTTTACTACCCAAAATATCACCAAAAACTTTACCCTCACACTCTATCCTACACCTTGCACACTTGCCATATATGATGCACCTCTCCAGCAAAACACCGGACAGACCAGATGCACCTGTCCCTATTTCTACTTCTAACAATCCTCTAACCGTACACTCAATACTACTCTCCAATCTAATATTCAGGTCTACTAACATCCTAAGGCATGCCCTATTTCGCAACAGAAAAACAACTAAGATCGAACTAGTTTGAAGCAAATTGAAAATTAAGAAATTCTAGGTACAGGATTCTCAAATCTCTGTTCTCCAATTTTTCAAGCAAATTCTATAATCACTACAAATAAAAGCAAGTAATCGGAACTAAAATTTGTTAACCTACCGGTAATCAATAGCAGCAGGACCTTCAGAAGCATCTTGGAGAGGTGACGAGCGGGAACAATAGCTTCTAGAAATTTTTGAGAGTAACGATTTGGATATAGTACCCGAAGGTTCTAGAAGATATTTATGCGTAGAAGTAGAAAGAAATGATCTTTGTATTAATGAAGAGGAATTAGGTTTGAGAGCTCTGCATAGCGATTTCCGAAGCAGAAGCAATTTCCGTGAACAAGAAGACGCCATTTTTGCTCTTTAGACCAGTTTCCAGTTCCTTCGCCATTCTAGTTACTTTACACAAGCTGCCAACAGGCCCAAACTTATTCTTTTAGGTTTAAGCCCATCATTTTATATACTTTTTTGGGCCTTACACACTTTGTTTCGATGATCGTTAGATATTGTTTCTCAATGTAGCATATTGTTGTTGTATTATATTATATTGTACTTTTTAAATAAATATAATGTTTGGATGTATTGCATCGTTTTTCTTTGTTATATAATTTCACACATTCATAAATTGAACAATAAACCTACAAGAAATTATAGAATACGGGGTGAAGCTACTATGAAAAGGTGAAAACAAGAAATAGGTTTTTTCGTCATTACCTAACGATAGATTTAAATGATGTAACATAATAAAATTTAAGTAACAATCAAAACAAACATCGTATTTAAACTAATAATACAATACAACATATAATAACCATCCAAACAAGGTGTCAATGTTCGTCAGGAAAATTATTACTTATTTACTAATAATATAATAGTATATAATATTTTATTATTTACCAACTTTCCCAAAAAAATTATCCCCTTTATTAGCTTAATCAAATAGTATATATATATTTGACATTTGTTTAACCCAAAAAGAAAAATGTAGATATAGGTTCATGATCATTTTATCCTTACTTATGTCTTTAGAGATAAAAAAAAATACATTTAACATTTTCATTATTTATGTGTTATTACCTTATAATTGAAATATTTATAGACTTTAATAACAATTACTATAAAAAAATAAAATGTTTTTTTTTAATCTTGAACACGACAGATAATTTAAGAGAGAAAATAGGGAGTAAGAATTGGTTTCCAAACTAAATCTCATTTTTCATCGGTCAAAGCAACCCCAACAACATAACTGAAAACTCGCAAAAATAGTTTCTTTAATAAAAAAAGAGCAAATATAATATATGGTAGGTAACAAACTAGATAATTAATTAGTTGATGAAATGAATTTCAAAAGGCCAATTGAAAGAAGCAGTATGCTGTTATTTTTTACATGGAAATGAAAAATGAAAAAGGAGTTACAATTAGTTACTTAGTTGAAAGTTCATCAACCATAGATAGAACTAATCCCTTCAAGAGAAGAATTCATTCAAATCCAATTATATTAGTGACAAGAAGGAAATTTGGTTGTAATCGTCGAGCACAACTTTTAGCCATTGCTCATGAGTTAAGGCATCATCAACAACTATCTCACAAGTCATCATCGAAACAAAAATACAAGGTAATCATATATAGTGAAATGTTCTTTTTTATTTTATAACAAAGAAATTCTACGTCCAATGCATAATGGATATGTACATCTACGTTCTCTACTTAAATATTTCAAACTTTTGATCATGGTTGGATTTAGAGGTGGATCGAGAAAAAAATTGCTCAAGAGTTCAAACTGTAAAGAATTAAACACATAAATAAATCACGGGATCCAATATATAGTGTGTATATATATATTGTATATATATACATATAACAATAACAATTTATTCAGTATAATCTCAGAAGTAGGTCAGAGAAGCATAAGATATCTACACACTTTATCTCTATCTTTGTGAGGCAAAAAAGTTATTTCCGATAAACCTTCAGCTCATATAGTATATATACATAAGAAAGAAAGAAAAGACAAAAAAGTCTTCTTGGTCAAGCTCGTGGCACCGAGCTTGCCTAGTGCGGGTTACCTCTCCTGTGTGGTTTGCAATTTGTTGCGGAGTGAAGTTTTACCTTGTGCGCACTCAAAGAATAGTGGCTACGGATTTCCTTAATTATAAAAAATAAAATAAAAACAAAAACTCTGCACATGTAATTTTCCAGTGAAAGGTCAATATTACTTTAGAATTTGAACTATTCCTTTTATATTGTTAATACATATTCATAATCATGTGTTGTGCTCTTATCACTTAATTAAAAGCACTAGGATCAAGTGAAATGCTTTATTTATTTTGGTTGGTAAATATTGTGTATTACTCTTGTTAATATGAGTTATTAAAATTTTGTACAGAAATGGAGATGGACAAAAAGGATTAGATTGTCATTTTCCCGTTTGTTTCATAAAAATGATAAGCAATGGAGGTATGAGAACATTGGAACACCCTGCAAAGGAGCAAAAAAGAGAACAACTAATTTTTGTGTAAGTCTTGCTATTATTATTTTCTATAGTAATAAAAATTATGTATATTTTGAAAGGGGAAAAAATCATACCATCGGTCGGTGCAAAGAATTTAAAGTCCGACTAATTTGTGTTCTTTTTGTTGTGTTATGCAGAATAAATTGAAGGGCTTCTTCAAGGACATCTTAGGTGCCTGGCAATTTTGTAAGCAATCGTAAATTTTAGAAGTGGCAAATTAGTTCATGTTTTTGACACGTTCAAATTTTATTCAATTCGCCTATTTTACATCACCAATCGTGATGATCTAGTATTCTTCCGTTTAATTGAATTTTTGAAAGTTTCTAATTGAAGTAAATTTGATTTTCCTGTGCAAGATATTTCAAATTCATTTTCAGCTATACACATAGTTTTTGACTTTTGTTGCTCGCACTCTTTAAAAGTTTCAACGGATGTACATTGAGTAATCCAAAAGTAATTATTTTTTGAGAATCCGAAACCAGAAGATCACAGTTAAATGTTTGTGAACTATGGTCCACAAAATATGGTTAGTTTGGTTATCAGATTTGAGAAATGCTCGTAAATGAAGTAGTAGATATGCTTTTGCTTACTGTTAAACAACTACTTTCATCATCAACAATCAATTTTAAAAGAGTTAATTACTCCAAACACTTCTATATTACTATGAAAATCCAAAAATTAGGAAATCATCAATCAGATAACAGTATTTCTTTTTTTAATATAGCACCATGCGATAAAATATTTTTAATGTGCATGCGTGCTTAAAAGAACATCAATTTGAAACCTCTCTGGAAAAAAAATATTCTTACATAGATAATTATAAACCGAATAAAAAGAGTCTAAAGGTAAAAATGCCTTTTCCTTGCTCCTTTTCATTGCCGAGATACTGATGTTCTGTTTTTGAATTGAAATATATGTACGGAAGCATAGGCGGACCCACTCTCTAGGTGGTGCACGTGCACCCGTTAACTTTGAAAAAGATCATGTATATATATATATATATATATATTTTGAGACACTGACAGAAATTAGGATATAATTAACAATGCATATATGAAAAGTATAGGAGTGTCATTGTGATGCTAGTAGGGGTGTACATGATCAGGTTGGTTCGGGTTTTTCAAATATCAAACCAAACCATTTGTGTAAAAATTTTAAATTTATAAACCATACCAAACTAATAAAATTCGGATTTTTTTGGGTTTTTCAACTTCGGGTTGGTTCGGGTTTTTCAAATACCAAACCAAACCATTGTGTCGAATTTTTAAATTTATAAATCAAACCAAACTAATAAACCTCGAACTTTTTCAGATTTTTTTATTTTTTCGGTAAAGTTTGCATACAAACATATAATTAACTTGTGCTCCAAATATTTTTTTAGTCCAACCAAAATACAATTATCTAAGGTGTTTCTTAAACAAATAACACAAAATATGAGATAAGTACTGATGATACAAAAATATGTAATAAAAAATAATAATGAAATCATCATATAAATAAATATTGCAAAGTCATAATGAAAATGATCATAATTTAAAAGTATTAAATCATGCTAAAATAAGTTTAATAAGTATTAGTTACATTACTAAATATTTAAGGAAAATTAAAATTAGATTATGTATTTTAATTGTCTAAACTAATGTAAAACTAAAGAACAAATATTCAATATTATTGTCAGTCTTAGTGTTGCATTGATTTTCTTTTTGCATTAGTATTAATTTGATTTTAATTTAAGTTTTATTATAATTATCAACATCTATGAACTATAATATTTATTGGACCATTTCGAATTCTAAGTTTTAAACTTGAAATAATATATTAAAAGATAAAAACTATGAAATGGTATAAGAAATATTTTAAAATTATATCAAAGTAAATATCTTTATGTGTAAAATAAAATTTTAAAATTACTATATAATGTCAGGTTGGTTTGGTCTCGGGTTGTTTTTTTTTAGTTAAAATCAAACCAACCCAAATATAGTCGAGTTTTTTTTTTCCAATACCAAACCAAGTCAAACCAAACCACTAGTCGGGTTTTTTTCGATTTGACTCGGTTTACGATTTGGTTCGATTTTCGATTCGGTTTTGTACACCCCTAGATCTAGATGCTAGTACAAGCTAGAGGATCCACCTGCAAGACCTGGGTTCGAATCCAGCTAGAGTGTTTATTTCATTATTTTTATTTTAAGTTTATCTTAGAGCTCACATTTGAGCTAAGGTAATATTGGTGCACCCAAAGTCTTCAAATTCTGGGTTCACATATCACTTACGTTATGCGGTGCTTTTATTTGGAATTTTGGATGATATGTATTTTTGTATACCAGGGCAGTAACTTTTTTTCGATTTGGTATAACTCAACTATTATCACAGTCCATCAGTTAATCATCGACCTATTTTTCAGTTCATTCCTCTCTTTCATTTTCAATTTGTATGTATATATAATTGAATTCCATGTTCTATAACACATAACCTCCTTTTTTTGCAGTAACCATAAAAGAAAAGTAAATTCATCGGTATGAGACTATAAGATTTGTTTTCATATAAATCATAGTTTTACCCCATGAATCCTAGAGCAAATAGCAACTATAGTACGTATATATATCATCTATATAGTTAAAAAGAAAGGATAAACGGTGCAATAAGGTATTTGCATCTAATTCATTTGTATGTGTATATCGTATCAATTGACCATCAAAAGCAACTACATTCCGATATTGTTATAGGTGTGTTCGTATGAAGGAAAACATTTTCTTGAAATATATACTCTTATTTATTGATATTTGGTAACTATGCAAAACATTATTTGTCCTAAAATATTTATATACAGATAAAAGAACACTAAGGACAAGGGTGTGGTAGGCAGTGAGGTCGTCATGGGTGGCGGGAGGAAGACAAAGCTTAGAATATAAAGTAAATTTATAGTGAGCGTCTTTTTTCTCAAACCGATGACTCACATGTTCAGTAATGCTAACTATTATAAAAGAATGCCACCCCTCAAGACTATCAGTAGCTTCTATTGTTGAATCTCGTACAAGTTAAGTTGCATTGACTGCAAGCGAAACATGAACACTTCAAGTATACATTGATCATGCCTTCTCACTTTGTGTATATTGTCATATATATTATAGAAGAAGTAGTGTGGTGATTGACCTCAATACTAATGGTGATCTCAAAGTTAAACAAATGAATGAAGCCATGATCGTATTGGAATATATGCACAAAGCAGTCAATAGCAATTGATTCCCATCTATCAATAGATCGCAAGTTACTTTCAAACTCAAACCACTTGAAATTGAATTGCTGCTTTGTTTTTTCTTGTCATTGATAGAGTGGTATTCTCCACGTTAACCCTTGTGAAAAAGGGACAATCCTATCAAACATAAGAAGAAGAATCACGTAGGCATTGCAAGCCAGTAAAAAACACAAGGACCGATACTCTCAAATAAGCTTATTACACGAATCATCCAACGCGCAAACCAAAGGCAATACAAGAAGTACTAGTTCATAGTTAATAAAATTAACCCCATGCACAAATGTTGCAACCTTCTTTTCCTCAAGGATATGAATATATCCAATGAGAGAAAAAATCTTTAATATTACCTGATTTATGAAACTATTGCCTAGTTCATGAAATTAAAGTACCTAGGAGTAAGGAGGAGAGTTGAATTTACTTTACTATGCAATCAGGTTCCTATTTACAGGCAACTACAGGAACTCCAAATTGCTGTAAGCAGTGCCATCAATCCTCGCAGTAACCAGGGTTAGGATCTGCAACATGGATGTCTCACATATTTTTCTGGGTTAGGACGAAGAAAATCAGTCAAACAAACATGTCTCAGCATCCCAACCACTTGAAAACCTTTTTTCCTGATAAATCACCGAATTCTGCTACTTGCTCGATGTCGTTGCCGCCTCCTTGATCTTCCCAATAAGAGCCTACTGTGAAGTCGAGAGATTCTGTTGAAAACATTAGATGCAGCCTCAGTGCCAGAATGATGGACAAAAAAATCATCCTGATCAAATGAATGATAGCGATCATCGAAAAGATCATCTGAGTGGACATTATTATTCCACAGATCACTAAGAGGGTCTGACCTAAAAAGAGTCTCATCGAGATGGTTATCCAATCCAAAATTCCTGTGGAGCCCTCCGAAATTACCATCTATTACATAATCTCCCATTACAATTGCCCCAGGCATGGCAGACCTGATTGTGCTAAACACATCGTTCAACTCTCTCTCGTGCTCAAGCTTCTTCCATTTCTCTGCAAGTGAAGGGTCTACTTCTAGGGGGCGTGCTGAAGGATGCTCCCGCCTTACATGTTTCCTTAGCTTTTTGTACGTTCCAACAAACGAGCAATTTTCATGCATGCATGTTCTCTTCTTTGCATTTAGATGCTTGCGTGCAGGTTCCACAACCGTCCAACCCTTCACCTGCCCACGACAGAGTGGGCATACAAGTACAGTTACCCCAGCTAAACAGCCTGCTCCTGACGAGCAATAAGGATCATCAGTTGACAGCAACCCTGGTTCAGAGCCCTCAATTGAAGTGACTTTAGTATACGCTTTCTTGTACTGCTCAAGACAATTTGAGAAACGGCAGCTAGTCGCACACATATAAGGACGACATCCCTTGTCATAAGATGAGCACAGCAGCAGCACTGCATTGTGAGGGTGCTCCATACAAACTGAGCAAGTTGCCCCTTCCCATTCTTTCTTCTCTGATGATTTTGGCCGTTTCTCCTTTTGGTGAAGCTTTTTGCACATTTTTGAGCGGCAAGACGGCAAATCATGGTGATGGAAATCAGCTATCCGTCGCACCTTGCTTGGTTTTGTCATTTCTGGTAAAGAAGACACAGTCCCCACCCGCAAAATAAAGGGAACAAAGAAACCAATGAGATAGGGTGGGGAAGGGGAAGAGGTTAGTAAACCAGATTTTTGCTAAACAAGCAAAGCTTAAACTATTAAAGCAATAACAGGAAAAAAGGAAAAGATATCATGCAAGGTTTCAAATGTTTCTCAAACTCTACATTTAGAATCAGATATGTTGCTAACACAGATGAATTTGCTGTCTTGATGGAAGAAAGCTAGAGGATAAAAGATGTCTTAAATCACCAAAACCTGTTTAGTGCACACAATGCTGATCCGCATAACATGAGAACTAAATTATTAACAATTTTAGGAAGTAGAGCAGGTAAATATACACCAGTTAAATGCACATGTAATGAAGCATCTCAACCACACAAAAAGAGTGCTCCATGAAAAGCCAACCCCCAGCACATGCTTTTCTTTTTGTTATTGATAAGCATGGTGTCCGGGCCAGTTTGCATGCAATACGCACTTAGAATAATTCCACGGGATACCGCCACCTCTAACCAGTAACAGATATAAGTTTACTTTGACCACAAGGCTAGAACCAATGGGAAGAATTCACCTCCAACACATACTGGTGCTTCAAAATAGATTCCAGTGGACCATAAAGTTTATGCCTTTTACAGGTGCATTCGTTTATTTGCCAACTATTCACGCTGACTTTTCGTTAAAAATCACAAAGGTACCAGAACTAAAAGTTAGAGCCTCTCTATTTATATCATCAATAAATTTAAAATAGCATACAACACTCAATCATAGGTAAAACATTTAAAGTGAAAAGAATGGGAACAATAACATAAATTCAAATTAACCAACTTCACAAAATGAAAAAGAAAAAAGATATGAAGAAAAGGAAGGAAAAGAATTGTAGTTAGCTAATTTAGATAACAAAATAGGCATCGTCTTCTTTATCAATTTTCAATGCCATGATTTTGGTTTAGGATTGAGAGAACAACTACAGGCTAACGTGACTGAAAAAGTTTATCTTTACTCCCTTCAACTCGATTTATGTGATGGTGCTTGACTGGGCACATAGTTTAAGAAGGAAAGAAAAGACATTGGAACTTGTCTGGTCTAAAATAAACCATAGATATTTAAGTGGCTATAAATCATCCCATTAAGGGTAAAATGGGTATTTTAAAATCAAATTGTTACTAAATATAGAAAGGCGACATTCTTTTTGGGATTAACTACAAAAGAAAATAGTGTCATGTAAAATTAAGCCGGAAAGAGAAAAGGATGGTGTTTGGGACAACTTGTGTACACCTCAATTATTCCGCCAAATACATGCTACCTTCGACAAGTATAGACACCGGATAACTCTGTCTAACAAAGCTTAGGAAGATGGAAATTAAACCCCGAGCTCCACTTATATTAATCACTAGGCCACACTATTAGTTGCTAGATTAAAAAAAAAAGTTTTTTAAAACAAAATTAGCAAGAGCTAAATAGGCATTGCCTCTCTATAAACTCCCCTGCCAATGACATGATTTTGAAATAGGATTGAGAGAATGTCAATAGGCTAACGTCACAGGGAGTTTAATTGCACAAAATTACTGACCAAAAAAGTTTTATTTATAAAGACAGTGTTTAGGCCAACTTGTGTACACCTCGATTATTCCAACAAATACCTACTACCTTCCACCAATAAAGTACCGGGAAACTCTATCTAATAGAACATAAGCTCTCTATTGAAAACTGAATCATGATCTCTAAGAGTTTCACCCACTTTATAAACCACTAGGTCAGACCCTTGAGTGCCTAGTAAAAGAGTCCCTTTTTAACACAAAATTGGAGAGAGAACAGTGTTGCCACCCTATCTTAATGAACATATGTCAATGCAAATTGTAAGCAAATTGAGCGTTTTAATATATAGTTTTAAAATCTTATATACCTTTTTATTATCAGGATATTTTATAGATATGAAATACGATTCGTTTACATTTGAACCACATCCTTTAACATAGGAGCAGGGTGATACCAAATCCCCCACCCCGCAAAAACATTTCAAATTTTCATCAAGCTGACGACAACAATTTTATAACCACACCCTCTTCCATCTGAGAGAGCTAAGTTTAAATTATGAACTCCCTTTGTCCCAATTTTGTGGCAGCCTGTGGATTTTGAGATTCAATTTTTTTAATTTTAACCGTGAATGCAAAAATTAAATCTTGATTTTTTATTGGAATAAAATTTACAAATTTGAAACTATGTAAAATGTATTATAAGTCACGGTAATTGACAATTTAAAATATTTGCAAGCCATTTGAAAAATATTTAGTTAAAAAAAAACTCGTTTGACTTTCAAACCCAAAATGTGCCACATAAATTGGGATGGAGGAAGTATAAAAGATGAGCAACATAATCAGCTAGATAGCCTAGGTTGTTTAACTTGTAAAAGAACATTAAAGATCAAAATCTCTCTCAATATCCCAACTTTGGCACTTTGCAACCCAAAAATATGAAAACAACAGTAATTGTGCCTGATCAAAACTCAAATATGAGCAGCAAGGTCATTCAAAACTAAGAGAATATTGATCCTCCAAATTGTGTTCAGGGATCTTCATCCTCTAACTATGTTTTTAACAATTTATACAAGATATCCACAACAAACTGAACAGAACAATAGAGCATAATAGCTCAATTGTAACAGTTAATAGCATCATCATCACTTCAAACAAGTACTTATGTCCCAAACTCGCCCTTTCGAGCAGGATTCTCATTTATCCTCTTTTCAATTAAAGAGAACTAATAAGATATTTTCAAACAGATTAACCATTGCAATACATAGAAAAACAAGCCAGAAGGTCCTATTTAAAAACATCCAAACAAGAGAAGTGACCAATTTTCCGATTCCAACTATTAAGTAACACTCTCAGGTAATGTTATCCATAACAAGCCTTTTTGCTAACTTCACATTACCTTGAGAGAGTTTTAGAATATGTTAGGTAAATAAATGCATAGTATAGAGATAAAAAAACAACACAACCTATAAACACTACCAAAACTTAATCAATATGCAATCTACTCAGAAACGAGAAATAAAAATCAATATGCTCCATTTAAACACTTACATAACCAAATCAATTAAAGCAGGAATCAACCAATCGAAATCCGGAAAACGGATACTTAGTAACAAAAACAGATCAGATCTTGAACAAATGTACCTGAATACCGTAACTAATCGATTCTAGGGTAGGTTTATCTGCACTTTTGTATATAGACCCGATTTGAAGAAGAAAATTTGTATGGAGGAGAGAGAAGGAAGGAGAGAGAAAGTGTGTATGCCCTACTCTCCTCGCTTCTCTAATCTTTCCGGAAGATTTGAGGGTTTGCGTCCAACAATTGCTTTCTCTCTCCAGTTTTCGCTGCCTTCTGCTGTGGGCTTACACTGTTATATATCTGTGCAATTTACAGTGACGGGTCGGGTTGCTTCCTGTTTTAGGGCAGAAAAATACATAAATGAGTTTTAAAATTTAATATTTTTAATCAGCATTAAATATTTATCGAATTTATAGTTTAGATTTGGCGAGAATATAAGAAAAAAAAGATTTCCACCTGAAATAAAGTTCTATCATATCCTAAGATATACAATCATAAAAAGAAATTATACCTTAAAAAACTATGCCTCCAAATGCCAATTTCTCCTAAATTTCTTTTCTTTCGTAAATATTGATGGAGATTAAAAATAATAACTTTTAATAAATTTGCTTAAAGGATCAAATTATTTGGTGCCTACTCAAGAAATATTTTAAACTTGTCATCAAGTATAAAGAATAACTTTTGTTATTTTCTCTAACTTAGGAATTCCCTTGGATGTAAATGCAACATCAACATAGTGGAGCCATATTTAACACATTGTGACGCCATTATTTCATCGTGAGTGACTTTTTCACTGAGGAACATGTACCTCTATTATATTAATCAATAAATTTGGAAACTATCGTAATTTAATTAAAGTATATTTACTAAAAGATGATTTTATATTATTGTCAATGTCATACTGTTAAAATGTCAGATTTTGAACCTGATAGCACTTACAATTCAGACCCAATATCACTATTAACTAGTTCAAATTTTAGTAGTTAATAATGCTTCCATAGTAATATTATTTGTAAAATAGTGTATACTTGAGAAACCTAAAATAAAAATGAATCATTTTCATTCTATCTAAATAATATATAGCACAACCAAACTATTGTTTTTTTTTATAAAAAAAAGTTACAATCTTTCAAAAAGCAACGCATCTTAAATTTGTTTAGACAATGAACTCAATATTCTTGAGCGCATTTCCCCAAATTATTAGATCTTCAACATGTTTATACCCTTCGTTGGCACATTAGTTTATCTCTCTCCCCGGATATGATTGATAAAGGAGCAGATACCGTATACCAATACAATTCTTTTTCAAATTTTCAAAGCTCGCGTATTATCTAATAAACTTACTTTTGTTACGTCCATTATCCCTGAAAAAGGAACAAATTCTCCAAAAAGTTTATAAAGTTTGAAGGCATTTGATGCTTCTGAACCAATTCAAAAAGATTCCCCCAAAGAAATCATTCTTGTACTGTAATACTTTTGGACGGCTTACTCGATTTTTAACTGGTAAAGTAATTTAAAACTAATTCATTTCTTAAAACCTGTTAGTATATTCTTTCTCCAAACATCTATACGACATACTATCCTATTAAACCCATACTAGTTGAAGTAATTTGTTATTTATCAAACAAATTGGAGCTTTTTTTTAAAAAAAATGTGAGTAATTTAGAGTGAACAATTTTTTGATGTTTTTCAAAAACCTGAATATTCCAAAATTTGAATTTTTCAAAATTTTATAGTCAAACGTGTTTTTCAGAGTTAAACACCCCCTTTATTCACATGATATTAGAACTAGACTCTTCTTTGTTCTTGGTTTATCTAAGGTTAATCTCCATATTATTGTTCATGCTCCAAATGTTCATAAATCTTTCTTTATATCAACCAGGCTTAAACTCACTTCTAACTTACCGAATCTCGATCCCCCATGTTATATGGTCACGCTCCAGATATCCAACTCTAGACATGCAGGATTGTTGTTGTTCCACAATAGTTGACATGTGTTCACTTCTATCAACTAGCTTTTGAGGTTGAGTCAAAGACAAAATACGCACTTTCCTCATGGAGGCAGAGTTTTTAATTTGATCAAGTACCTTTTTCTTTTCCTTTAAACGTGAATCAAAATCCCAGAGTTGATTTCTCTTTTCGTTATTCCATTTTATCAATTTGCAGAGAGGGAAATATAACAAGTTAGGCGTATGACTCGTCCCACATCGGTGTTGCAACATATTTGTCTGTTGTTTATTAAGTGAACAACTAAAATTTAAGGACACGACCTTACTTGAACAGGATCTGTTTTATAGGCTCGTACCACTGTATTCTTGATTTCCAACATATGGTTTATGAAGCCTCAAATTTTTTGTTTGTTCCTCTTTTTTTTCGAATACTAGCTTTCTATTTCAGCACTGTTTGCTTCCATTTTCAGCTACTCTTCGGTGATACTTTCTGACTGCAATTTAGAGTTCTTGGTCCCAAAAAGAAAAATAAAGTCTTCGTTGAGTAAGAAGGCTAGTAGCTAGAAAGCGACTTAAGAATGGTTCTTCAAGCTATTCAACTTACATAAACTCAAGGCTATGATCCAAGCGCATAAAGAGAGGGGAAGCTCACTGAACTTTAATGATTGATAAATAATATGATTGTATTGTAGTATTAGAAGACAATATAGTCATTGAGTTGTTTACTTACGTACATAGTATTAAAGCTGCTAGGAAGCTTATCGTTTGGTAGAGTGTATTAGTTATACATAGATTATTTTTAAGCATTGTTTGGTTTGATCCATTAAAAATAATAATTTACAAAGATACCCTTCACTAATATGGTGGAAAAGATATAAAAAAGATATTGAGGGGAAATTGAGTCTTTAATTGAGTTAATGCATGCATTAAAACCATTGCATTGCTAATACCTAGAAATCCATGGTATTAGCAATACACACCTTAATACACAATAGGGTGTATAACTAATGCATACATAGGTTGGAAAAGAGCATCAAACAAAGCACTAGTAATACACAAAGCTAATGCATGCATTATTTTTTTTAATACACTCTACAAAACGAAAGTATTATAGTTAATGTAATGGTATTTTCCACCTGAAAGGCTGACTTGAATTAATCCAAACTAGATGTCTGGCACGATCCAAGTGTTGAATGTATGTAAATTGAACAATAGTAATATACAGAAGTAACAATCTATGTATAGCTATCACTTGTGTTACTGCTGACAAAGAAGGGCAGCACCTACGAAACTTTATGATCAAATAAGCTTTGCTTTGCACTTGGCATATCACACCCTGTTACTGATGCAAACAATCTGTACACATGCCTAACTTGTAGATAAAATATAATAGGAGAATAAATTGCAGCTTTATTACCGAGTTCCTGATAGTCAAGGATCCATACAAAAACATGTGAGGAAAAAACTGCCAAAAAGTGGATCATGGCATATGAATCCTCAACATTTTACAGACAATACTGGGAAAAACAACCCTTCTTCAGAATGTATTAGAATAATAAAATACACACAGGAGTGAAGCACTAATACGCAACCCACACATCTTCATCCTTACAGCTTCGAAGCTGCATCCTTATCTAAAAACCAAACTAATTCTCCTTCGGGTGAAACCATCTGCACAGGCAGCAAATCAGAACTTTTATCATCACCTAGCGATTTATGCACTATATCTGCCTTCCCAGCACCTACTATAGCAAGTGCAATATTTGCAGATGAGTTTATTACAGGGAATGTAAATGTAATCCTGTTCGGTGGAGGTTTTGGAGAGTCTTTGATGAAGGTGACCCACTTCTCTTTCTCATGGACAAGAGGATGCCCGGGAAACAAGGAAGCTACATGTCCGTCTGGACCCATACCCAATAGCATTACATCAAATTTTGGAAATCCACTCTCTTTAGAGATGTCAAGAATCTTGCTCTTAACTAAGTGTCTTAGACAAGTCTCGTAATCATCTGCCGCAGCCTCTGCTGATAATGCATCATTTATGGCATACACATGACCAGCAGGAATAGGTATCTGCCAATGAGAAGTAAAGGTGAGGTTAGAAGATTGGTAGAAAGAATTAAAGATGTCAACTGAGAATAATGATGAAGTAAGAGTTATCATCATTCATAATAAGATCAAACAATGTAGGCAGTTCACATGTGAAGCAAGTACTATGAGCAATTTGAAATACAAAAAGATGCCCTTGGCAGCTATGCATCGCTAAACATCTTTTCTGATACAAATTGGATAATTTAGTTCACAACCATCTTTATTTAAATAGTATGTGCTTAAGAGCTAGTCAGACTGCCAAATAAGAATTAAGATGTCAAGGCAACCCAACTTGTTAGAGATACAAAGAGCCTTAACTGAAAGTAAGTAGGTCATTGAGGGTGCAATTCAAACCCACTTATTCATCCTTATATTAGAAGAAATTCAACAAAGTCAACATAACGTGTCCAACTGATCTTATCGGCAGCTCCACATGGTATGGAGTTGGGCAATCTTTGCTCTTTAAGTTTCCCAACATGCACAATTGACAATTGTGCTTAAGCTATAATTACTTTTCAGTTGATCCTCCCTCATCCCCACTAAACTCTTCTAGCTACAAAAATCTCCAAATCATTTCTCATTAAGTAATCTCTACCATTGTAAATGTTTGAAAAAAGGGACCTCAGTTGTTGTTTAAGGAGGGCATCAGGGGTTGACAGGTTCTATAAGAAGTAATTTTATATCAGAATTTTGTGAACCAATGTTTTCTAAAAAAAAAAATGAATTTGAAGCTGTTTATTCCAATACAGTGCAAAGATTTTCTTTTTAATTTGTGCTTTTACATGAATTACGTAACATCATCACATATCTTAAGAAAATGTAATCTAAAACTTATTTAACATACAGCTTCTCCACACAATTGGTTCCATGATAGATATGATCATGTATACCAATTGCCTGTCTTTGTCACATATGACCAAACCACTCCCCCCCCCNCCAAAAAAAAAAATATATATATATAGGTAGAGATTGTTTCTTCCGTCCATATAGGTAGAGATAGTTTATTATTTGATCTATTGAACAGAGAATGCACAAAATGTGTTAAAGATAAGAAATCTAATGTGAATTACATATTAACAGGGAACATCATATCATTTTAGTTCTCACTAATACATTAGCAGGCTTATCTTACTCAACTTCTTAGGACTGCAGAAAAAGATATGTTTATAGTATGCATGACTTGCATTCCTTGTTACCACTGGCCTAACGCCCTCACATAATTACTTTCTCAACTGATTTTCCCAAATATTTCATCTGGAGTTGATGAATGAGAATCTAAATAACTCTAGATGTATTTCTCCATCAATACTGTGCACTTTAATCTCTGTTCACATTTCCCCCCCTAAAACTTACTCCCTCCGTCCCTATTTAGTTGTCCAATTTAGAAATGGCACGCAAATTAAGGCAACAATGGTTAGCATAGTAAAGTTACAATTTTACCTTTATAGTACAATTTACAATTCCAAAATAAATTCACTCAAGATAACTAATCAATGCTAGGAAGTTCATAAATTTATTTACTTTATTTATGACAACTTTATTTAAATAAGGGTATAATAGAAAAAAATTTGTTGTCCNAGATATGTTTATAGTATGCATGACTTGCATTCCTTGTTACCGCTGGCCTAACGCCCTCACATAATTACTTTCTCAACTGATTTTCCCAAATATTTCATCTGGAGTTGATGAATGAGAATCTAAATAACTCTAGATGTATTCTCTATCAATACTGTGCACTTTAATCTCTGTTCACATTTCCCCCCCTAAAACTTATTTCTTAAGGAGATTGAGACCATCAGCATAGCTCGTAACTAGAAAAAAAGATAACTTTTTTTATAACCTGGTGTTGGGGAACCTCTACTAATACTTTGGGGTATCTGATTGAACAGATGAGAAGAAATCACTAGTGCAATAAACCTACTGCGTCCCACATTTTGACTGGGCAAACAAGCAAAAGATCTCAAAAGTTGGGGGAAAAATAACAAATAAACAGAGGAGAGGTGAAATATAATGGGTAGAAAGCTAATGAAGAAACTACAAAGTACACACTGTGGCAGCACTAAATAAAATCAATGTATTGTAGGAAGGGCTGCAAATATACCTTGGATAGAAAACCATCGTAAGCAAGCAAATAATTGCTGTCAGGATGATCCTTTGGAACCACTCTCTCATCCACCCAGAAAACGTGCCATTTGGACCAGTCTATTGAATCAATATATGGTGGCTCCATCAATTTCCTGCAACAAACATTAGCAACCCAAAAAATATCCCCAAAATGATACTTCCTAGTAGAAACGAAGAGAATTAATCAATCATTACCTGAGAGACTTGATAAGTGAACCACCGGAAACAACCACAGTAAAAGCATCTCTCTCCTTACAAAATTTCTCCGATAAATCCGCAGTGTACTTCGCTAGAGCCACAGCAAGTTCCTCCTCGGAATCGTACACTTTCACTTCCGCTTTACTTTTCCCGGTCACTTTTTCAGCCATTGATGATTTTGTTCTGAACTGAGATCTCGAGGAATTTGTACTCAACACTGAGTTTCTCCAATGCAGGTGGGAGCAGAAAAGTTGCTTTCCAGCAACGGACGAAGAGGTCAACGGAAGAGTTCGTCGGAGAGGAGAGAATCGGGTAGGTGAGATGCGCAAGTTAGCAGAGAGAGCGGGAGGAGAGGAAGCTAAGTTCAGTGCGCACTCTGCCATGTTAAATAAGAATGAAGAGACTTGTCCATCGGCCTTGCGTCCAACAATTGCTTTCTCTCTCCAGTTTTCGCAGCCTTCTGCTGTGGGCTTACACTGTTATATATCTGTGCAATATACAGTGATTTCATCTGACGGGTTGAGTTGCTTCCTGTTTTAGGGCAGAAAAATACATAGTAAATGAGTTTTAAAATTTACTCCTTTTTAATCAACATTGAACATTTATCGAATTTATATGTTAGATTTGACGAGAATAAAAGAAAAAAAAAAAAGGATTTCCACCTGAAATACTAAGAAAGTTCTGTTATATTCTAAAATATACAATCACAAAAAAAAATTATACTACACACTAATATAAGATTCAAAGATTAGTCGAAATTATATCTTAAAAAACTATACCAGACTTTAGAAATAAAACAAAAATAGTAACTATAAGAATTATACCTGCAAGGCTCCAAATGTGAGTTTCTCCTAATTTTCTTTTACTTCAAATCTAAGTATCTAACCCATGGGATTTGGTAAATATTGACAGTGATTAAAAATGGGATAGGGTGGGGGGAGGGGAAGAGGTTAGTAAACCAGATTTTTTCTAAACAAGCAAAGCTTAAACTATTAAAACAATAACTGGAAAGAAGGAAAAAGATATCATGCGAGGTTTCAAATGTTTCTCAAACTCTACAATTAAAACTTGTGCGCATTCAGATATGTTGTTGTTTAAATAGATAAATTTTCTGCCTTCGATGAAAGAAATCTAGAGGATAAAAATAACTTAAATCACCAAAACCTGTTTAGTGCACACAATGCTGATCCACATAACATGAGAACTAAATTATTAACAATTATAGGAAGTAGAGCAGGTAAATATACACCAGTTAAATGCACATGTAATGAATCATCTCAACCACACAAAAAAGAGTGCTCCATGAAAAGCCAACCTTCAACACATGCTTTTCTTTTCGTTATTGATAATCGTGGTGTCCGGGCTAGTTTGCACGCACTTAGACTAAGTCAATGGGGTACTATCACCTCTAACACATACTGGGTGCTTCAAAACAGATTCCACTGGACCATAAAGTTTATGTCTTTTATAGGTGCAATCGTTTATTTGCCAACAATTCACGCCGACTTTTCGTTGAAAATCACGAAGGTACTAAAACTAAATGTTAGAGCCTCTCTATTTATATCATCAATAAATTTAAAATAGCATACAACACTCAATCATAGGTAAAACATTTTAAGTGAAAAGAATGGGACCAAAAACATACTTCATAAAAAAATGGGAACAATAACATCAATTCAAGTTAACCAACTTTGCAAAAAGAAAAAGAAAATAGATATGAAAAAAGGAACGAAAAGAATTGTAGTTAGCTAATTTAGATAGCATAATAGGCATTGTCTTCTAAATAAATGGTCAATGACATGATTTTGGTATAGGATTGAGAGAACTGCAGGCTAACATGACTGAAAAAGTTCATCTTTACTCCCTCCAACTCGATTTATATGATGGTACTTGACTGGGCACATAATTTGAGAAGGAAAGAAAAGACTTTGGAACTTGTCAAGTCTAAAATAAACCATAGATATTTGAGTGGCTATAAATCCTCTCATTAAGGGTAAAATGAGCATTTTAAAGTTAAAATGTTACTCCCTCCGTCCACAATTATTTGGCAAGTATACTAAAAATAGATGTCCAAGATTAATTGTCAATTTAAACAATCAAGAAATAATTAGTCATTTTTTTCCAATTCTGCCCTTAATGA
>NC_064290.1:6490575-6646314 GCF_019186545.1 Solanum stenotomum | reverse complement strand
ATACCTTTTTATTATCAGGAGATTTTATAGATATGAAATACAATTCTTTTACCCTTGAACTACCATCCATCTCTCCTCTTTTCAGTTAAGGAGAATTAATAAGACATTTTCAAACAAATTAACCATTGCAAAACATAGACAAACTAGCCAGAAGGTCTTTTTAATAAACTTCCAAACACGAAAATGGACACATCTTCCAAATCCAACTATTAAGTGAAACTCTTAGGTAAGGTTTTCCATAACAAGTCTTTTTGCTAACTTCGTATTGCCTTGAGAGAGTTTTACAATATGTTATCTAAATAAATGCATGATATATAAATGTAAACAACCCAACCAATAAACACTACCAAAACTTAATCAATACACAATCTACTCAGCAACAAGAAATAAAAATCATTATGCTCCATTTAAACACAAATATTTACATAACTAATCAATTAAAGCAGGAATCAACCAATCGAAATCCGAAAAACAGATCAGATCTTGAACAAATGTACCTGAATACCGTAACGAATCGATTATAGGTTAGGTTTATCAGCACTTGGAAGAAGAAGAAGAAAAATTGTATAGAGAAGAGAGTAAGTATGTGTTTGGCCATGCAATACCATATCACGATATGGTATCGTGAGATGGAATCAGTGTTTGGACATGCGATTTTACGACGATTCCATATCATGATACCATGATATGGAATTATATGGGATTCCATATCATGATTTGAGATATTTAAAAACAAAAATTGATCCACAAGTTTATATTTTGTTAAAACAACCTCACATTTATATCTACTACCCATTTATTTCATATGTAAATAAAATTTATAGTCAACGTCACAATTTCCATTTCCGCACATGATAGTAAAGTACTTGAGAATGCACTTGTTGAACCAACTTCACAATTTCCATTACACAAAGTTGTCTCATTTACGTCACATATGTTTTTAGTAATTTTAAAAAAATTGTTTGTTGGTAGATAAATATTATGTTGTTGATGCTGGTTTCGAAACACAAAAGGATTTTTAGCTCCATACAAAGGACTACACTATCATTTGCAAGATTACCGAGGAAGTGAAAGAGAACCTCAAAATTCCAAAGAACTATTTAATTATAGGCATTCATTTCTGCGCAATGTGATTGAACGGACTTTTGGAGCTTGGAAAAATAGATTTAGAATACTGAAACAAGGAATGAAGCATTATGATATTGATACACAAGTAAAAATTGTCATAGCTTGTGCAGTGTTACATAATTATTTGCGAGAATACCAAAGCACTGATGAAATATTTATGGTCAATGAGCATGAAAATATAGTTGCGGATGATATTGACCAACAAATGGCTCAAAGTAAATGTTGGTTCGTCCTCTCGGTCACATAATCGAGAAATGCAAGTTCAACGTGAGGAAATTGTCCGTATTGATGTGGGAGGATTATATTAAAGACTAGTACACTACAATTAATGTTCATTTTTTTTTATTAAATTAAAGTTAGATAAAACAATTACAAGTGGAGAACAAATAATTTTGTAATAATTTATTATGCTATTTTATAAATTTTTGTTTATTTGATAAGATTGATTAAACAATTGAGCTATTTTAATAGGTTTACAACTTATGAGATTTTTATGTTTATGAGAAAATATAGAACACAAAAATTTCATATTGCATGTCCAAACAAAACTTCATTTTCATCTCATAATTTCATATCATGTCACCATATCATGATTTCATATCACATGGCTAAACGGGCCTAAGTGTGAATGCCTTACTCTCCTCGCTCCTAGATCTGTGCAATTTACAGTGATTTCATTTTACAGGTCGGGTTGCTTCCTGTTTTAGGGAAGAAAAATACATAAATGAGTTTTAAAATTTACTCCTTTTTAATCAACATTAAATATTTATCGAATCTATATGTTGGATTTGACGAGAATAAAAAGGAAAAAAAAAAGTCCACCTGAAATACTAAGATAGTTCTATTATATTCTAAATTATACAATCACAAAAAAAATTATACTACACACTAATATAAGATTAAAAGTTAAAAAATCATACCAGACTTTAGAAATAAAACAAAAATAGTAACTATAAGAATTATACCTACAAGGCTCCAAACGTGAGACTCACCTAATTTTCTTTTTCTTCAAATCTAAGTATCTAACCCATGGGATTCGATAAATATTGATAGAGATTAAAAATATTAACTTTTGATAAATTTAACTTGAAGGATCAAATTAGTTGGTGCATACTCGAAAAACTATTTTAAATCTGTCATTAAATGAAAAGAATTATTTCTGTTATTTCCTCTATTTAGGGATTTTCTTGGATGTAAATGCAACATCAACATGGTGGAGTCATATTTAACACATTGTGACGCCATTATTTCATCCTGGTGACTTTTTCACCTAGAAATGTGTACCTCTATTATATTAATCAATAATTTGGAAATTATAGTAATTTAATCAAAGTATATTTACTAAAAGATGATTTTATATTATTGTCAGTTTCATACTGTTAAAATTTCACATTTTGACCTGATAGCACTTACCATTCAAACCCAATATCACTATTAACTAGTTCAAATTTTAGTAGTTTATAATGCTTCAATAGTAATATTATTTTTTAAATAGTGTATACTTGATAAACCTAAAATAAAAATGAATCATTTCCATTCTATCTAAATAATAAAAGCAGAACTAAAATTATTGTCTTTTTAAAAAAAGAAGTTACAATCTTTCAAAAAGCAACGCATCTTAAATCTGTTTGGACAATGAACTCTATACTCTTGAGCGCATTTCCCAAATTATTAGATCTTCAACACGTTTATACCCTTCGTTTGTAGGAAAATTGACACATTAGTTTGTCTCTCTCCAGATATGATTGATGAAGAAGCAAGTATCGTATACCAATACAATTCTTTTTCAAATTTTCAAAGCTCGCGTATTATCTAATAAACTTACTTTTGTAAGTCCATTTTCCCAGAAAAACGAACAAATTCTCCAAAAAGTTTATAAAGTTTATAGGCATTTGATGCTTCTGTACCTCTAATACTTTTGGACGTCTTTCTTTTAACTGGTAAAGTGATTTAGAACTAATTCATTTCTTAAAACCTGTTATATTCTTTTTCCAAACATCTATACAACATACCCATACTAGTTGAAGAAATCTGTTATTTGTCATACAAATTGGAACCTTCTTTAAAGTTATTGCAACTTTAGAGTGAACAATTTTTTGATGTTTGAAAAAAAAATTGAAATTACCAAAATTCTGAATTTTCCAAAATTTTATAATCAAACGTGTTTTTCAGAGTAAAACGCCCCCTGATTTTGTTCACATGGTAGCATGACCAGACTCTGCTCCATTCTTGGTTTATCCGAGGTTAATCTCCATATTATTGTTCATGCTCCTACATAAATCTTCTTCATATCAACCAGGCATAACCTCACATCTAACTTACCAAATCTTGGTCCTCCATGTTTTATGGTCACGCTCCAGATATCCAACTCTAGACATGCAAGATTGTTGTTGTCCCACAATAATTATGTGTTCACTTCTATCAACTAGCTTTTGAGATTGAGTTAGACAAAATACGCACTTCCCTCACAGATTCGTACCATCTTCCACATAATTATAAGACACTAGCAGCTTCTTTTACTGCTAGCCCACAGCTTGTTCCGAGAAAATTGAAATGCAACACAAAGGACCAAATAAGTAAAAAAGAAAATAAACAAGAGGGGTAGGAAGCAACAAATGGGGCTCTTCTAGTGATATATACATTTCAAATGGGTTCTCTATCTTTACATCCCATACCAGCTCAAGCACTCAACTATGAATTAAACTACATATACAACACAATACCCCGACCTCTTCTTTCCTTCCATGGTGGAGTGGGAGAGAGGCATCGGGAAGAGGAAAGAACCGAGGGGGTTGGGGGCACAAAATTACACTGCAGCAAAGGCATTGACCACGATTGCGAACAGCTCTCGATGTGGTTTCAAAAACATCAAATGTCTGAACTCAGTGTTCGAATACAGATTCTAGGACACGCATCCATTTAAACCCACTTCAAAATTTTGAGGATCCAATAAGGAAGAACAGAGCTGCAGGAAAAATTACATAAATATATCTTAGATTAACTAATAAAGTCTAGTGAGACCAGTAGATTGTAATAAAACATCAAAGTTCATCCAAAGGCACATAGTAGAAAGAGAACGGTGATACATGGCTATGACACAGATCGTGGCTCTGGTAAGCAAGAGGGAAATATATTTTCAGAACAGAGCATTGTTATCATGTTCGTCAGTTTTTCTTTTTCATTTTTTTTTTATATTGGTCTTGCTCGGGCCAGCTTACATGTCCCTCCAGTATTCCACTAAATACATGATACATTGTGCCAGGTAATTCAGCCCCACCAAGACTTGGGACACCTGGAGAGAAACTACTAAGTCACTTTTGTCGGAGTTAGACCCTGGTTTCCGAAGTTTGCACCCTACACAAGACCATACCGTTGGACTATTATCATGTTTGTCGGTGGAAGTGCCCTTTTCACGTGAGTCAACATACTTGAGAAAGCAACAAGCTAAACCACAAAACGTCTTTGCAGAATGGGCTAGGAAAGACATGTACTCAGAATGAAGGAGGGGCGCAATGAAAGGCTAAATATCAAAGGTCTTTCCAATAAAGGGACTAAAATCTCAAAGAGGACTGAAAAACCTGCTTGACACATTACCCTCCTCTCTGAAGTCCAAGAAACCGGTCCCCTATTGCACACAGGTCACATGGCCCAACTCAATGCTTGCACACAGGTCACATGGCCCTACCATCTGGATTCGCCCAATGGTCTATCAATTAATGCACCCACCAGGATCAGGCACTCATAACAAGGGGTGTCTAAATCACCGGGGATTCTGATAATATCAATAATTTTAGACTTTTCTTTTCTTCATCAAAGCAGCATATTCATTAATGATGTACCTTTTATTACAATTAAATGTATTATTAATGAGGTACCTTTTAGCTTCTCCCAAAAAATTGTAAAGTTTTTGCCCAGTTTTTGGCTTTTGAAATTACCCCCTGCGGGCTGTAAATCCCACCTCATCAATCTTTAGCTGATGAGTTTTCTTATGTGAATACAAAATTACTTTTATAAAAAATAAAAAAACCTTCTCCCTAAAAAGTCAAATGTTTCAACCTTATATAGAGTATACTGTGATTCTCTCAAACAAATTTAAGCATTTTAATAGCCATTTTGAATTAGTAGTTCAGTTTTGCTTGAATACTTCTCAATTCTATAGGTTCCAATAATATCTAAAATCTGAAGACTAGTTGATTTTATCCTTGCAAACAACGAAGAAACTACATATTCGGACACAGATGGATATTAATGGAACATTTTGCTTCTTTTACATTGCCATTCACTTTTTGATACACTAATGATTCAAGTGACCAAACACATCTTCATTGGGAGAGAAATAAATGGTCATGTGGGTAAAAATAGTGATGGTTTTAACCAATAGAACAAGGGGGATATGTTTACGGCACTAGGAGTGATGAAGGAAAGGTTATCCTAAAGATAGTGACAGATTTGACCAAGATCCCAACTTATTTGGGATTGAGGCATAGTTGTTGTTGTAATTGTTCAAGTGACACAAAACATAAGTAAATTCTCTTTAAATGATTATGTGAATTTATAACTAAAACAGATATCAATAATTAGATGGCAGAATTTTTTGATAACTCAACTGAAACAATGGCAGGAATCAAGGTGCACATGGTAGCATTTTGAAATTCTAACACTACAGTTGATCAAGTGACTATCACAAGTAAAAATAGATGACAAAGTAACCATTGGAACTTACAACAAGATTTCAAAGCCTCCTGCCTAGATTGAGAGGTGAAGCTGAGCCCGAGGAAGAGGGAAGTGTTTGTTTCACAAACGGATGCTCCAAGAGCTGAGTAGCAGTTGGACGGGCACTTGGATCCACTTGCAGACAGTGGTTAATGAAATTGCGTGCATCTTCCGAAAGGGTATTAGGCACAGCTGGAGGTTCCCCCTTCCCAATCTGAAACAGTACCTGCATTGGCTGTTCTACAAAATATACATGGTCACTCTTCAAAAAATAGTGAATTTGCACACATCAGAATCTCCACAAAGAAGGTGTTCAATCAAAGAAATCTTATCCCCCCACCCAACTCCCTCTTTTTTCATTTTTATATAAACAAGCTAAAGACAGTTGCACAAGGATAACATTTTCTAAGTTGACCATAATAAGAAATATAACGAAAGGAAACCTCATAAACTATTATAGCATTTGACAGGAGAACAGTTATTGCTCTTGTATTATGAGGTAACTTCCAACTTACAGACTCTTATTCCTCGTCCGAAAATCCACACACACACCTTAAACAGTGGTCTTCCATTAATCAAATATAACTAGCTAAAGATCACTTAACATAGCACAGTAACATAAACAAACACATTTCATGTGAGAATATAGATCCCAAACATCTACAGCTAATGGTGCACACCTCCAAAAAATTATCCTCCTTACAATAACTGGAAAAAGAGGAGACCCAAGTAAATAATAGGTCAAAGGCATGGATAATTCCACAATTCAATAGCCATTTCATTTAGGTACAAATACAATTTGGTTTAGACAGCTTAATTAAGTATTGATTTATACTCTATATGTTTCAACAACAGAGCATTCCAATCATCGTTTCTGGAATAGGCCTTGTGAACATCGTCCAATCAAAGTGAATAACCAGGTATCAAATTTCAAAAATAATAAGCAATTAGTAATATTTAGCATGAATTAGCCCACCAGATTAAGGGAAAGTGTATTAGACCCTCAGCCTCATGTGGCAAAATGAATACCATTTCAGCAATAACAGTTGTCTAGATTTTACCAATAACAAGTACCACAACAAGCTATTTCAGGAGGATTAGGAGGTTATGAGTTCAAAGCCATTGATGAGCATGTCTGACCAATCAATATTCAAGGAAGGAAAAAGAATATGAAGTTTGTGGTTACGTACATTTTCTAAGTGGGAATAAGGAAACTGGCGAGTAAGCATCTCTAGGACAGTGCAGCCAAGGCTCCATATATCAGCTGCAAGTCCATAACCTGGGTTCTTCCTGTTCACAACCTACATAGAAGATGGGATTCAAATTTTAAAAAATGAAATAAACAAGTGGATATGTTAACAACCCACAATAAAACTACTTGGTAAACAAAATTTTGCAATGGTACACTCATACAAACTTGCAAAACTATCTATAGATATTAGATTTTCTACCATATGTATTACTAATTAGTGATATAAGTGCATTGCTTCGTCTAGAAATACTCCTATGACTTCCTTTTTGGATACACATGAACCCAAAAAGAACACTGAAGAATTCATTCTGCAACCTCAAACTCAGAATAAATAGACAGGTTATTTAGATTTGCTTGTAGAAGTTGTAAAGAATAGAGAACTCGAGCTACTACAAAACTATTTGGGTTTAAATTTTTGGATTCAGGAGGAGAAGACCAATGAAATGTCACATCTAATATTTAGATATAGGCAAATACATTGATAAGAAGGTAAAATAAGCAAGCTGACAGAAAATTAACAGTCATGCAAACCTAAGATCTACATTGCAATGTGAACCACCTCTATCACACATCCACACACCACTAAAAATCTGCATCACCTATTTTCAGATTGAGCTTGACATATAGGCTCAATCTTTAACAAAGGAGGAGACAATTTTCCTCACACTAGATATGAAATCATAGGTGTGGCCCATCACCCATGAGGCATACGCTAGAAGCTGCTATCAATAACTTGGTTTTGAGCTTTTGAAACTGCAAGAAACAAACCAAACAAGTTTCTCTGGCTAGCAGCTTGACACACAAATCATTACACATTGGGTGACTGAGAAACCCTGTCGAGTAGCTATTTTCAATATCTGCCTACAAGCACTAGTTCACTCAAAAGGATAATTATAACTAGAGTAACAACTCATTCATATTTAAACAGTTCACCATGTGAAAAAATTAACACTATAAGCTAAGACCACAAGACTCTTAGTGTGCGTGCCAAATGCGGGTTCTTTCAAAGATTACTAAATCCTGTTTCTCAAAGCTGAATGGTAATTGCTAAGAAGCAAGCATGAGAACACGAGACTCCTGTTGCGTGCGGCAAGTACATGTTCTCCCAAAAGAGTATTATATCCATTTCTTGATGCTAATTGATGATTGCTAAGAAACAGGAATGAAAGAACCCCAAACTCATTAATGCACTCGGAAGCTAAATTTAACACACTTAAAATTTGATTTCTGTTATATTACGTTGCAAAATGCACCAACATTGATGTTCTTTATCACACCAAAGCAGGCCCCTATAAAGATTTGCAATATTACATAAATATTTAGATTTGCCGATTTCCTTTTAATCATCAAAAGACAAATCAAAGCTTACCTCAGGAGCCATCCAGAGTGCAGTACCCTTGAAAGACTTGACATCATTCAACTTCGTAGCCTGCATGCATGTCGAATGACTCCGCTTATCAGAAATTGTGACATACAAAAAAGATTAAAACTCCTGGAAGTTTGGAAGACAATAAAAGCATCGAAATGAGAAAGAAAAAATAAAGGACAACAGTGCGATGAAATGACAACCTTTGCAAGGCCAAAATCAGCAAGCTTGACTGATCCATTAGCATGCACCAATATATTAGCGCATTTAATATCTCTACAAGAAAATAAAATAAAGAATATCAATATCCTATGTTATTGTGCAGGCATTTTCAAAGATTTGGGGCCCACCACTTTCAACTGCAAACAAGATACGAAAAAACATAAAAACTAAAGGAAAACAATTTTCAAGTAAATCCTTCTTTTAATAAATAATTTTTCATATAGATAATTGACTGGTAAAAATTATTTAAAGGGCCACCTTCTCAACAATCCTTCACAAATCACAATTCAGGAGCCTTTTCTTTACAAGTACAAATTAATCACATGCTAGCATGAGTATGCTCAAGTTTCTAGATCATTTAACCTTACAATTTCTCATCTTCCTAAACTTTGACAACAAACCAGATGAGAAAACAGTTCATAAAGATATACAGTACCACAATTAAAAAAAACAGTTCATAAAAGATATTCTAAGAGTCTTTGAAAGCAGATGAGAAAAGTGATCGACCACGGTCAATTAAATAAATAGGCATACTGAATTCAAAAGATTCACTTAAATGTCATTAACTTGCAACCATCCGCAAACAACTTATACCCTTCTTCAAAAGAGACGGTAGGCTTAACTCCTAAGTTTGTTCAGTATTCAGTGTATCATAATAATAGACATAAGACATGGGAAAAAAATAATTAAAATTAGTAAAAGAGATCTAATACAGATAAAAAGAAGGGGCAGTATAGAGAGCAAACATTTGTTGCTCTGATTTGTCACCTGTGAACCACATTTCGGTCATGCAAATACTTCAAACCATGTAAAATCTGTCTTGTGTAGGCAGATACTTGCGAATCTCGAAGGTGATATTTCTGGTAAAGATTCAACAGAGATCCTTGTGTAACCAGCTCAAGAAAGATGTACAATTTCGAATCATTCTGCAAAAAATTTAACCAGGAGTGAAGAAAAAGATCAACTACAGAGAGAAGATTGCTAGACAATGCAAAGGAGATCGAAGTGTTAAGACAGCTTATCCAATTGAGTCATGGTACTGAAAAACGTGACAACCGAAGTGAATTTTGAAAGGAAAGACGCAAGACAGAAAATAAACAACAAACTGAAACCTAAGATAGTATTTCACATTTAAACTGCCAAAAGTGGAGGATGAGACATACAGATCAAAGAAATTTAGCAAGGTAAGCATTTCTGCATATAGGATCAACATGTACGAATAAAATATGCACTCTTCAGACTAAAGGCTTTTATATAAAAAAGTAATCATTCACAGGGAAATAATTAGAACAGTTCTTCAGAGGGGAGCCATTTAAGGAAGCATGCAGAAGCACAAAATTGAGAAGGCATTACCTTGTCAGTTCCATAATATTGGACTATGTTCTCGTGTTCGAACTGTCTTAGAAGTTCAATCTCCTAAAAAGCCAAATTAAAAAGAAACAAACGCAAATCAGTGAATATGCCACTAAGGTAGAACATAGGCCACCAAGAAGCACAAAGGAGAAAGCATGAGAATCTAGAAATATAATGACAATTTCATATGCTCATAATAGTAGCTTCCTTCATCATTCAAACTTATTTCATAGATCTTATAAAAGGATGGTCCATTTCTAGTCCAAATACCTCTTCTTTGTTCCACTTCTATTAACTTTTTACTGGAGGTGTGTCTCCAAATTCCAGCACAAATAAGTAGTTTTGGATATACTCCAGCACCATCAAAAATATTGTACAAACCTGCTCAAGTTGGTATAGACTTTGTCTTCCCCCATCACCTTGATCAAGTAATGACACTTCCTTCACGGCAAAAAAGAAACCATCACTGCAGTAATGTGAACACAGAAGGTTACTTCCCAATAGAAACTGTAAAAGCAGGAAAGGTTAAACAAGCCATAAAATTCTAAAATATATACACATTAGAAAGACCTTTAAATTGGTGGAAATAAGAGAGAAGGTTCAAACTGAGTATGCCAGAAAACTATAATTTTTATTAAAAAAATTGATGTGGTGTCCGGGCCAGCTTACGTGCACCTTGACTAGTTCCACCGGATACATGTCACCTTCCACCGGCAAGGGGTACCAGGTAATACCTTTGTCCGCTGGGACAGATGGAAAGAAACCACCTAGTGTTTTTTTTGTCTTTGCTGAGATTTAAGACAGAAAAACTATAATTTTATGAAGTACATATCAATCTTTTGTTTCCTTTGTGTTCTGGGCGATCAAACCAATATCTTCTTCACTCAGCCTGACTTTTGTAAATGATGTAAACATTATCATTCAGACATGCTCAGTGCTTTGCACAATCTGTAATGCTTCTGTAGCACTTTCGTAGGGTTACCTTCCTATCAATAAAAGCTTACACTAATCTATCAAGAAAATCCAACAAGTTGGACTCATCAATAAATCATTATTGCAGAAGAGAAAAAGACAAATTTTCCTATTAACCATTAAGTTCTCTGCTATGGTCAGATTAACCAAATTATTATGTCTCTTGAATCTCATCAAGATAGTAAAAATTCACAAATATACTTCCCTTTATCTAACAGTGTGCTCTCCTAACTGTAGCCAATCTTCTTTTTTTTTTATGACAAGGGAAATCCGCAGCCGCTACCCTTTGGGTGATCATAGGGTAAAACTCCCGCTCCTATGCAATAGCTCGCAAACCACATAAGAGAGGTAACCCACACTAGGCAAGCCCAGTGCGACTAGCTAGACCCAGAAGGCAAATCCCTTGCTTTCGCTGGCAAGGGATTTCGAACTTGAGACCTCCAACAAGGAAGCCCCAAGCCTAAACCATTGGGCCACCCCGAAGGGTAACTGTAGCCAACCTTAAATTACACTGTATATTCATACAATACATATTCAGCACTGAATGTCAAGTAGCTATTTTCTTAACAATGGAATATCTTTTTGAAATATAAAGTTTCTTATACCTTAAATTGATTAATGATAATTAGATAACAGCTTCCATTACCAAATCCTCAGAAATATATTACTTCCTTAAGATTAAGAATCACAAATAACATCTTGTATTATCTTGATACATCAAATACTACATAAGCCTTCATTCCTTGAAGCTCTATTTAGTAGTTCCACTATCAAACAGACAGATGTGCTTGCCTTCAATATAAACCGAGGCTATGAGAAATCTGTTTCCTGGTCTATTAATTTCGAGGTAATGAGATTTTGCATCAAAAGCACAACCAAGAAAAGTAGCTGTAAACGAAGAATTTGATCCACCATATAAAGAACCCCATAATGAAGGGGTGTTTGTTTCTAGAAAATCATGCTAAAAATTGGAAAGCAAAAAAAAAATGAAGATGAGTCATAGCATTGGGCTTACTGTGAAATTCCTTCATAGACGGATCCAAATGATCCACGTCCTAGGAGACCTCCCTTGTCCCATCCTGTAATGAAGCGTGTGAATCTCCCATTCGGTGAGATGATTGACATACGCTCTGTCGTGCAGCTGGAAGAATCGTCATCATTTGAAGTATTGGTGAAAGAACTGGACAGAGATAGTAAGCTACTCACTCCTAATATCCTCCTATTACTGTTCTCCTCATCCTCCTCATCCTTCATATATTCTTCATCTCCATTGACAACCTCAGATCTACAAATCCCATGACCCGCGATTCCTGATTCCCTATGATCTTCAGGGCCAAATGCCCTAAAAATATCCCAAGTAGAGCATGCATCATCAACAATTGGCAGTGACATGACCGGTGGAGGAGCAAGAAGAGGCGGCCTTAAACCCCTGATCCCTCCTCCACCACCACCTCCAAGTAAACTTACAGGTTCATTTCCATTCGAAACAACTCCGTTCACTGTAACACCATCATCTAATCTAGTATCCGCTCCAGACACATCACTAATCACTCTAGCAGCACAAACAACTCCACCTCTGTCATAATTTAACTCGACTGACTGAACTTGCAGCTGAATTACATCACTAGCTTTAGAACTATCCGAATATCGACAAATATCCTCCTTAATTAACTTACTACCTAGATCAATCACCCTTCCAGAACCCGAACACTGACTACCTCCCCCTCCACAACAACTGCCGTTACTATTAACATCAATCACATGACTATCCAAAGAGGAGCGCACAATCATAGCATCCCATTCATCCGTAGGGATAGCGAAATCATCAGGACCAGAAAATCCCAACTTTTCAAAAAATTCAATAAACTCACCATTTTTTCCTTCGATTCGAAAGCTCTTATCCCCGCTGAACTCAAGCATAGAAGGTTCGTAGTCGATATTCTTCCTAGCGTTCAGCCTCTGTAGCTTCGGCTTCGGCTTGACAGAGGATTCGGCGCGTTTATGCTTAGAATCGACGCGCTTCTTGTGAGCAAAGAATCCTGGCAATCGATGCATTGCCGGATTCAGCTCGATCCATGTATTAGTATTATAGCAGCGGCGGAAATCGGAGAAAATTGCAGAAATTGGGTATTATAGGGTTTTTGCCGGGAAGATTGGATAGAGGAAAAAGGGAAAGGGGAAGGAAAAAAGAGAGAAATGAGTGGTAAACGCCGTCCGTCAAATGTAGGACCGAAGGAGACACGAAACGCGGTGCTTATGGTGGAGTGCGGAGTGATTGAGCTACACTTTTTTATACTAATTTAATTTTTTTAAATTTGACACACTGGATTTCATAAATTTCACGTGTCATGATTGGGTAATGTGAATAAACTATTCCCATTAATTGGTTTGGTACAATGAACTAATCCCATTAGTACTCCTAATTTGTTTGTTTTTTTAATTAAACTCAAATAATCTCGATCATCCGGCTACAACTCATGTAGCTTTCTTTAATTTTATTAAATGATGAAATGTCATGTCTTTTCTTTTGTCGTGGGGAAGGGAAGATGGAAATCGAAAAATCAAACAAACAAAATTTAACTTGATTTAGTACTATTTAACTAAAATAAGGTCAAATGTAAAATTGAAAAATATTTTACAAAAGAAAAAAGAAAGGGAGAACAAAACGAAGTGTTAATTGAATTTATAGTAAGGTCAAAATGATCATCCTGGCCTGACCGCCTCTGGCTGATGAAATGCCACAACAGCAGATAGGTAAGTGGTGACAATTTTTTTTTTAATAAATAAAAATATCGTAATGCAATTAAAATATCATCGTGAAGGAAAAGTATAGGGATGGTCGATGGAGCGGTTTGTTAGTACTTAATATCATAATTATTATATAAGCAGTCGGAATATGCTACTGTATGTAAGAAATTTTAATATTATAATATTAAAATAAATATCTTTATTTTGTATTGTATGATTGAATTTCAAATGCTAGCGGACTTGTATGACCCGCAGCCTATGCCAGGTTTGCGAGAAATATGGAGCTTTTTATTTTGATTTTCTATCTCCCAAAGGCTTCAATTATCACACAAGAATTTTCAAGGAAAGAAAATATATCTTCTCTCCCACCCCCAAAAATAAAATAAAAAATACACCCTCCGGCTTTTCATGTTACATGTTAAAAATATTTAATCAAAGAGACAATTTATAAATAATATATGCAGAGATTATAAAAAACACATGCAAGTATAATATAATTGTCACGACCCAGATCATCGTGATTGGCACCCACACAAACCCTCCGGTGGGAGAACCATTACTACAACCCAAACAAACAAATTTTATGAAAACTAAGGCATTTAAAAATCCGAAAGCATGTTTAAATGACAATAAAAATGGAGTTCCCATAAACTCCAAAGGTTTAAACAATTAACTAACCAAATTAATGCGGAAATTCAACCCCTAAAACCTGAAAGTCATTGTACCAAAACTCTACTAACGACAAGTCTAAGAACAAGGGGTACAACCCCGCAACCAAACAACACCTTAAATAAATAGTTTTAGTCCGAAAAGAGTGGACTTAAACAAGAAAGATTCATGGCAGCCTGAAAGAACTGGCTCACCCTTAAATTTGGGCACGCTCAATAGTCACCTAGCTAAGGTCTATCAATAGTCGTCTGAAGATGCCCTATACTCACAAAGAACAAGCAAGTGCAGTATTAGTACACAACTACAGTGTACTGGTAGGATAACGTTGTTATCCCAAAAAGTGAAACACATGCAAGTAACAACAACATTATAAACATGCATATACCGAACATATACAATATTAGTCATCTTTTCAGGATCAATGTAGCATTTCACGTTCTCAATAATACACATTGATTATCATTTTAGAGCAACAACAATCTTTTAACCTCAATCACCATTAGATATTAACGTAATCAACACAAGTAGACATACAACACAATTCAATGGTCCTCTCACGGAACCCAATTCAATGGTCCTCTCATGGAATCCAAACTCAAACTGTTAGTGTACCAGTTTGTGGTATCCGATCCAATATTTATACCAGAACGTGGCAATCCATCTCATATTTATGCCGGAACGTGGCAATCGATCCCATGTTTATGTAGGAATGTGGCAACCGATCCAAGTTAGTGTGTCGGAACGCAACACCCGATTTATTCAACAAACCACAATCACAATCACAATATATATTCTCACAATCATACAATAAGAGGTGATTCATGACATACAATTATTCAATTATCCTCATTCACGATTAGGGTGATCAATAATGCAGCATTCATATATGCATTATAATGAGCAATTACAAATATATATCACACCAGCATGAAATCACAACCATCACCTACCTCGAATCCAACCTTGAATCCCCTAAGGCACTTGAATCTTCCTTTTTCAAATTATTCTCGCTTGTTCGTGGTCTAAAAACATACAATTAATGCAAGGATCAATAAACGAGGCCTAATTACCCAAATCATAATCAATAGTATCAACCCTAGGTCAAACCTTGATCCCCAGACCCAGATTAGGGCTTTTTTCACCATTAACTTCAAATCAAAACCTTTCCCTAATGATAATTACCCAAGAAACTACGTTCTACAGATTGAAAAATGGATTTGGGGAGTTAAAACCTTACATTTAGCCTCAAGAATGGTGAAAAACGGTCAAGAACTTATCTGGGGTCGTTCCTTAGCTCTCA
Source organism: Solanum stenotomum (assembly GCF_019186545.1). Taxonomy (NCBI): domain Eukaryota; kingdom Viridiplantae; phylum Streptophyta; class Magnoliopsida; order Solanales; family Solanaceae; genus Solanum; species Solanum stenotomum. The sequence goes on along the minus strand of NC_064290.1, from coordinate 6,630,591 downwards.
AAGTCGAAAAATGTTGAATAAAGATGTTTTGGGGTTTATTTACGACCTTAAGTCGCGTCGGATCCGCCACAATGGCTTGCACGGAACCAGTGAGCTATTTTGATAATTCCAAGACCCCCCATTTCACAACACACCTTTAACCAACAATGCTTAAAAAATACCGTGCTAAGATCGATTCCGGGAGTTCTACTCACCCAAATTCAATTTTGTAAGGTCGTATAGATTCCTTAACGACTTATCTAACCACTCATGTAATTAAAATCATAAATAAGTCACCCGATTGTTACCAGATTTCCCTACACCTTAACAACTTTGATTTCGTCCAAATCTGGACTAGGTTGGGAAATCCAAAGTTACTACTCAAAAGTTTTCTGGCCCCAATTATTTCTCCATTGGCTTTTCTATAACGACGGGAACGGGTGGTTACAATAACATAAATATTGACTATATTGGTTTGATATTGCTCCTAAAAACGGTTTGTTTTTAGAAGCACTTTTTAAAAATGATATTTTAGAAAAGTGCTTTCGAAAAAGAAAAAAAAAACAATTTGTGTTTGACTAATTCATTTGAAAAGTTCTTTTAATAAGCAAATTGCCTTTGGCAAATCCTTTTTAAAAAAATGCTTTTGAAAGTTAAATTACGAAAAGGACAACTATTAATGTATTTTTAATATTAAAATTATTTTATAAAGAAGAACTATTTTAAATATATATTATAAAAAAATTTAATTAAACTCTTATTTTTATTAAATAAAAATGTACATATTTAAATTTTCAATCAATATTATACCCTTTTTGGGAGGGTTGAAATCCTTAATTGTTATTTTTTTTCTCTTTTCTCTAACCTTACAAAAATATTGTTATTATATTTTTTCTAATTTTGTAATATTATACGTAAAATAATATGTAAAATGTAAATTTTCAATCGAGACTTGATCTTGATTCGGGGATTCAAGAACCGATCCTAACCTAAGACCCCCGAGACTCGAGACACCTTGACCCGAGAACACGAGACCAAGGACGACCTGACCCCAACCAAGAGTCAACCCTGATTCGAGACTCAATCCCAATTCGGGATTTGAGACTCGAATCCTAACCTTGATTCGAGCCTCTATCCTATTAAGTACGACGAAAATATTTGGGTGAAACCTCTGATTTAGCGACGATGAAAAGTGAGTTGAATTTCACAATTACATTAGACTAAGCTAACAATTATTTTAAAATGAATTATGCTTGAATGAGTAAAAATTTAATTCAATTTAAAATTATCTGGAGTCAAATTCATAATTGCGTGGATATTTATTTTTAAGCTCATTGACAATCAACTATTCAACCCTACCTACCTGACAAGACCAATAGCAACCATGTACTTCACTACACCTAGTTTCCCATTTTCAACTTTGTTCTTGTGCCTAAGTCCTAACTATCATTGTCCATTTAATTTTCTAGAATACAATTGAAGTAGCAAATGCCAGACGGCTTTTTATTTGTACTCTAACTTAAGGAATATGTAGGACATCATTTTAAAGGGAGAGACGTATACATAATTCCCTTTTTTATTTATTTCATATAAAATGTTTTTTTTGGATAAGAATAAATTATAAAATAGATTAAATACAAAAATGATATGGAAGATTTTCATAAATATTGCATAGAATACATATCTTGATTCAACCATCAAGGCTTAATATTATTTATTGTATGTATTACTATTACTATATATAATAAGTGGAAATAACTACAACTTAGCACATGACAAGTGTTGGATGATATGTGCTTGATAGTGTTGTACATTCTTCTTTTATGGTTGTACCTTTAAATTTTATATTATTGGACAATTTAACATCATTAATTACCTACTACTTTATTAGCCAAAAAGTTTGACCTCATTTGGGCCCATTTATTATTTATATGTTTTTAATTTTCAATATATGTTGTCTATCTAATTATTTTTTTAACCTCTTATTTTAAATTTCTTGAAATTTAATTACCTATTTATTATTCTCTCTATGCACTTTTAATTGTTATGATTTCCTTTTTAGAGTCAAACTATAATAATTTTAACTAGTATTTTGCAATGTGTTTTTTCATCATATTCATAGGCAAAAAATTACAATTTATAGTACTTTTTGCATAAATTTTGCATATTAATTTTTTTTAAAAAAATATCAAATTAATACAATCTGATTTAACTTTGAAAATTAGTCAAATGGACTTTCAAAAAGCGCAACATGACAAATACAAGTGGACGGAGAGAGTATATTTTAGCTACAAAATATATTAGAGGTACAACTTTTTAAAAAAATTAAATTTTTATTGCGTTGACTCTTGAAATCTTATCATTGTCATATGAATTTGAACAAATTATATATTATTAAAAGTTACATAAAAAATGCTATAAATCGCAATAATTAGCAATTAAAAATATATTTTTAAATCATATAAGAAATTTGGTTGACTAATTGGAATAGAATAAGTAACATGTACTATTTGAAAATAACGTCAAAATTTCTAGAATTCACAATAAATTAACAACTTAAAATATTTATGATTATTCACGTGAATTGAAACATGAGTAACCTATATTATTCAAAACTAACGCAAAAATACTATAAATCACAACAATTTAATAACTTCAAATATATTTTTAAGAAAACATATAAAAAATCGACTAATCTTCAAATTCCATTTATATCACATAAATTAAAACAAAAAAAATTAATATTTATTGGGCCCGTGCTGGCACGGGCACCAAATATCTATATATATGTGTCACAAATGGAAAAGTCTCAATCAAGGAAGCAACATATATCATTTACAAATGACTTAAAAAGCATTAAAAATTACAATAATTACCAATTTAAAATATTTAAAAGCTATATAATAAAATACGTTGACTCTCAGAATTCTATCAGGCTCACATATATTGGGACAGAAAAAATAACACATATCATTTTAAAATTACCAAAAAAGTATTATAAATAATAATAATTAACAACTTAAAATATCTGAGAGACATTTTAAAAGGGTTAATTTTGTAATTTTATCCATATCACATAAATTAGGACAAAGTGACCAGTAATGTACGTTATTTGAAAGTTACATAAAAATATTATAAATCACAATAGTTAATAACTTAAAACATTTTAAAAAAATATGAAAATTTGGATGACTCTCCAAATTTCATTTGTGTCACATAAATTGAGACAACAAAAAAACCATATATTGGGTCTATTTTAATTTATTTGTCTTATTTTTTATTTTATTTTTATATTTAAAAATTGCGTAAAAATACTATAAATCATGATAATTGACAATATAAAATATGTTTTGAAAAAAATACAAAAAAATTCACTGATTCTTGAAGTGAATCTATCGTAAAAATACTAAAAATCATAATAATTGACAACATAAAATATTTCAAAAATGTTGTATGTGGGTAGTCTTATTATGGCTTAAATAACGTAAAAAAAAGTACAGGTTTGTGATAAAAAAACTTATTCCTTTATCCACGCAAACAATCGCTTTAAAAACTCGGTTATTAGCCCCAAAACATATCATTTATATTATTGGGTCCATGCATAGCACGGGCAACATTATCTAGTAAAATAATAAGCCGTCATATGCTTAATAATTAGTATAGATTATAAAATATTATATAATACAAGTCATAGTCAAATAATGTAAAGAAAATTTAGATACACCATGAATAATCAAAGCGTAATTGGGTCAAAAGACAAGTGACAAAACTAGGCTAAAGCATGCATTGAAAACACTAACTAGATCGAGGTAAACATAATTCCGTACACTACCAAATATTTAATATTTTTTCGAGTTATTTTATTTATACATTTTTAAAAGAAAATATTAATAAATGTTATGTAAGATTAAATACTTTCAGGATCTTGAACATGAGAATCTTACATAGAGAATGTTAGGGAACATACCTGATGAGGAAGACATCATCACAGAGAGAAGCGAAAGCGTTAGTCGTAAATTGGTTTCTACCTCTTTGCCCTAACTTTATATTACCACAACCGTCAGCGATGGAATTAATGTAGAGAATATGTGGTAACCCTAATGGGTGGAGGGAGGACCAATTTATAGAGATTATGACTTAATCTGGTACGTCCATCAAATAACCAATGTACGGACGAGATCTATTCCTTATTAAATATTATTTATGGTATTACTTTGATTCCAAGTAAACTTGGGCCATAAGTAAGAAATAATTAATAGTAAATAAATAATAATTCTTACATTCTCCCACTTGGCCCAATGACCATATAACATTAATATTTAATAAACATTAGTTGCGCGTCTAATAAATCTCTTCTATAATGTCCATCATAAATACCACAATATAACAAACTACTAATGCGAGTTATGGCGGTTGTACATAAATTTTAAGCTACATACTTCCTTCCATATACTACTACATTAGAAACTTATCATACTAGGTTCATAAGCTATAAAACATATAACATTATGGTCCACAATAATGTCTCATAGAGACTTATCTTGTGATATCTCAAACAATAATGTGTACACCATTATGAGAAACAAGAAATTCATTAATGTATATCAAAAACACATAATTTGAGCTCAGAGTGTAAAAATATCATAAGTGCATCAATCATAAGTACAACCAAGACCCATTCTTTGAACATGTTCTTTAAATGTCTTTGGTTGTAAGCCTTTTGTTAACGGATCTGCAATCATGAGATCAGTTCTAATATTCTCAAGTAACACTCTTTGTTTCTGAACTTCTTCCTTGACAGTAAAGTACTTTAATTCCATATGTTTGGCACCTTTGGAGTACTTATCGTTCTTGGAGAAGAATACTGCTGCAGTATTATCACAATAAATTTTCAGCGGCTTGGTAATGGTGTCGACAACCCCAAGTCCTGAAATGAAGTTTCGCAGCCATAATGCATGAATTGTGGCTTCATAACATGCCACAAATTCTGCTTCCATTGTGGATGTAGCAATGACAGATTGCTTAGCACTCTTCCACGATATTGCTCCTTCAGCTAATAGGAACAAGTAACCAAATGTGGACTTTCTAGTATCAACGCATCCAGCAAAATCTGAATCCGAGTATCCAGTAACTTCTAAGTGATTGGATCTCCTATACATGAGCATGTAATCCTTCGTTCCCTTCAGGTACCTTAAGACTTTCTTTGCAGCTTTCCAGTGATCAATTCCAGGGTTACTTTGATATCTTCCTAGCATTCCGACCGCAAAACTAATATCCGGTCTTGTGCAAGTTTGAACATACATCAAACTTCCAACAATAGAAGAGTAAGGAATTGTTTCCATTTCTTTTCGTTCTACATCATTCTTTGGGCATTGCATGAGATTAAATTTGTCCCCTTTTTGAATAGGAACTATTCCTGCTGAACAATTGTTCATGTTAAATCTCTCTAGAACTCTTTCGATATAACCTTTTTGAGACAGTCCCAATAATCCTTGTGATCTATCACGGAATATTTCTATCCCTATCACATAGGATGCCTCACCCATATCTTTCATTTCAAAGTTCATAGAGAGAAAGTCTTTCGTCTCACGCAATATGCCTAAATCATTAGCAGCAAGTAAAATGTCATCAACATACAGGACTAAAAATATAAACTTACTCCCACTAATCTTTTGGTATATGCACCGATCAACGGTAATTTCCTTAAATCCAAAAGATGTTATGGTATCATTAAACTTTATATACCATTGTCGTGAGGCTTGTTTGAGTCCATATATTGACTTCTTTAGTTTACACACCATCTGATCTTTTCCTTTAATTTCGAAACCCTCTGGTTGGTCCATATAAACATCCTCCTCGAGGTCTCCATTTAGAAAGGCAGTTTTCACATCCATTTGATGTAACTCTAAATCATAATGAGCTACTAAAGCCAAAACAATTCTTAATGAGTCTTTCTTTGAGACCGGTGAAAATGTCTCTTTATAATCAATGCCTCCTTTTTGAGTGTATCCCTTGGCAACAAGTCTGGCTTTATATCGTTCAATATTACCATTAGAATCGCGTTTGGTCTTGAAGACCCATCTACATCCGATTCTTTTAGAACTTTCTGGTAATTGAACAAGATCCCAGACTTTGTTGTATTCCATGGATTTTAACTCTTCATTCATGGCATTAATCCATTTATCAGACTCAGTGCTTTCTATGGCCTGTGAAAATGAAACCGGATCTTTATTAATTCCAATGTCAAAATCTGACTCTTGCAAATAAATCACATAATCATCTGAAATGGCCGATTTTCTTTCTCTTTGAGATTTTCTTAATGGCACTGTTTGTGATTCATTTGCGTCAAATATTTGTGAGTTAGTTCTTTCTTGAAGTGTTTCACCCAAATATTGTTCAACATTGTTAAAGTGTTTTTCAACAATAGGAACAACATTTGTTATTGGTGCGGAAGTAGGTACATTTATGGGCAATGAAATATTTACCCTTACCTCATTAATTTCCACACTTTGTCGTTCAACACTCCCACTAACTTCACCATTCTCAATGAATTTTGCATTACCGGTTTCAACAATTCTCGAACTATGATTTGGACAGTAAAACCTATACCCTTTAGATTTCTCTGGATAACCAATAAAGTAACCACTTACCGTTCGAGAATCTAATTTCTTTTCATGTGGATTATAAACTCTAGCTTCCGCTTGACAACCCCAAACATGCAGGTGTCTTAAACTAGGCTTCCTTCCCGTCCACAGTTCAAAAGGGGTCTTTGAAACTGCCTTACTAGGAATCCTGTTTAATAAATATACAGCGGTTTTAAGAGCATACATCCACAATGATTTGGGTAATGAGGAATTACTCATCATACTCCTAACCATATCCATAAGTGTTCGATTACGCCTTTCTGCAACACCATTTTGTTGAGGTGTTCCTGGCATAGTATACTGTGCACATATGCCATGTTCTTCAAGGAATTTTGCAAATGGACCTGGACATTGTCCTGATTCGTTATACTTTCCATAATATTCACCACCTCTATCTGACCTAATGATTTTCACTTTTCTATCTAATTGTCTTTCAACCTCATTAACGTACACTTTGAGAGTGTCCACTGCTTGAGATTTTTCTTTCAACAAATAGATAAATCCATAACGTGAAAAATCATCGATAAAGGTGATAAAATATTTTTCACCACCAAAAGATGGAACATCAAAGGGTCTGCAAATATCAGTGTGTATAATTTCAAGAAGCTGAGTGCTCCTTGTGGCACCTTTCTTGGTATGTTTGGTTTGTTTTCCTTTAATGCAATCCAAACATATATGAAGATCAGCAAAATTCAAATTCGAAAGAATTTCATTCTTTACTAATCTTTTTAATCGTTCCTTGGATATATGACCCAAACGTTTATGCCACAAATAAGCAGAACTTTCATTTAGTGAACTACGTTTAATTCCAATATTTTGATGAATAGTAAGCAGGGATTCAGAAAAATTATTATCGAGTTTCAATCTATATAAACCATCAATAAGAACACCAGAACCATAAAAAATAGTATTCTTATATAAATTGAAACATCCATGTCCAAACTTAAAATCAAATCCAGAAACATCAAGTCTTGAAAGAGAAATCAAATTCCTAGAAACTGAAGGAACATAAAGAGTCTGTAATAGATCAAGGTGATGTCCAGTCTCCAAGATCAATCGATAAGTCCCTATGCCTTCAATTTGAGCCTTCATGCGATTTCCCATAAATACGAAATCCTTATTTGGATTTGTAGTTTGGATCGTAGTGAATCCCTGCAACATAGTGGATACATGAGTAGTTGCACCAGAATCAAGCCACCAAGTATTATTAGGAACTTCTACTAAATTTGATTCGAAACATACAAAAGCACTAAATGTACCTTTCTTTTCAAACCAAGCTTTACGTTTCAGGCAATCTTTCTGATAGTGTCCTTCCTTTTTACAGAAACGACACACATCAGCCTTGAGTTCCTTATGAGCGTCCTGTGGAACTTTAGCAGGTGCTTTCTTTTTCTTAAACTTGTTGGCCTTCACTTTAAGTCCTTTACCAGCTCCTTGACCTATAAGGTTAATGGAATGACCTCCTTGTTTCTTAAGTCTTGACTCCTCTTGAGTAAGCATACTGGACAATTCACTAACATCCCACTTTTCCTTAATAGTGTTATAGTTAATTTGGAATGGTCCATACTCAAGAGGCAATGAGTTCAGAATGAACTGAACCAAGAAGGTGTCATCCACTTTCATCCCCAAGGTCCTAAGTCTTGCTGCAATGTTAGTCATCTCGATGATATGATTTTGCATACTACGCGACCCATCAAACTTCATGGTCGTGAGTTCAGCCATTAGTGTACCAGCGAGAGACTTATCAGCAGAACGAAAACGTTCTTCCACAAACTTCAGGTATTCCCTGGCACTTTCTGTTTGTGGAATAGTACTCTTAATGTTGTTAGCAACAGTCATTCGCATGAACATAAGGCTTAATCTGTTAGAGCGTTCCCATGATTTATGAAAAGACTTCTCATCCTCACTGCTCTTATCAGTAATGGCAGTAGGTTTGTCATTCAGCAGAGCCAAGTCAAGATCCATTACACCTAAGTGGAACTGTACTTGTTCATGCCATTCAGAGAAGTTCAATCCATTGAACACAGTAACAGACGAAGCATGCGAATGAAGAGGAATAACTGCAAAATAGATATCCATGCTCACAAATCAGAAAATAATGTGAATTCAGTAAAGCGATAAAAAATATATCGTAATTCTCCTTTGGGTAGATATTACGACACATTATCATAATTTAAATGCCAATTTTTATCTTTATTAGGTAATTGAATATTTTTAATCAAACATATACGACATCTTTGGATATACAATATATGTTTGACTGAAAAGATTAATTTACCTCATAATTTTCACTATTCGTAGAATGATTGATTCACCTTTGGGTAAATTCTTAAGTTCTAGCAATAGTGAAAGTCAATTTATCTATTTATTTTTCAATATATAGGCATTTAATTAACCTTCATAGATAACTGACAGTTTTATGAATGCATATTTTTCTTAACCATACTAGTTTGGCCACTTTGGTGACTAACAAGCTATATGAATACAAATGCATACATAATCTCATAAAACTTTGTGCATGTGAATAATTTTAAACATTTTAGTTTGGCCACTTTGGTGACTAACAAACTATAGAAACATAATACATGCATCAAGTGATCATAAACATGATATGTGTAAACGTTAATTTCTCTAGTTTGGCCACTTTGGTGACTAACAAACTGATGCGCAAAGTACACACATAATATTTATTGTTTAGTATAACGATCACTTTAATTTATCAAACAATTTAAAAAACAAAACATAATTATTACATTATGGAAAAATTAAGATTTTTTTCAGAATTTGTGCAAATTAAACTTTGCTAACAAGACTTTATTAACATAAGAGTTCAAACACCGTACAAAATTAGGTACTACAAAAGATTCAATATAATTTGATTGGACCATTAATTCATTAATTTCAACCGTAAAACATGAGTCTGCATGACAATACATTATATAATCATGATCCTTTATATTTAGAGTGCCCATATTCTTCCTAGTTAATAGCTGAAGTAGAATAACTCCAAAGCTATAGACGTCTATATTATGAGTAACAACTTTTAGTAGTTGCAATTCCAATCTCAATTATAAACTAGTAGTATTGAATATTTATTTATTTACTTAAGGCTAAGATCATAGACTTTTATGGCTTAAACCAAAATTTTCTACGTGCAAAAGCTAAGGGACCGTAATGTTGACATTCTCGTGTCAAAATTTTCATTGCTTTACATGATAATTGTTTTCATATATATATAAGATTATCCGTTCAAACAATCCAGGCTCTGATGCCACATGTAAGATTAAATACTTTCAGGATCTTGAACATGATAATCTTACATAGAGAATGTTAGGGAACATACCTGATGAGGAAGACATCATCACAGAGAGAAGCGGAAGCGTTAGTCGTAAATTGGTTTCTACCTCCTTGCCCTAACTTTATATTACCACAACCGTCAGCGATGGAATTAATGTAGAGAATATGTGGTAACCCTAATGGGTGGAGGGAGGACCAATTTATAGAGGTTATGACTTAATCTGGTACGTCCATCAAGTAACCAATGTACGGACGAGATCTATTCCTTATTAAATATTATTTATGGTATTACTTTGATTCCAAGTAAACTTGGGCCATAAGTAAGAAATAATTAATAGTAAATAAATAATAATTCTTACATGTTAATGTAAAATTTTTAGAATCCATTTTGAATAAGAACGATGAGTAAAAAGAACGTAATGGAGTATGTCTAATAAGCTAACTAGCTATTTTGAAATGTCATGCCATATTTCAGTATAAATATAAAAAATAAAGTAAAATTTATATTTTAGTTGACTTTAGCAATATGAATGACTTTATGTAAAAAAGAAACAAAAAATCACTTCTTGTAGATTTAAAACTTGACAACTTTTAATGATATAAAATGGAAAAATAAACTTTATATGATAAATTTTAAAAGTTAAATGATATTTACGTAATAAAAGTTTATTATTAACACATACCACAGCTTATTCCACATGTCATGTCAACTTTACTAAGTTATAAGTACTACTAATTAATTTGACGCAGAAAGGGACCCCACACAAGCATTTGGAAATAAGTTTGTATTTTCTCTATTTTAATTTGTTTGATTGATTTTATTTTCGAACAAAATTTTAAAAAGGGCTTTGAACCTTGCTCTAATCAGCATATTGATCAGCTCAGGTGTTAATTGTGAAAAATGAATAAATTACTAATATAACTTAAAGATAAGAAAAAGAAAACAATGACTAAAGGATAAGAAGAGAACAATGCAATGTCATATTTTTTATTTACTTAAAACTTGTTAGGAAGTTTCCTTTTTTAATTGCTATTATTGTCAAGACGTGAAACCATGACTTATATGTCACCTGTCGGGTTCGTGGACCGGCCAAAAGGTGTCGTATAGAGACCTATCTTAATCAAATTTCTATAATTCACTTGTAGGTTTTTTGCTTTTATAACGTGTTTTGGGTCGGTATCTATTTTTGAAATCGTCATTTATTTAAATTCATGTTGTATAAGGTTTATTAAAAATTAGAAAATATAGTATTGAATCGTAAAATATTAGTATATGAGATTTATCGTCAATTTAAATTTAATTTTTTGAAATTGTGGTGTTTGAGTTAGCTTGTGCATATCTCGACTCATGTCACCTCCCGACTCTTACTAGCAATATGTATCAGGTAACTTCATCTATCAAAATTAAAACAGATGAGAAGAAATCACCTAATATTTTGTCTTTGTTAAAATTTGAACCGGAGATCTCATTATTAGTTTCTCATTGGCGGAGCCTCGGAGGATATATGCAGTAACCACAACTCCTATCAATGATCTTTCTCTTTTCGAAAATTCTCCTAAAGGTTCGAATAAACGCTGACCATAAAATGACTCTGTCTGGGAGAAGGGATGTAATTTTCTAACACCTATAAAAATGTCAATTGACTAACAAGCTAATTGATACTTACTATTATATATATGGATGGATTCGATTCAATGATTTTTTATAATAAAAATATTTCTTATGAGAATATTTTTTCGTTGACGTTGAAGATATTCTAGCCTAAAAACACATGTGCGGGAAAAAAAATATTATGAAACTTGAGAAAAAACATTTAAATTCTTGAATCTATCTATCTCAGAAAACAACATTTTTGGCTGCTTTTTCCTTTCCCTTTTCTTGATAGAACTTTCCTTTTACTATAGAGGGAAATCTTCCCCTTCCCATCACGGCAAACATAAAGAGGAAATGAACAGGAGAGTAAAGAATTTCTAGATGTTTTCAGTTATGATAGGTTGCATTAAGGATTAATTCTTAGCTCGTTCTTTTTTATTTTGATGGTGGATGTATTTATGCGGTAAATTCAAAAAAGGTATTATGTATGTGTTATTTATGGATGACATAGTTTTGATTGACAAGATTTGTGATGGAGTTAAAACGTTTCAAATTACGGAGTCTAATTATTCAGATTGAGTAGGACAAATATATAATACTTAGAGTGCAAATTTAGTAACATAACACATGAGGGCTGAGGCTATACGGGAAGTGAGGCTTGACACACGGGTCATCCAAAAGCAAGAGAGAGTTTCAAGTAATTGAGTTTATTATATATCCAAGAAAATAGTGAAATTGAAAATGATGCCACACACTGTATTGGTACAGAGTGGATGAGATATAGTGGAGGCTCGCACTCATAGACATCTGTGGTAAGAACTCATAGACTTGTGTGGTAAGAATTTGCATGTCACAATAATTTAAAGGCAAATTCTACATAGTGATGGTTAGAAGAGCTATGTTGTATGGGGCGAAGTGTTAGTTACTAAATTAAGAACTCTCATTTCTAGAAACTGAAAGTTGCGAAAATGAGAATGTTGCGCGTGGACACATTAAAAAAGATATGATTACAATAACTAAAGATATCTACGGCAAATTTAGAGTAATTTTGGCACATATGCCCCAATACAAAAGTGTGAAAGGTTGGAAGGAACTAGATAGTGCACATATATGTAATTTCTTATGTGACTCGATACATATTTGTGAGTTAGATTTCTTATTGGTCTACTAGCTAGCTTATCTGATCAAGTGATCATAATGTGCAAACTTTCACTTCTTATTTATAAAATAAAAATTGTATATTTGAAATATATTTTAGTCTTGAAATATTAGTTGTTGTGCGGATGAATATTTGTTAAATAAATATTTATGTTTATGCACTCTCAAATTTTAGGTTTTCATGTATTTATCATTGTGATTTATGACTACATAACTATCAGTTAAAGTAGAGATAGAAAAATCATTTTGTTTGATTGGAGATCAATATAATAATAAGTAAAAGTATAAAAAAAAAAAGTGAAATGATTGAACTAATACATCATTCATAAACCGCCGATAATTACCTACCCGATACCCAACCAACAAATATCTTAATAATTAGCTAACAAATTAATATTTTAAAAATTAATATCCGATAAATCAAATCATTAAGCATAAGTATCCTTTCAATTCATTCGATAAACAGCCATACCCCACATTGAACCAAACTTTAGATATCAATCAACTTGAATATGTTTAACTAATCCTAATATTACTTATCTCACATTAGATGTGGAATAAATGATTTAAATATTTAATTTAATATTTCCCGGTATCAAATTAACACTAGTAATCAAATATTGGTTAAATAGCATGGAGCAAAATAAGACAAAGAAGTAATTTATATGACACAATAAGATCAAATTATCAAAATATGTAATCACAACTCACAAGCATAATACTCCTTTCCTCCCGAAATACTTTGACATATTTTGTTTTTCAAAAATCAAAATACATAAATTTTGATTAATAATTTAAGATATATTTTTCAATGAAAAATATCATAATTTATAATACTTTTCATATAATTTTTAAATATTAAATTAAATCCAAAAATTAATTAAATTAAATCTCTAAAAAAAAAAGATAGTTGACAAATATTATGCAAGGGACAATAATAATTAGTTTGGCTTTAATTAGCTTCAAAGCGTTCTTTTAATTAGGTCAAAGTCGATACGAATCACCAACTTAAAAGCCGATTGATTTCAAACAAATCGAACGGTTATTATTAAACTGTCACATTTATGTAAAATCACAGCCCGTACAATTAGAGGAATAGTCCTTCCCTTTTTATTAGTGGTCATAAAATCCGATCTCAAAATTCTATTTTTAGTGGTCACCAATAAAATTTTAAAAAATAGTTTTTTCTTTTCTTTTTTCTTACTTATGAATAATGTATAATCATAATAAATAAATATGTCATTTAATTTGCCATCATGTAGGATGTGTTTATTTGTTTAACTTTATATAAATTTAAAAGTCAACTTATGCACATTAAAACTAAAATTTATAAATATAAATAAAAATAAGATTAAGTAAAAAGATATATTTATGTATTATACATAATAATAATAATAATAATAATAATAATATACCACGCAATATATTCCAAGCTTATTTTGCTAAATCAACAAAAATAATAATAAAGTTAGTTGAAAAAAATCAGGTGCCGTTCAATGGAGCTATAAATTCTTAGCCAAACACTTTTTTCACAATTTAGTTGTAGGGTTGTTGTTGCTGCTGCCATTATTGTTGTTCTTCTTGTTACTCGTTCAAAGCCACAAAAAAAACTTAAAAAATAATAATTGTTCCTTCTTTGTTAATTTTCAGTTCAGATACGTAAAAGTAAAACTGGCTAGTAGAAGGTTAGATCTTTGAATCTTGTTTTCCTTCTGTTGGTTTTTTTGTTTTTCTTTTGGTGGGATGAATGTGTTGTATGAGAAGTTTGATTAATGGAAGTTGTGAATTGGGGTTTGTTTGTTTTTATGGTTTTGAAGGTGTGTATTTTGATATAGATGTGGAATGGATTGAAATGAGTCGAAATTGGGTAGAATAGATTTTGAGGATTCATATAGCGGATTCCAGCTTGTTTGGGATTTAGGCGTAGTAGTAATAGTAATTGTTGATGGTGTATTGATATGTTTTCTGGGCTTTGATGATGTTGTCTACGAATATAATTGGAAGACCATGGTATACAATTCAAACATTTGCTATTAATTGAGTTGAAGATGTTAGAAGAATTTATGAGTTTGATGTAGATGTTAACTGGGTTGAAATTGGTCAAAACCGTGTAGAATAGATTTTGAGGATTCATATAGCGGATCTCCAACTTGTTTGGGATTTAGACATAGTAGTAATAGTAGTTGTTGTTGTGGATGATGTTGTATTGATATGGTTCTTGAGCTTTGATGATGTTGTCTAGTAATTTAATCTGGAAAACCATGGTATACAATTCAAACTTTTGCAATTACTAGAATTGAAGATGTTAGAAGAATTTATGAGTTTGAAGGTGTGGATTTTGTAATAGATGTTAACTGGATAGAAATTGGGTAGAATAGGTTTTGAGGATAACATATAGTGGATCCCAACTTGTTTGGGGTTTAGGCGTAGTAGTAGTAGTTTTTTTTTTTGTGATGACCGTGGTGTCCGGACCACCAATAGTAGTAGCTGTTGATGGTGTATTGATATGTTTTCTGGGCTTTGATGTTGTTGTCTAGTAATTTAATTGGGAAAACCATGGTATACAATTCAAACTTTTGCTATTACTTGAATTGGAGATGTTAGAAGAATTGTTTATATTGATACAGATGTTGAATGGATTGAACTTGGTCAAAATGGAGTAGAAAAGATTTGGAGGATTCATATAGGGACCCCAGCTAGTTTGGGAGTTAGGTGTGGTAGTAGAAGTTGTTGACGTAGTATTGATATGTTTCTTGGGCTTTGATGTTGTTGTCTAGTAATTTAATCTGGATAATCATGGTATACAATTAAACTTTTTCTATTACTTGAATTGGAGATGTTAGAAGAATTTATAGGAAGTGGTTGTTGTTTGATTTCATGGTGTGCTAAATGCGGCCATGCCTTGTACTGTTATTTAATTTTTTATTGGAAAAAAATACATGTAGAATCACTCTCGTTTGGTAATTTATGTGGCAACCTCTTTTGCTGAACTCTGTTTTGTTTCCAACCTTGAATTATACTGCCAATATATGCCTACCTTAGAGAACCATAATCAATGTTCTATGGATCTGAGCCTGGTGAGATTTATATCTGCCTTAGTGAAGTTCTACTCCGTTTGATTTTATTTTGTATTGGAATGAAAATCATTGAGGGTTCCTTGAGCCGAGGGATATCGGAAACAACCTCTACCTCCCAAGGTAGGGGTAAGCTCTGTGTACACTCCTCCCTCCCCACTCCCCAGACCCCACTTGTGAAATTACATCGGGTATGTTGTTGTGGTGAAAATGATTGAGGGTACCTGGTGTCTATTACATGAATTTAGAGAACTAAAGGAAAAGGGAATAGGGATCTGTAAGTAGCATACATAATCAAATATCGTATTTCATTAGACCATATAGATTTTGAACTTTCTGATATGGTATATTGCTCATTTCTTGATTTTAATCCTTTGTTCATCACAGTTTCGGTTTGTTTATTTTTTCCTTTTTAACAGGTTGGTATCTTTGAGGCATAGCAATCATTGGGTTCTTTTAGATTTTGACTATCTTCTTCCAGTCTGGCCGCTATAAAAACTTCCTGCTTCTCTCGCACCTCTAAGTGGGTGTGGGGCAAGAACGAGAGGGTGATTTTACTATGTGTTTTGAGGAGATCAAGATCATCACATATCTGGAGATTGTGCCGTGTCTCAGCAGGGCTCACACTTGATTATGGCTAAGATTGCCCTGTGCTAAGTCCCTCAGTCATGTGACCTTATTTTGCTGAAATTCTACAGATTACCAGTTTAGAAAAATATTAGAATATTAGAGCTCTTCAATATCTCGAAAGTGATTAAATCTCATGTGAACCCAATTTCTTTTTCTTTTTAAAGATGTTTAAGTTTTCATGCTTCCCAGCTCACATCCATTCCCACAGGCAAAAGGTTAGAAAATAAATATTTTGGATGTTATGCACATATTACTTTTCCTTGCTTGCATAATTTTAAAATGTTGCTGATTCTATGTTCCTCTATAATCAGAAAACAGTTCAACTATCTGCTGAAGCAATGCATAAAAGACTTGAAGATTGTTCACAGAATCACACCATGAAGGATTTTGCTTACTTGTCCACAACTAGTGCATCATGTGCGGCGGATGGAGATGCTCTCGAGAACTATGCGGATCATGCTTCAGATTCTTCTCGCGTAGAGCATGATTATAAATCTGATGAATTAAAGAGCAAATCTAATACTGAACGTGAAGTCATACATAACAGTGCACAGATGAGGAAAAGTTTATCTTTGGGTAGTAGTATACATTTGGAAGGAAGAGTTGCCAGTGGCAATAACTCAGAGCATGAGAGTGGTAGATATTCTTGTTATGAATCAGATGATCAATGCGGATCAGCAACTGCAGATGATGGGAAGGAATTTAATATCAGCTTGCTTGGTTTATTTCACAAAGCTGGACCCTCTGATTCCATTCAAATTGGAGATGCAAAAGAACCAGAAAAAGAGGGGCAGGAGAACTATGAGGTTCAGTTGTCTAGTGCAAATGAGTCTGGTGACTGTTCACCTCGTACTTCTCCTTGTATTGTAAAATCAAGTTCATTGCCTAACATTCATTCCCCAGGTCGACAATTTAGCCGCAACTGCCATCACTCCAGATCTGCTGAGGACTTGAACATTTTAGATGCAAGACGGAAAGAACATTTTGTGGATGAGGTAGCAAACAAGGTGATGAAACATGAAAAGGAAGATAGTTTACATAATAATGGAAAAGGTAACGATGAAACCCCACCGGATGAGAATTTTGATACATATAACTATGTTGGCTCAGCCAAAGACTGGATACTACCTGGGATGGATGAGGTTAACGTGAAGAGGCATGTTAATGGAGAATCTACATTTTGCCGGTGGAATGAACTGACAGGCAATGATTTTAAGACAAAACGTATTGAGGAGTGGGTTACAGACCTTCAGCATTGCGGCAGATTTGAAGAAACAGATGACTTTTCTGTTCCTGAGAATGGTCCTGAAGTGCAAAAAGGTAAAGCTGTCTTGGATGCTTCTCCTGTTGCAAAGTTGGATTGTAAGGTCATACCTGGTGCAGAGAGTATAAAGAAATATATCTCTTCATTGAGTGCCAATGCCACATCAGCTCAGATGATAAATCATGGGTTGGTTGTGATTCCATTTCTCAGTGCTTTTGTGAGTTTGAGAGCACTTAACTTATCAGGGAATTCCATAGGTTTGTATCTCATACATTCTATTCCGCTGGCTTGAGTTCACTTTTTCCTCCTCCAAGTCTTCATATAATTAGAACTGACAGTTTATTTTCTCGCTTCTATTTTTTTCCCAGTGAGGATAACTGCTGGTGCTCTCCCTCGAGGGCTTCATATTCTGAATTTGTCCAGGAACAGTATCTCAGTTATTGAAGGATTGCGTGAACTTACACGACTTCGTGTTCTTGACCTGAGCTACAATCGACTAGTGAGGATTGGACATGGTATGATTTTTTTCAAGATGCACTACGACATTGTTGGTAGAATTCCTTGATGTAGACACCATTATCTCTTGAAGTCCTAATAACTGGTCATTAAGTTTATAGAGGAAGTTCTTTATTCATCTAAGTGAATGGTCATGCAACTTTTTAGAAATTTTCCACTTCAAAGGATGATTTTGCAGTTTGAGGAACTTCAAGGAATAATTCTTATATCATGATGAGTGGAGAAATCTGTACCCCATATGAACTTGACAAGTCTTGTTAGTTGTATGTATGCTTAACCTCCCAGATCTGGTGCAGTAACAACTCTATATGAATGCTAAAATAAACTGAAAATGCCTTACAAGTTTAGCCACATTTATAGCGTGATTTAACTGGTTCTTTGCTAAATCATCTTTGTTTGTGGATTTTCTTAAGACTTGACTTTTATTTTTCTTTAGAGTGTTCTTGCAATTAATATACACTTCTGTGAAAGAAAGAACTTAGAGGTGATGCTTTGATCCATTTACTAAAATCTTCTTTATTCTCTCAGTAATCAAAGTTGGCAATTCAACTTAATAAAACTAAATTAATATCTTACTAGCTAGCTATATACTGCTTCCATCTCAAATTAGTTGCAAACCATCCCTTTTCAGGTCATCTAAAGTACTGGCCACTTGGCTAGTGAACAGAACAGTACATGTTATACAACAGAACAAGCCAGATATGCCATAGGATCAGTTATTTACTTCTATATAATGTTTTCTGCTCCTCATTTTTATATCAATACACTCAAAAAGTAAGTAAGTGACTATCATTAACCCTCTTTTTTAATTATAAAACCCTCAGAACTCATTATCACCTAGTTCAGAATGAACAGTTCAATTTCCTTTCAAGTTGGTGAAGATTCTCTAATTTATGGCCTCATCTGTGTGGTACATTATTACCTAACTACAAATAACAATGTATCATTCATCTCTCTTCTTATCAAGTGTGTTGCGTCAAATATACCCATTCAAAGTCGGCGCTGAGAGGCGATATAATTTCTCCATATGTTAGCTTTAAGTCACCTTTCTTTCGTTTATCCAGATTTTTCCCTTTATGTTCTTCATCCTTATAAGTTAATAGATTATAATTGAGCTAAATTACTTCTACTATGGACAATTTGGCCTGTAGGTCTTGCATCATGTTCTTCCTTGAAAGAGCTGTACCTAGCTGGGAATAAAATCAGTGAGGTTGAGGGTCTTCACCGCCTCCTAAAATTGAATGTCCTGGATTTGAGATTCAACAAAATATCTACAGCCAAATGTTTGGGCCAACTTGCAGCTAATTATGGTTCTTTACAAGCAATCAGCCTGGAAGGGAACCCTGCCCAGAAGAATGTTGGTGATGAACAACTGAAAAAGAATCTTCAAGGCCTTCTTCCGAATCTCATTTACTTCAACAGAAAACCCGTCAAGGTGAAGGACACAGCAGACAGATCTGCTAGATTAGCTGTTGGTGCTCATCAGCTTGATCGAGGTCTCAAACCGGTCAAGGCTATGCGGAAGGCAAGCCATGGTGTTGTCACACACAAAGCATCATCTTCATCAACCCATGGTCGTAAAAGTCAAAAAATGACCTCAACAAAACCATCCAAAAGTAGACCCACTGCCCGCCTGCCCCCTATTGGAACTAAAACTACCACACGACAGCAGGTCTATGACTTCAGCAGCAAACTTCTTAGCTTCAGACCTGACCTATCTATGCGCAGGACCCGGAGTGAGGGAACACTTGGTGTGATTTGAGGATCACAGTATTTAACTTAAGATACTTTAACGTGGTCCTCCTGTTTCAGTGTTTGAACAAGTATTTTAATTAGGGAAATTTGTCCCTTCCCCCTACCCCTCTAGTTTTAGTTTCCCAGGAAGATCAGCAAGGCAGCCTGCACTTGCAAACTTCAGTCGACCTGTGCCTGTCGGTATCCAGATTTCAGTTCTATGCTTTAGCTGTTATTGAATTACTATGTTTTAAGGACAATATAGTTGTGTGGTAGTATTTGCTAGCCTCATATGTGCAAGCGACGTACCATAACAGTTTCATATTTCTTGAATCATCATACAATAAGAAGTTCATTGTTTCCGAAATTGGATGTTGAGGTGTGGTTGTTTTATCTTGAGCCGAGGGGTCTATTGGAAACATTATCTTTGCCTTCACAAGGTAGGGTAAAGTTTCGTATTCACTACCCTCTTCAGATCCACTTTCCTAGTGAAATATTGAATCTTTTGGTCAAAGAGACTTTTTTAAAACCATTCTGAAATAAAGGGAAGCGACAAAAAACTACTCAAAAGTTGACATCATTTTTATGAAAAAATTTAGGTACGTTACTCCTGGCACACACTTGTGTAAGGAGTAGGTACAAAAAAAACAAATTCAGGAATAGAGACTTTGACCTTCATTAATATGTTGACTATTAGTTGAGAAACGGAAAAACATTATGTGAGTTGTGACAAATACCTGCTGGTCTGATCGTTTTAAGAAAATGAAACCCACTAGTTATAATAAATTGATGTAACTCGTAAATTTATCTATTGACTTATTTTAGATTATAACAATAACAATATATTAAGTAAAATTTCATTGAATGAGGTCTGAAAAGGTTATAGTAAACGTAGATTTTATCATTGTCTCGTGAAGGGAGAGAGTGTTTCCAAAAGACTTCATCAGCTCAAGTGCATAAGTACTTATGTTCTTAGATTAGTAGTTTCAATTTTTTTTTAATGTCCAATCAAGTATCATAACATAAATCAAAATGAAGGAAGTATTTTTTTTTTTTTTGGTATAAACGTAAAAATAATTATTTATGACTTCCATCCAGTGATAAGTGCATAAATATCCATTTTGGAGTCTTCATTTAACTTGTGTTTGTTTTGTAATTTAGTTTTTACAAATTAATAATTTTTTGGGAACATCCTTATATATACGATTGAGATTAAAAATTTGCATTTGATTTCAATCATATATGACTAAAATAGTAAAATGTATGTAGAAATTATCTTAAATTTCAATCATGTGTGTCTAAATTTGTTTTGCCAACTTTTTGTTTTTCAAAATTTCAATAATCCAACACTCAAATTTATTCTAAATAAGCTCAGGTTTGTAACATAAATTTCATATGTTATAAAGAACAAATTCTAATAATCAATTTGCTAAAACACTAACAAATCTAACAAAATCATTTTATATATTTTTTAAAAAATCGTGTATACTTAGTTTCAGTCATATATGATAGAACATATATTAAAATTTTAATTATATGAGTCTGAATTCATAAACGAAAAAAGCAAAACAATAAAACATTTTTGACCAAAACTAAATATTTGTATAAAATATAAAATGGGTATTAATTAAAGGGTAACTTACTCAAATTTCACTATATTAGTAGCTAGTTACTTTCATGTTAGTTTGCAATATTATGTTCTTTACCATACTTTTGGTCTCAAATTCGAAATACATGTATCTAAACATATCAATTAATATCGGTACATGCATAATTAAGTGTCAGATAGACATACACTTAATTAGATACATCGATACAAATTAAGTACATAAAATCTTAACTCAATAATGTGCAATACACATCACTAATGTAATATATACATGTGAATCTCGGCTTATTGTTTTCACAAACAATTTATTTTCTATCAACAATAAGCTTCGAAGTAGAAAAAATGATAAACAAACTAATACTAAAACTTTTCGATTAGGTTCTTTTTTGGTCTTAACATCTAACCATGACGGTGTTTGTTCCACCTTTTGATTTGTTGTTGTGAGCAACATTGCTCTGTATCTGTGACTCATCGTCAACGTTGTTGGAGTCAAAGGAAGGATAAGGTGGCACTAACGATTCTTCATTGGAGACATGAGTCATCTATTACCTATCTTCTTGTTAGCCATGAAAATAAATTAAGAAAATCCTAACTCAACTTTTTTTTAACTTAAATTGAAAACTCGAAGATAAAATAAAAATTGAAATCTATCACAGATACATGACTTTAAAGAATGATTAAATAGACACGAACCTCAATTTATAATACTATTCTTCCATTTATGATTTTTAAAGGTTTAATAATGAAAATCACGGTTTAAAAAAAGAGAGGAAGACATAGAATAATAGCAGAGGACGTGAGATAAGAGATTGATGAAAGAGAGAGTTGATCGACATGAAAGCTTTAATTTGGGGAGACATATCTTTCTTAATATATGATTAAAAAATCTTAATTAATGATAAGATATGTATTTATTTGAAAATACAGATAAAAACAATATATTAGTATATGGTAATAAAGTACTTCTTCCGTTTCATTTTATATGTCATCCCTTTCTATAAATAGTTAGTCTATAATACTTGTCATTTCATAAAATCAATGTATAAACTACCATATTGTTCCTTTTTTACCCTTGTGAGTTATTAGCCTTGAAAATATACATTTTAGAAAAGCTAAGTAAATGATTCATGTTCATTGGTTAATTAATTAATCAAAATAAATTAATTCATATTCATTTATTGAAAACTTGAGTTTCAAAAGAATTAAATAAGGGTAGAAGGGTAAAATTATATTATTTTCTAATGCAAGTGCAAAGTAAAAATGTGACATATAAAATGGGACGGAGGAAATTCTATGTATCTCTAAATAACTCTAATTATAGATAGTTTTTCCTTAATTAAATAAAATTTAAGTGAGACATATTCCTTGAACCCGCCAAAAAATTAAGGTGGAGAAAAAAAGAAGAGGGAAAACAAAAAGGGTAAAATTGGAAAAAACAAAAACAAAAAGGAAAAGGACTCTTCTACTGCTACTATGTATGGTGTGTCAGTCTGTGTGTCTTCGTGTGGGTTCCAGCAAAAAATAATAAAATATCTTACAGGTACTAAATTTGCAATTTATAAGAACATTTGAGGGGCACGTTGTAATATTTAAAACATCAAAATAGGGGGTAAAACTGAAATTTTGAAAACATTACGGGGTTCAAGTTGAGAAGGGACAAAATTGTAACAGAGAGAACCCTAATTTTTAATCGTGAACTCTACTCTTCTCTGTTCTCTGTATTTGAACGCCGACGCCTAAACTACCCCTTTTTTGCTCACTCCAATCGTCGATAACTCACCGCCTTGTATCTCTTTAGACTTTATGTTTCTCTCTCTAAACTCTCTTTCTAAGTCTTTCTTCTTCACTGGAACTTTAACGAAGACGATCGGTTTTCTCCGCCGTTACAGGTATTTTTAATCTTTTTTCTTGGAAATCTTGAAGATCAATTTTTTTTGGTTGAAGAAAGTGGAAACGGGTACCCTTTTCGTTTATCTGATATGGGTTTTTGTTTTTTAATTATTTTTTTGATGATTTTTTGTTTGTTCATCGCTACTCGGTGCAGTTTGACCAGTTTACGGTGCCGTTGGAAGTGAAGACATTTGAATCTAATTAGAACCGAAGTGGATTTTCAATTTTGGGTTCTTTACCGGTTAAGAAGGAGTTGCGTCGGTTACTTTGCAATTTTTGAGGTTATTTGGGAAAAGAACAGGAGTTGATGTAAAAATTAAAAATTGGTCGAGTTGGACTTTAAATTGGGTTTCCAGTAAGGAGGAATATTCTGGGTATTTGCTGAACATGGGATTTAAGAACAGATTAATTTTAATGAAAACAACTTTCGGCTTGCATGTGTGAGAATTTGCGGTTAAGGGTCTCTATGCTGTAAGTTTTGGTCGAAACAGCAGTGAAACAGAAAAAAAAAACAATCTTTAGTACCAACCTTATTTTGTTGGGGTGGGAAAAACAGTGAAATAGGGGGGGAAATTGGTTCGAGGGCAGGGGTACTGCCTTTTGAGGTGCGTGCACTTATGCCTTCGGTTGGTGGGATGAGAAGAACTACAAGGATTTTTGGGACAAGGGTTTTGAGGTCAGGGCGGAGGTTGTCAACTCCAGGTGAGGCTAAGCGGGCAAGGCATAGGGATGAGTGGATTGGGCTTCTTGACAATGTAGGTGGTGGTGGTGCTGCTGATGCCACTAGGTGCAAGAAAAACGGGTGGCTTAAGAAGGAAGTTGCTCTGAAACTTGAAGCTGATGAAATGGATATTGATGTAGATAGTAAGTCTATGGATGAACTGGAGTTTCCAGAGGCACCTGTGGTGGAGACCATTAGTCCGAATAGCAATATAGATCGGATGTGGGGACTTGTATATACAAGGAAGAGGAAAAGGGTGGACTTGAAAAGGCATGATTCTGTGAAAGGGAAAGTGTTAACAGATGTTAGGAGGTATGGCAAGCAATTTGTAAGGAAGAAAAAAGTTAGATCAGCTTATGGTAAGGATTCGGGTAAATCTGAAGATGGCCAAGTTTCAAGTGGCATTGTTATTGTAAATACATCATATGGAAGCGGTAATTGGGTTTCCTGCCTTTTGAATTGCATTTTAATGTATTTGAGGAGGTCGACTGTTAGTTTGCAGCAAATCTTTGGATTCATCAACTCAAAACCCCTGAGGGACGTTTATTCATTCCAAGGAATCCTCCTCTTCAAGGTAAATCAGTCATCTTTTGTTACTATTGGGCCTCATCCTTTATTTTTCCCATTCTCTTTTGTTTCTTTGATGTCTTAATCTTAGGGAGTTTGTGGCTGATATTGTTGTTTTTCCTGTTTCTGGAACTTAGGATCAGACTCCCAGGAAAATCAAAACTGGAGCTTGTGTTATCTCTGGCGTCAGGTGTTCAGTTCCTGTTTTTACTCTGGACTTTTCTACAGTCCCGTGTTTCTTTTTATACCTGCACTCAAGCTTGCTTCTCAGATTTGTTCCCATGTCATATGCATTAGTCATGCAACCTACAGTTGCCATTGATGAAGTTACGGTGACTAATGACAAGGAGATTGTATCTTGCCTCACCCCAGTAACTCAGTCTGAATTGGATGTGAATACTCAGTCTGGATTGGATGTAGTCGCACCTGGAGCATATGATTCTAAAAAGATTGAAGTGGTTAACCCAACTGTTGGTCTTCCTAAATTAGCTGCCCGGCACTTGCAGCCAAGGAACAGTCGTAATATCCAGAAGAGGAGAAGCTCATTGAGGTCAATGAGAGGCAGACATTCTTCCTTTGGCACACAGAATGCCACTGGTGTTTTGACTTCTGACAGGTTAAGGTTCAGACGTGATGGCCTCCGATTTTCCTCTCGGACACCTCATTATGAGCTTAGAAGTTCACGACAGAAAACTTCCACGCCAAGCGTCAAAGAACTAAAATCTGCTTTGGTGGGATTGACACAGAATATAGAGTCAACGAGTTGTTCGGCAAACGTATTGGTTATTGAACCAGAGAAGTGTTACAGAGAAGAAGGCGCCATCATTGGTATGGAACTTTCTGCTGCAAAACAATGGATTCTAGCAGTGAAGATAGGTGGTGTGAGGAGATTTAATCTTACTACTGAAAAAGTGATGAGGCCATGTAGTTCCAACCGTGTAACTCATGACATAATATGGGTTGGGGATAATGGTTGGAAGTTAGAGTTTCCAATTAGGCAAGACTGGTTGATTTTCAAGGAACTTTATAAAGGATGTTCTGATCGCAATGTACAGCCCCCTGCGGTGAGCATCATTCCTGTTCCTGGTGTACGTGAAGTATCAGGCTATGCAGAGAGCAATCCTCCCGAGTTTGCCCGGCCAGTTTCATACATCACTGTTAACGATGATGAACTAGCAAGGGCATTAGCAAGGAGTACAGCTAACTATGACATGGATGGTGATGATGAAGAATGGCTGAGAAACTTTAATGATCAGCCTAGTCTGGAAAATGATCACCTTTCAGCTGACAGCTTTGAGTTGCTGATTGATAATTTTGAGAAAGGCTTCTATTGTAATCCAGATGATTACTCTGATGAGAAAGCTGCTGTTAGTAGTTGCCGGAATAAGGAAAAGAAAGAGATTGTAGAGGCTGTGTATAATTACTGGTCGAAAAAGAGGAAGCAAAACCGGTCTTCCCTGATAAAAATTTTCCAGGTAAAAGTGATATGATTCAATAGAAACATTTTTCTTAAAGATAATATTGGAAGCAATTGTATTCTAGATCTTGAATTGAAGTAAAATTGTTTATACGCTTGTCTTCTGACTACTATCAAGTTGTTTCTGCATGGAGTATAGTTTCTGTTTAATTCTCCTGAAAGAAGTTGATATACATCCTCATCTCTCCTAGGTAAAGCAATTTGCGGAGAAGTGACAAAAGCTTCTTTTGTTCTATAATGTGTTTGTGTTATCTAGATGACCAATTGTTCTTCTCTTTTTTATGAATGACAGAAACTGCACTACCAATCAGGATGAATTAATATGCCCTTTGGTATTATAATTATAGAATAAATGTGATAAGTGACTTGAGATTTGCATCCACATTCTCTGTTGAGGATGTGATGGGTTGTAACGAAGAATTGGTCTCCAATCTGACAGGGTAGCAATAGCTTAGTGGTAAGGTACTTCCACTGCCAACCCTGGAGGTGGGGTTTGAGTCACCGAGGAGCAAACTGAAAAGGGCTACTAGTGGGCTCATGGGTGGGGGTGTGAATGGGTTAACTGTATAAAAAAGGTAACATTTTCACCAAGTGGTGTTTACTGGACGTGACTGGTTTATGAGCAAGCAAAAGAATATAAAAGATGCTTTATTGATTGCTGTTACAACTCTAATCAAGTCAGAATTTTATAAAAGAAGTTTTCAGCTGCAACATTGTGACAATAATTGTAGGGGAATACAAAATTTATTTTTCATTAAAAAAGAAAAGAAAAATGAAAATAGAAGAAAAGATTTGAACTTACCACTGACATTTCCTCTTCTTTAAGCAAAGCATAAAAAAATCTGTTATTTTCTTTTTATAAATTATCCTTTTTATTATTCTGATACAATTGTCGGTCCATGGTTATCTACATCATATTATGGCTATCTGAAGGTCACAATGATTTTTCCTGACAGTGTTACCAGCCAAGGAGAACTCAAGTGATCCCAAAATCTATTTTCCGGAAGAAGAGGTCTTTCAAACGGCAAGGAAGCAAAGCTGGTAGAGGCAAACATCGGCCTTTTCTACCAGGTGTGTATTCAATTTTATTTATATCAGAATTCTTGTTGTCCTAACTGAGATCTGTACTGCATGTTTACTCCTAGACTCTTGCAAGTAGCTGTTAATGGAAGTTGAAATTACTTGCGAGCAATTTTAGAGAGATTCTACATTAGAGTGGTTAGATGCTGTGCAATAGCCAATGCCATGTTTTAACCTTGCCCATGTTAATGCTTGGGCTTAACTAGGCTAGTATGGCTGCTTGTATAATTTTTTTGTAAGTTCTGAGGCTATGTCTTCAAGCTCTGCCTACTTTTCTAAAAAAAAATATATTAACCTGTAAAAGCTCTTTCCTCAAGTTTTCCCAATTTGTGTTCACTATAAACAAAGATATGTTAGTAGTCTTTGCTATGTATGTGTGTATAAACAAAGATTTCTTGTGCTGGACCTACGACTGTTGAACAATGTTATATTTGCTGAACAGTCGGTATACAGCAGTTGCTATTTGTATGTTGATGTTTTCTACTCGATTGAAGACTAATATGAAATTATTATAAAACAGCTGTTGTTGCAGAGAAAGATGCTGTACAGCAACAAAATGCAGTACTGAAGGCGATAGAAGCAAAAGCTGCTGCAAACAAGTCGGAGGATTTGGCAGTTAGGATGAGACAGAAGGCGCAGCAGCTGATGGAGAACGCTGATCTAGCAACTTACAAAGCAATGATGGCACTTAAAATAGCTGAAGCAGCTAAGATTGCTAAGTCTAAAGAAGCTGTTGAGCCGATTTTCCTAGGTTAGACGAGTGTTTTTTTGGTGTTTCAGTAAATTCAGGTTGAAATGGCCAATTTTTCCCCTTGTTGAAATCGGAGGAAAGACAGCCTCGTAATGGCCTTTTTAGAGAAGCCTGTGGAGGTCTCGAAAATCGTTGACAGGATTTGTGTATAGATATTCTAATGGGATGTACATTCTGTATCATTATTTCTTTAGATGTTAGCTTAGATTTGTACAAGGCAAAAATGTTTCAAAAAGCATAACAGATATACAAGATTTTGAGCATCGTACATAGCAGACTCCGTAAATAATGCTGCATGTCTTGTTTTTATGTCTTTTTTTTCAATGTTTACTTGCCATCTGTTGCTCCATTATGCTCTCATGTTCTTGAGCATCAGAGTCTATTTGAAATAGTTTCTTTTAACCCTCCGAAGGTAAATGTAAGGTTTGCATACATTTTTACCCTTGGTAGACTTTATTTACGAGATTATATTTCAAAAAAGATTGTGTTTTTCTCAATTTGACAATTCTTTAAGATTACAAAGATTAAGGATATTTTGGTACAATTAGACATTTTTATGTTAAGGGTGTCGTGTTTTGCTGTTTGGTCGTCTTATGTTATGTTATTAAGAATAGGATTATATTATTTTAATCTTTTGTTTAACCTTAATGCTTTAACGACATGTGTAGTGACAGGCGTGCTAATTATCTTGTAGGCCTTTTTTTTTATTTTTTTTTTATTTTAAGTTATTGAGTGATCATGCGTAACTCAAAAGTTGACCACAATATTTGATGTGATATGTCGACGTAATCTTTAATTTGTTATTCTTAATTAGATTAAAAAAAAGTGTCTGGTCTTGTTGATGTTAAAGTTCAAACCAAAGAAGGAATTTTTTTTTCACACCTAAATTTGTGTGTTCACACATATATATATATATATTTGTATAGATAATTTATTAAAATATTTAATTATGATAAATTGATACGACGTAATATGGGAAGTAATTCCTCTTATTATTATCTATATTCTTTTCTCTGCTATTTATACTTGCTTTATCTTTCGAGCTCAATCTACCTATGCCTATGCCTACTGAATTGGGGAACTAATGTCCTTCAATAATGATTTTTTGTTCTCTTGAAATCATCAATTATTTTCGGGTGAGTTTTTTATTTTTATTTTGTACAGGTGACATTTCAAGTTGAGTCACCCACATAATGACCCCACCCCTTGACCAGCTAGATTACATATAAATATTTTTGAAATAATATTTTTTTCTTTATTTACCTGAATTAAAAAATAAGAAAGTAACCTACTTGTTTTCATAAACATTTTCATTCGTACCAAACACACCTTAAGTAGTTCTTATTCACTTATAAAGGGCTGGCTTTTGGCAATATCAAGGCTATATATTGATATTCTTAGTGCTCCAAGCTTTTTATCAACTATGAAGTTTTCATCTGATTCTTCTCATCTCTAGTATAGATTAAATCACATTATTTGTGTATATATGCGTGTAGGAATTATATTATAGTAGATTTTACACAGATCTCACAGTATTAAGAGCTAATTACATTTTATTTTTGTTCTTTTTCAAATTACAAAATCTCTTAAATTTGGTGGAAATCAGATTCATCACGTCTCTGTTTCGGATACATCCCTCAATGTCCTGATACATCGCGTAAAGTAACATATTGATACATCACGTATGTCCCAATACATCATAAAGGAATGTATTCAACCGATATATCGGCGCAAATGTATCCGATCAATACATCGTGTAAAGTAGGAATTTTTGTAATTTTTTCAAATGGTATGAAATTTTAAAAAATATAGTAAAAATAAGTTGTATATTTAGGTAGGTTTTTGACGAAAAACTTGAGAAAAATTCACAAAATTAAAATAAAAGAAAATATTTGATCCAAAAAATTTATCACTC
The DNA here is from genome assembly GCF_019186545.1 of Solanum stenotomum. NCBI lineage: Eukaryota > Viridiplantae > Streptophyta > Magnoliopsida > Solanales > Solanaceae > Solanum > Solanum stenotomum. The sequence continues at coordinate 6,600,691 of NC_064290.1, read as the reverse complement.
AATTTATTTGCCATTCTCAACAGACAGCTCTTTATGAGCTAGAAGTGTTTTTCCATATTACACTAAGTCTTACTTTTATGAGGGACAAAGTTTCATTCAAAAAGAACTTTGTTCAAAATTTAATTTCATTCTCTTTCCTATTCACACGCCATACTTAAAACCCAACATAATTTATTTTTTTTATTTTTAATTTGTAATTTAAGCAATTGATATATAAAATATAAATACATCCTGCATTAAAAAAATCTAGACATCAAGATAACCATCTACTTCACAGCATTAGATCATTCACCTGCAAAAAAAAGGAGAAGAACGTTTAGTACTTAATTGACTTGCTATGCTATGCTAATAATTTATCGGAAATAACCTCTTTATCTTTATAAAATAGGAGTAAAGTCTACGTGCACACTATTTTCCCTTTACTTTACTTGTGAGACTACATTAGGTAGGTTATTATTATTGTATCAAATATTCATGATTTTGCCAAAAATCTATCGAAAACATCTCATATCGTCCTCTCCATACTCCACTGGAGTGTTCTGTTGTTGTATCAAATATTTAATACAGAAACTCCCCCTCCACACTACCTATATAAGATATGATTCATCTAAACTTAGTACTTTTATTTTTAATGCGATGCATAAATTTCATGTGTGAAAATCCACTTTATTTGCAGCAAGTTTCACATCACCTACCTATTTTAAAGTTGTAATGAATTTAATGTTAAAAACCTTAAAAGTCGAATTTAGATTGTTAAGTCACCTCTATCGCTATGAACATTTCCTTTTTGTTGCGAGTCCTCATAACTTAAAACTCACAAAGAAATAATTGTAAATTCTAATAAAAATTGTAATTCCTCTATTTTAATTTGTATTATTAAATATTGTAATTTATAATATGCTAACAAAAATTGTATCGAATTCAAGTTGAACATTAGTTAGTTTACCTATTGTATTCCGAATCAAGTCAAACAAATTAAAACAAATACCTTTTAGCTCATCATCAGCATCATGATACTCGTGCTCCTCCTCCGGTACCGGTGGCAGTTCAGCCTCAACCGCCGCCTTCTTCTCCACTGCTCCGTCGCCATATTCATCTTCTTGTGGGTATCTAACAACCACAACAGGACAAATACAGTTTTTCACGCAGTAATCACTAACACTCCCAAGTTTCCCTTTACTAATAATTCCCCTGCTATCATTAGCCCCAAATCCTCTGCTTCCCATAATCATCGCACTCAATCTCAACCTCTCCACTTCTAAACACAGCCTTTCTTTCATATCCCGATCTTTCACTATGTGAATTTTGAACGGAACATTCGCTTCTACTAAAGGTAAAGCTAATTCAGTCGCTTTATTGTTGGTGAAAATTTCATAATCTCGTTCGATTTTATGAGCAGGGGAGGTGGAGGTGCTTCCCCAATCTGCACCGTAGAGCACGGAAGTTGGTCGGACGTGGAGGAGGATGACGGCGTCTCCTGGACGGAGGTAGTTTTGGACGGCCCATTTAACGGCGAAGGCACTCTCGTCGCTGAGATCGACGGCAATGGCGACGCGACGGTGCGCCGCGGAGAGTGAAAAATTGGGGGAAATGAGAAGGGAATTGGTTAGTTTTAGAGCTGGTTGAGTCATGGAGGATGATGAGTTTTTTTTTTGGTTAAGCTATCACAGCAATTGAAGAGAGTAGTGGCCAATGAGTTCTAAATTTATTTAGTACTTTATTTATTAAAAAATACTACTATTAAGTTACCTTCTTCTCAAGGTGGTTTACAATAATTAAACTCTATAAAGGAAAAAAGATTTTTTTTTTTTTAAAATCATGTTTTTAAAATGTTTTTTTTTTTTGGTTTCCCATCCGGTGTTCGGAGTCCACATTGAAGCTCCGACTAAATTTGGATCGCGCACTGCAGGGCTCATTCGGGGGTAGCGCTCCCAATAGGATTTTCTTCATACCAGGGCTCGAATTCGAGACTTCTGATTAAGGGTGAAACACTTCCACCAGTGTACAACAATTCATATTAGTTTAAAAATGTACTTATATAACTACCAAAGTATATTATGCATGCATGACGTTGTTTTGGCTGTGGGTAATGACATCATATGTAAAATAAAAATAAATAAATTAGATAGTATTGACAAGTCAATTAAGATTATTAATGACGGATGGCGGCCAAGGGTACAACATGTTTGGTGCCTAGTTTTCTTCGTCGTAGACTGGAAAATGATGGAAATTCTATCGAAAAAGAAGAGGCATAAGTATCGACTCTTGATCCAATTCATCTTCTCTAACCTCCCCGGCACACTATTGATATAAAAGAAATCTTCGCCTCTCTTTGTTCACTTTTACTTATCCACAATATACTTGATCTTAAGCCAAAGTTATAAAAATAAGTCATAACTTAGAAATCTTAGCTTATATCTTTTAACTTATAAGCTAAAAGTCAATTCAAACCGACTCTAAAAATAAATATCTCTTACTTTCTTCTTCATTTTTATTTATCCATTATATCAAAAATAGTGTCCAATTTAAAAAATCAAGAGATAATATAACACTTAGTTCCTAATTAACTATTATTAGTTATAGTTATTTCTCAATGGATTGAATTTATTATATTCAAAATGTGACATGGTAAAATTATAATTTTATTTGTTACTCCTTAAGAGTCTGTCTAGTCAATATTAGACAAATAAAAATAATAGAGAGAATACTTGCCTAATTTGAAAAATCAAGAGATAAATACCCTAATTTATTCTTATTATTAATTAGTACTTAATTAATAATCTAATTTTGTTCTTAATATTTAGATGACTTAGAGTCCGTTTGGATTGACTTAAAAAGTACTTCCTCCGTCCCATTTTATATGTCGCATTTTTACTTTGCACTTGTATTAAGAAATAATGTAACTTTACCCTTCTATCCTTATTTAATTTTTTTGGAACTCAAGTTTTCAATCAATGAATATGAATTAATTTATTTTGATTAATTAATTTAACCAATGAACATGAATCATTTACTTAGTTTTTCTAAGTTGGTGAGGCTGGGCACCGGACCGGAATGGGACCACCGGACCGGAACAAACCGGTACCGGACTGGAACGGGATGGTTTGACCGGGTAGTTGACCGGTACCGGGATGAACCGGACCGGAATTACCGGGATGGAGGCTCAGTTCCGTCCCGTCCCACTATATACCGGGATAGAACCGGGACGGACCGGAATGGACCGGAACGGAACGGAACGGGATAAACGGGACGGCACATATAGCTATTTCAAAAAATAATTATTTTTTTTGAGTAATTTTGAATTACGAAAATTCGAATGTTTTTTTTATTTTTCTAAGTTATATTAGTTTATAGTATTTAAGTTTTAAAATTTATAATAATTTTACTTAAGTTTAATTTAAAGATTTTTTTTTAATTTTTACGTATATAAGTTTGTAAGTTAAGATTAATAAAGTTTTTTTTTTAGTTTTTGAGCTTATGTAGTTATGTTATAAGTTTTAAAGATTTGAATCTTTTGAAGTTTATAAGTTATTAAGTTATATTTATAACTTGTAAGTTAAATAACTTAAGTTTGTAATTTTAAAAAATTAAATAAACAAAAAAAAAAAGCTAATAAAAGTAAATAATGACAAAAATATTATTATTTTTTTAATTAAAAATGATTTACCGGGACCGGACCGGTACCGGACCGGACCGGAACGGAATCGGAATGAACCGGGATGAACCGGTACCGGTACCAAATCATGGTACCGTTCCGTTCCGTGTACCGGTTCAATGTATCCCATCCCGTCCCGAATACTGCCGGACCGGAACGGACCGGAATGGTACCGGAACGGACTGGAATGGTACCGGTACAACCCGTTCCGGTGCCCAGCCTTAAGTTGGTCAAATGTATATTTTCAAGGCTAATAACTCACAAGGGTAAAAAAGGAACAATATGGTAATTTATGCATTGATTTCATGAAATGACAAGTATTATATACCAACTATTTATAGAAATGTATGACATATAAAATGGACGAAGGGAGTAGCTTTTAAGTCATAAATAAAAATCAAATTGAAATGACTTTTAAGTCAAAAAATAAAAGTAGGGGGACCTACTTTTGGTTTTAAACTTACTTTCAACCATTTTTGACATTGTCAAAATTTTAAGTTATTTTTTATATTTGTCAAACACTTTCAAAAATAAAAAATTGACTTAATAATAGGCTTGACTAACTTTTAGTCAATCCAAACACCCTTTTATACTTCCTCTGTCCAACAATACATGCCCATTATTTACTTTGCACACTTCTTAAGAACCTATAAACAAAAGACTATTTATCACTATTTGAATATAATAAATATAATGTCTTGAAAAATGTAATACATAAATGACTATATAATTAATGATAAGGATAAATTAGAAATTAAGTGTAAAATTATCCATTGATTTTGATAAAGTGAACAAACATTGTTGGACATCCCAAAATAGTATAGTGAACAACTATTATTGAATTGAGAGAATAACAATTAAGAGTAATACAATAAAAGTGTCATTTAATTCATTAATTCTTAAAGAATAAATCGAGTCTACTGTGAATAAATAAACATAAATGGAGGAAGTATCTTTATAAGCGTAAAATTATATATTAAAAAAAAGGAAAGTAAGATATTTATATATGTCATTTTCTTTAATAAACAAACTTAAAAGAAATAAATATATTTGAGTTTTATATGTTTTAAAAATTTTATTTGTATGAAATATTTATACGTAAATAATCTAAAAAAACATTTTCTTTTAATTAAATTTATAAGTGACCATACAAAACATTTTTGCGAAAAGCTCGTGTTTTTCATGCACAATTAAGAAAAACATTTAATATTTTTTTCATCATATACAGAACGTTTTTTTTTTCCTTTAATAAATGCCAGTAACGTAGCGGCAAAGACGTATAAGCTTAGGGCTCCAATTTAGATCGTCCACGTGTCCATTCACTTTTGAACTATTAATGCTCATTAAGAATTTTGTTTCTGACCTATCAATTTAATGATTGATTATCGAAACTTTCATTTTTATTGACAAAACTCCATTTCATATTAATTGAATTATTGAGGTGTTTCGCACTTTTTAAAAAAAGAAGATCAAGACATAAATTAGGCTTAACTTTTCCTTATTAATTATTATCAAAATTATGATTAAAATAACTAAACATTAATTAATAACTAATTCCAATACTAACTAATGAAGGGTAAAATTAGAAAAACATTTTAAAAGTAGTCTTGAAAATTGAACAATTAAGTTAATTTGAAAAATGAAAAATGTCTCAATAATTCAATTAATATGAAATGGAGGGAGTATTCTTTTATCTTATAATCGGCCTTTTCATTTCTTCTTCTCTTACCTTCAATATATTTAAAAGATATTCATAATTTGATCTTCAACGATCTAGTTAAAAAACAGGTAACAATTGATATCTTGAGCTACTGATCGATCTCATGGTCATTTAAACATAAGGTGAACAATGAATCAATATTCAAGATTGAAGTTGCGGTGATTCATTATTTATTTGTCCTATTTTGTGTTACTATTTGATGTAATATCATGAGTCATACAATTTTGAGAAATTGTTGAAATATTTTCTAATCAAATTTATATTTTTATACGAGATAAACTAATTAATTACTTGGTCTCCCCCCAAGAGATAAAATTAAACATTCATAGTTGTTACAATGCGATTTGAAAATATTGTTTTTTTAAATTAATCTTTAGGGATGATCATTTAAAAGTGATTGTTGTAATATATATATGTAAGATGAAATATGTTTCAAACCTTAATTTAGAAGTATTGATCATCAAGCAAAAAGTAATTAAATGTCACAAAACCAAATATATTATGACGCAATATAGGAAACATATTGCTTAATGATTGTCAAGCTTATCAATGAAGAGGGCACACAACATCATCCGCTTAAATCTATTATCGAAGATCATAAATAATTATTGAAAATCAATTAGTATACGATTAGACATGTCTGGAGAACACACAACAAATCAGTATCAATTTTTAACAATATATGAAGGACAAAATAATGAAGAGCCTTTGATATTCTCGACGCTAAAATTATTATGCATTTAACTCAAATTAGATATTTTCTTTTGGTACGAATAACATTTTTACTCCAGTATACTAAAAGCAAAGTTTTAAAATTTAGTTGTGAAAGTCAATATTTTTAGAATTATCTTTGGACGTAATGTGTAATTTTTGGAATATTATATGATGCAAAATATATATGAACACACACTTGTTAGCTTTAGCTGAAGTAAGAGTACTAGAAAAGGACTTTACACTGTGAGATTTATCCACTCTTTCCAATTTTTGTCTCCTAACATGAAATGGACATGAGCGACCTGCATATTTACAAGGTTGAGAGACTAGATTGGGGGTGGGACCCATCCACTGCGATGGTAAAATTAGAAGTTTTTATTAAAAAAATTTAAAAGAGATTCAGATAAATTTTTTATGAGCTAGCTTTAAGTGGTTATGTAGAGTAAATAATGTAAACCCTACTAGTTTAACGTTTAATTGTGTATCTTCATTTTAGTTTTTGAAATTATCTTCAGTGTCACATTTACTTCACCAAATGTAAATATCTGGCATGTATCTCGTATTCAATTACACTTTATTTAACAGTGAGTTGCTTGTATTTTGGATGCATTGACTCTCTCTCTCACATCTCTCCCTACATATTTGCATTGGTATTAAAAATACATGTATCAAATATATATTTGATTTGAAATCTGAAGAAGTGTTGTGTTTGATTTAAAATCTGGTAAAAATTATTAATTAGTTAAATATATAATTATTTTCAAACTATAGAGTTGATTCTATTATAAATAGGAATATTTGTATAATTAAGTGGTTATATAACACTAATATAGACATATAGTAGAATTACAATTTCTGTATCACCCGAATAGACTACAATTTTTGTCCGAAAGTCATGATCTTCAATATCTCCATAATTTCGGGATTCGCGGGTTTTGATTACTTCTTTATCTCAATTTAACACACACTGTTTTTTTTGGTTTGTTTAAAAAAAAATATATTTAGTAATAATTTAATTTTAAAATAAATACAAATTTTGTACCTAATAAGATAGATTTATAGCCACATGATTTAGACCACAAGTTTTTCTAAAAAAATCTCTTTCTTAAAATTACTGGTCCAATCAAATTACATCATATAAATTGAAGCAAATAACACAAAATTCATAAGTTTAGGATCAAATTACTTTCCTTCAGGCGAGTTTCCAATATTATGAATTTTATCAGAATTTGAACTTCGGATACATGTATCTGTCGTGTCTAGACTCTAGATATATTATATCAAAGTCAAGTGTAGTTTATTCTAGATACATTATATTCCAGTTGATTCACATATATTTGACTCTCTCACTCACCTCTCTCCAATCTCACTCGCTTCTCTTCCTCGCTTACTCGTTTTTCTTTCTATGTATCTGTATTTCAAAATATATCTAATATTTTAGATACATATTTATAATATGATTCATATATATTTGAAATACATATACTATCTCACTCGCCTCCCTTCTATTTTACTTACCTCTCTTCCTACTTCAATGTACTAATAGCAAAAATATATATATTGTGGTGTATCTCACTTAAAATCTAATATAAAATTATTTATTAGTGAGACACTACCCAGAGGGGAGTATTAAGATGGGCAAATTACAGAAATCACATACTTTTAAGATAAAATTACAATTTATTCCTTAAAAGTTATAATTACAGAAATCTCTCAAACGGACACAATAATATAAGCGCTGATACATTAATCTGATGCGCGAGATACATTAATCGTTAAGTAATATACATTACATTTTATACATGATACACTAAGCTAATGCGCGAGATACATTAATTGTTAAGTAAGATACATTACATTTTATACATGATACACTAATATGATGCGCGAGCTACAATAATATAAGCACTGATACATTAATCTGATGCGCGAGATACACTAATCTGATGCACGAAAATGAGGAATTTTGAAGATTTGTAAAACTTATAGGAGATAATGGTAATAAGTAAACTAAACTATGAGATTTCGGTAAATTTTCCTATTAAGATTGACTAGTTGGGCCGTTGCACTACATAAGATCTTGGTTCATATAAAGTTGGGCTCAATCCTCATTCCCGAATTTTCCCCGCAAACAAAAAAGAGCGCCACCATTGAAGTTTCAAATCAAAATTCCCCGCCAACCAAAATTCTCTTCAAATTCCCCCCAATCTCCCATCTGGATTATCCCCGTGTAAGCGTGCACGCTCAGAATCGAGAAATTCTTTGCCCGTANCATTAATAGTTAAGTAAGATACATTACATTTTATACATGATACACTAATCTAATTCGCGAGATACATTAATCGTTAAGTAAGATACATTACATTTTATACATGATACACTAATTTGATGCGCGAAATACAATAATATAAGCACTGATACGTTTATCTAATGCGCGAGATACACTAATTTGTTGCACGAAAATGAGAGATTTTAGAGATTTATAAAACTTATAGGGGATAATGGTAATAAGTAAACTAAACTATGAGATTTTTGTAAATTTTCCTATTAAGATTGACTAGTTGGGCCGTTGCACTACATAAGATCTTGGTTCATATAAAGTTGGGCTCAATCCTCATTCCCGAATTTTCCCCGCAAACAAAAAAGAGCGCCACCATTGAAGTTTCAAATCAAAATTCCCCGCCAACCAAAATTCTCTTCAAATTCCCCCCAATCTCCCATCTGGATTATCCCCGTGTAAGCGTGCACGCTCAGAATCGAGAAATTCTTTGCCCGTAACTCGCAGTTATGCAGAATAGTTGATAGTCATTGAAGCAGGGAGGGATCTATGGAGAGTGGAATGGTATCAGTGGATCGTTGGACTGCTGGAAGCCAAGTCTACTTTCTAACTCACCTTCATGCCGATCATTTGAGTGGACTCACTTCGAAATGGTCGAGGGGACCCCTTTACTGCTCCCGCATTACTGCTAAGCTCTTTCCCATTAAATTCCCAGGATTCGACCTTTCTCTTCTTCACATTGTTGAAATTGGTCAATGGCACTCTGTTTCTCTACTATCTCCTTCCTCGGGTTCTGCTACTGCTGTCTCTTTCATGGCTATTGATGCACATCATTGCCCTGGTATATAGCTGTAATAGGCGCAATTTTGTTTTGTTTTTGCACACTAAGTGTTTGATTAATTTCTCATGTGATGCAATTTTTCATGTAATTCAATCTCTGCAGTTTACTGTTGGTATAAGATTAATGGGTAGTTGCAATTTACACTTGAATAGATATTCGCTGACAAAATTAGTTCTAAAAAGCGATTCTTTTTACTGACCTGACAATTAGTCTTTAGTACTGTTATATAAATTGACCCATTCTCATTTGGAACTATGGGTATAATGAAGTGGTAGTGATTCCTTTTTTAACCGTGAGTATATATTTCTTGGAGTATTAATATTCAGAACCTTTTTGTTGTTCATTTTTCTCCTTATTGTTATGGGGAAAAAGAGGGGTTTTGGTGTTGCTGTTGTGTGTTGGGGGTGGTTTATATGCTGTTGTAAAGTTAAAGAAGAGGTGACATGATTTTTGCATCTCTCTGTAGTATTTAAAAAGGGTATTTGTAGTGTTTAGCTCTTAAGAAGTTTGGCCTTTATACCTGCTTGGAATCTCATTCCTGTCAACACAGAACCTTACATCTTATCATGCTTGAAGTTGTAACGACTAATTATCATGCTTAAATTTCTAGAGGTTGTCCCATTTCTTCTGCTAAAATATAAGCACTGATACAGGAGCAGTAATGTATCTGTTTCGTGGTGAGTTTGGCTGCACACTCTATACTGGGGATTTCCGTTGGGAGAGCACAAGTGAGAGAGCACAAACTGGAAGGACCATGCTGCTTAAAGCTATGAAGGATGTACAGCTCGACATGCTTTACTTGGATAATACTTATTGTAACCCAACATATTGTTTTCCTTCACGTGAGGTTGCTGCTAGACAGGTGAATGCTCTTTTCATATTTCTATCTTTTTGGCAGCAATTTTTTTGTGTAAAGACATTGTTGGTGTACTGCGACCAGTTGATTGAGTGTTTAATTCAATGAATATGGTTTCCTTACAAATATCATTTCCTTGTATCCCTGAAGCTCTGTTGAACTTTTCTTTAGCATAATCTTCTTACATCAAAAGATTATTCTGATCAGTACAATTTTAAAAAGTCTTTTGCTTAGATGTGTAGCTTTTTTCTATGGATTTATCCAGTAGTTCACTTATTTTACTGTGCAACATATGCTTTTATTGATGGTGTTTTGTAAAAATCATCAACCATCCTGTGTCTGATGCCATGTTATAAATTTTAGTTCCCTTTTCAATATCAAGCTGTGAAGTTCCAACTTGTAGAAGCTGTTTAATAATTTTGCTTCTTTTCCGTATGAAACATGTTTGATGAAGTTACAGTACATAATATTGACAGATTGGCTTAATTGCTGATGAATGATTCCAGGTTTTAAGCATCATATCCTCTCATCCTAATCATGATGTTGTCATTGCTGTTGACACACTAGGGAAAGAAAATCTTCTGCTGTACATATCACGTGTCCTGAAAACAAAGGTACTTTCCTACCTTTACGATATAACCTTTACAACATAATCAACACTACAATTTCTTTGGTGAGTCAATATTATGAGATCCAAAGTTTACCAGAACTTACAAGTTTATCTAAATGGTCAGTAGAAATGCGGTTATCCTGGCAATAAGTTTCTATGTTCTATTGTTTGGAGGTAGTAATACTAACGTAGGATACCAGTAGATATCATCTCTCTCTCTGTTGTTAAATATTTGCTTCTTGCTCTAAAAATTGCAATTTCAAGTTACACCTAGTAAGTAAATCTTCAGATTGTTTCCTTCTGAAAATTATTAGTATACTTGTGTTTGAAGCTAAAAATGGTATTCCTTTTATTATGTGCTCTTGGACACTGCTGACCCATTGTCAAGTATTTGTGCTTCAACTGCTCTTCAACTGTCCTGCAGATTTGGGTGTGGCCAGAACGCTTACAAACTATGCATCTTCTTGGGTTCCATGACATCTTTACGACAAAAACTTCAGTGACAAGGATTCGTGCTGTTCCTCGTTATAGTTTTAACATTGAGACTCTGGAGGGACTAAATACAATGCGTCCGACCATAGGGATCATGCCATCTGGTCTCCCTTGGGCGCCAAAAGCTTTCAGAGGAATGGAAAAACTTTCCTTGGAATCTCCTCCGTTGCTCCTTCATAACAGGTGGCACACAGGTGTTACAACCTCTAGTACCTCAAGCAAGACAAATGGAGGTTCATTAAGTTCAGGGAGACATGATCATTACATATATACAGTTCCATATTCTGATCACTCATGCTTTCCCGAGTTACAAAAATTTGTTGAGTTTGTCAAACCAATTAATATCAAAGGCATCGTATCTTCATCTGCTTGTAATGTTGACCCCCTTTACCACTTTGGAGGCATTTGTCGAATCCAACAAGCATCAGAGCTCTTATGCCACAGGCTCAGAATTAAAAGATCTGAAAAAGTTGGAGTCATTGACATGAAGTCTTCCTTTGGATGCACCAGTACGATGCAATTAGGGAGGAAAAAGAGAAAGAGACAAATTTCTAGAGCAGCTATTCATGTTAGTAGGGTGAGGTTGTTGAGAAGAGAGAGGCAAGGAGTAAAGATTGTGGATACAGATCCTGATTAAACTACTAGATGTCCTTCCCTAGCTATTTTTAAATACACAGGTTCTGAAGTCATTCCTGTGTGTAATGATGTTGAACTTGCTGTCAGTAGAAGCAGCAAAGGAAATCTAGTTTAGATTTAACTTGTGTGTCTCGAGATCATCTATCAAATTTGAAGAGGGCAAGAGTTCGGTTTCCTACTTGGTTCCACATGGTTCATATTACTTTGTTAAACTTTTCTCACGGATTGTGGACAAGTGAATATCTCAATATTTTAATACACTCTAACAGGAAGTATACTCCATTTTGTACAAATGCAACCTCCTTAGAAGATCTAATAGCAAAATATACTCTTTGACCTGTTATATTTGTTACAGCGATTTAGTTTGGTATACAAGATCAGATTGCGTAATATGCTATTGTTGTCCAGAATTTCCATGGAAGAGTGTTTGCATCCACCAAATGTGTTGCTACTTCAAATATCCTGTGATTTACTTCTTCAGATAATTCTTTTGATAGATTGCTGAAAGATAATTCACACACCTGAATGTGAGTTTTTGTTTCTTTTTGATAGTTTATGCATATATTCAGCAGTTCCTTCTTCTGCAGTGAAGGAATAAAGAGATTAAATGTTTGCCGATGTTTCTCTGTTGAGGAAATAGCTCCGTTGGTTCTTGACTGGTGACATTGGCAATGGTCCTCTTTTCTAGAGAGATCAATACGATCCACCATGGGTCCGTAGTCTCATATATGATATGTAAACTAGATTGCTAGAGAAACTTCTCTATATTTGCTGGATGATAAAAAGCAGCATCTTTCTCTCTCTTTTCTTTTGTGTGTGTGTGAATTGTTTGATGCTGGATGTTTCTGACTCTCTTGCAGTGAAGTTCCAATCTCCAGGAAATGCTAGCCAATCATCCCAGTTAATGGTGTATCCAGTGGCCACCAAGTATGGTTCCAGACAGGAGGCTCCACTGGAAAGTCTGGTATATAATTCTCACATAACAAAACATTTTATACCTGTTTCGTCTTTGTGAACTTTTGTATCAGGCATTTAATCGTGTTGGTTTGAAGGGAGTTCAGTTGCAGTTCTTTCTTTAGTTGAGTTAAATACTTAAATTAAGTTGGATTGAAGTGTACACATTTTAGCCTGAGGAGGATGCATACATTTTATCTACTTAACTATCTAGTTCAAGATCTCTCTGTAAGCTAAACTTTGTTTGACAATATAATAACATGCATAATTTACTTTTAAGACATGGTTGGTGACAAATGTTTCTTCATGATAAAAAAGGTTACATAGCCTTAAGACACATAAATGTTCTTTTTGTACTTTGCAACCTGCAAATATCAAATTTGGATGAGAAAGAAAGAAAAGGGAAAAAGAAAATGATGCAGCTATTTGATGTCTGACTGAGTCTTTGGCGTGTGGATGGATTCAAAGTTATAATATTCCAACTTGTAGGTTATGCAGGGAGATTGTGGCTTCTAGTCCTTCATAATCAGAGTATTTTAAGGTTCCAACTTCAAAGGTGCGTTTGTTTTCATCCTTACTGAATTGACATGACTGGCGAGGAATTTACAGCGTAGTTGTTGAAAAAAAAGGTTATGGTAGTCAACATCTGTTGCTTTCTGATTAATAAGACTATCATTCAGCATTATTAAGTAAAATATTTTATTTGTTGCTCAGTTTCTTTTTGTGTCCAAGGGTTTATCAGAAATATTTTTCTACCTTCACAAGGTAGGGATAGGACTCTGTACGCACCACCCTCTCGTAACCCCATAAGTGGATTAGCATCCTAGCTTTAACCTTATTATCTCTCTTAAACAGCCGTTCCTTGTAGGAAATCGCTTCATTAGTTTTAAGATTAAAATGATAAATTTATAAATCTAACTTAAAATACCATCTGATCAATTTGCACATTTCTGTGCTACCTTATTTCCTATGGAACACAAATTGTAGATTACTTGATCAATTAGTAAGTGCAGAATAAATATAAACCTAACAAATAGTACTCCACAACTTCTTTGGGGACTTGCTGCAGTGGTATAGCTACATAGATGGAAGGGTGATCAAGTTGACCATCTTTCATTTGAAAAATATATATTTTAGGATTGTGTGGGGAAAATTGAAATTATGTACTCCTTTGTTCATCTTAGGTAATGTGTAATTTACTAAATTACCCTTATTTAATAAATGTTTCTTAGAATTAAACACTATTAAAAAGATGGAGAGTAAGATTATAGTTGAAAAAACATACATAATTTTTTGTCTTGAATTTTTAAGATGATACTTATTTTTAATCAAATGGAGTACTTTTTAAGTTGGCTATAGTTATTCTATGTACAAAGTCATCAAAAGTAAATGGTAAAATGATTCTCACCTAAATGGTTGAATCTTAACTAACGGTTGATAAAATATATTATAGAGTATTTCCAATTAGTCCACTTCTATCGGCGCCCAATTCACACGAAATGTGAAAAAGGACGTGAATGGTTGGCCAATGAATTGTACTCCCTCTGTCTACTTTTATTTGTCATGTTACGCTTTTCGAAAGTCAATTTAACTAATTTTCAAAGTTAAATTAGATTACATTAATTCGATATTTTAAGCAAAAAATTTAGATATTCAAAAACTATATGAAAAGTACTATAAATTGCAATTTTTTGCATATTAATATGATGAAAAAAATACATCTTAAAATATTAGTCAAAGTTTTTATAGTTTGAATCTAAAAATAGAAACCATGACAATTAAAAGTGGACGGAGGAAGTAGTAGTATATTGCCAATCAGTAGCTTTCTTGCACAAATTATTATTATTAATATAAATCAATCATGTCAATATTATATTAAGTATTCGATTTATTGCTCGTTATCTTAGAAGAAAAAGATTGGTGTATATTTGGTAAGAGAAACCTACTGGACATCTGGATCCACTTTAGTGGCGGTTGGCTAAGCATTTATTTTTCTCCACTAAGAGTTAATGTGGGTAGCTGAGACTTATTCAATTTGATAGTGACTTATCAAATCATGATTAATGCTAATGAATTATCGGATTTAGCTAATCTAGGGGTGTGTTTGGTAATGTTCTCTCGAAAAAATATGTGGGTTTCTTTTACTTATTTTTTAGTATTTGATAAATAAATATGTAATCTAGCAAAAGATTATAGGAGTGGATGAGACAGGGAGTTAGGGTTCAAGGGTGGTGGGGGTAAGTTGGTAAGGGGTCAGGGACATTGGACAGGTGGGAAGAAGATAATAAACTTGAAATGTCATAGATATAAGATAATTCTATCTACTAAGATTCAAACAGATGAGAAGAAATCACTTAATAATCTTATGTCAACCCACTTGATTGGCCATTAGGCCTCACTTTTTGGTATTTTGAAATGCTATTTATGAAATTTATTCTTCCTAATATTGAAAGTCATTTTTCATATTTTTCCTTTTTTTAAAAGTTACTTTTTAGAAAATATTTTTCAAAACATTAAGCTAACCAAATATGAAAATATTTCTACAAACACATCCTAGGTGACTGTCATTTGCAACTTTTAATAATCTCCATTGATATATTAGGTGCTACAATGGTTGAGTGAAAAATCTTTAGCCTTGACTTTTCTTCCTCATGTATAGCAAGTTGGGGAACTCTCTTCCAGCTGTGTTTTCCATTAGCTCATAGAATTACTATCATGCCCCTGGATTATTCATGGTTCAGAATTCAAACTAAACCAAAAAATATATATTTGTTCTGGAATGAAATTCAAGGACTTGCTGATGGTTGAAAAAACTGTTATACCTCATGCTATTGTGCATCAATAAAATATTCATATTTTAATGGTTGACCCATTCTCTATATGAAATATTTGTTCTGTTCAGCTATGTCATAAATGAAGTTTTATGATGTATGACAAATTTAAATATTTGTCTATAATGCTATCAATTCGTCACCATCGACAACAGAATATTTCATGTCTGGCACAGACTATATGTTTGGTAAATTATGAAATTTAATCAGATAGTTTACTCTTCAAGTGAATTTATTTTTAACTTCTACCCCTCGCAGTCGAACTTATGCCTACCAAATTATGATGCACCAAGAATTCTCGCTAATCTACTGTTCCCACATAGAAGATATGAACAGCTTGACCAAATATTTTGATCCATTAATAACTTATTGGAATTTGTCTACGTAAATCTGGTCAGTTTTGAATATTAAACCATATAGCAATGAAAATTTGTTTAGAGTCTATTTGTAAACATGGTACTATTGCTAGTTAAAAGTTAATTTTCCTCACTTCTTTATTGATCAAAAAAGTAAGTCCATGTTCTTTTTTAAAACAACTGTTTTCTATTTTTTAATTCAATTATTGTTTCTCTAATCACTTCTTTATTTAATAATTTTGTATTTTGGACAGAGGGATTATGGGTGAAAAAGTCAATTTAAGATTGTCCTGTTGACGTGACACCAGCAGTCATATGGAAGTTTATTTGTCCATTTTCAAACTGACCCATTCTTCAAGATAATCCCATGAATGGCTTCTCCCAAAAAGTGATATAAATCTCTCTGTTCTCTGAACAATCTCTGAGCAGCTATGGAGATCAAAAACAATTATTTTCTCCTCTTTTCTTTGATGTACCTATGTTTCTCTCTTAAAACCCATCTCTCCATTGAAGCTGCTGACACCATTTCTGCAAATCAATCCCTTTCTGGAGACCAAACAATTATCTCTTCAGATGGAAAATTTAAGCTTGGTTTCTTCAAACCTGGTAGTTCTCCCAACTATTACGTAGGCATGTGGTATGATAAAGTGGTTGAACAAACTGCTGTTTGGGTTGCAAACAGGGAAAAACCAGTTCTTGATAAGAATTCTGCAGAGTTAAAGATCTTAGATGGTAATTTAGTACTGGTGGATGAATCTCAAACTCTAATTTGGTCCACAAATATCAGTTCCAGCAACTCGAGTTCTGTTGTAGCAGTCCTCCAAGATGATGGTAATTTGATCTTGACAGATGGGTCTAATTCAACACCACCACTTTGGCAAAGTTTTAATAACCCTAGCAATACTTGGTTGCCTGATTCTAAACTTTCTTACAACAAAGTTACCAATACAACGCAGCTTCTTACTTCATGGAAGAGTGCAGATGATCCTGCACCTGGGCTGTATTCGCTTGAACTAGACCCAATTGAGAAGCAGTATATTATAAGGTTCAATAGAAGTGAGCAATATTGGGATACTGGACCATGGAATAATATAATTTTCAGAGATGTGCCTGAGATGAGTGTTAACTATATTTACAATTTTAGCTATGTGGACAATCAGAATGAAAGCTATTTTACATATTCCCTTTATAATGATTCTATTATCTCAAGATTCATTATGGATGGCTCTGGACAGATTAAGCAACTCACATGGTTGGATAATACAAATAAGTGGAATCTGTTCTGGTCTCAACCAAGACAACAATGTGAAGTTTATGCATTTTGCGGGCCATTTGCTACCTGTCAGGAAAACAATCCCTTCTGTAATTGTTTGGATGGTTTCAAGCATAGTTCAGAGACTGATTGGAATCAAAATGATTTTTCTGGAGGATGTGAGAGGCAAACGAAGTCGCAATGTGGCAATGGTAATGGGGAGAAAGATGACTTTTGGATGCATCCCCAGATGAAAGTACCTGAAAATGCTCAAAATATTTTTGCTGGAAGTGCTAAAGAATGCAGATCTACCTGTTTGAATAATTGCAATTGCACTGCTTATGCTTATGGAAGTTCATGCTCAATATGGAATGGTGAACTCTTGAATATGCAGCAACTCCCACAAAATGATGGCAGGGGCGAGTTGATCTATGTCAGGGTAGCTGCATCTGACATCCCAAAATCAAAGAGTAAAAAGGGAGTTCCAATTGGTGTTTCTGTGGGGTCTGCTGCTGCCGTACTGATCCTTCTGGGCATTCTTTTTGTTGTATTCTGGAGAAGGCGTAGGCATATTGGAAGTGGGAAAATAGTGGAGGGTTCATTGGTTGCATTTGATTACAAAGACTTGCAACATGCGACTAAAAATTTCTCAGAGAAGTTGGGTGGTGGAGGCTTTGGTTCTGTTTTCAAAGGGAAACTATCTGATTCATCTGTTATTGCTGTTAAAAGGCTCGATAGCATCAGCCAGGGAGAGAAGCAATTTCGATCAGAAGTCAGCACAATCGGGACAATCCAACATGTTAATCTTGTACGCCTTCGTGGATTTTGCTCTGAAGGTAACAAGAAACTGCTGGTTTATGATTACATGGAAAATGGATCCTTGGATTCACATATTTTTACCGAAAAGCAGTCAGATGTTATGGATTGGAAAACGAGGTACCAGGTGGCACTAGGGACAGCTAGAGGCTTGACTTATCTCCATGAGAAGTGCAGGGACTGCATCATACATTGTGATATAAAGCCTGAAAACATCCTTCTTGATGCACAATTATGCCCCAAAGTAGCAGATTTTGGCCTGGCAAAGCTTGTTGGGCGCGATTTTAGCAGAGTCCTTACTACTATGAGAGGAACAAGAGGTTATCTTGCACCAGAATGGATATCAGGGGTGGCCATTACAGCCAAAGCCGATGTTTATAGCTACGGCATGATGCTTTTGGAAATTGTATCAGGGAGGCGAAACTCCGAATACTCTCACGATGGGAAAGTGAAATTCTTTCCTAGTTGGGCTGCACGTGTAGTAGTTGATGAAGGCGATATCCTTAGCCTATTGGACAATAGGCTGGACAGAGCTGCTGATGCTGAGGAGGTGTCAAAAATATGTAAAGTTGCATATTGGTGCATCCAAGATGATGAATTCCAAAGACCCTCAATGGGTCAGGTTGTTCAGATTCTTGAAGGAGTTTTGGATGTGAATTTGCCTCCTCTTCCACGCTCTCTTCAAGTTTATGCAGATAATGAGGAGCACATCGTTTTCTTCACCGAGTCATCCTCGAGCCAGACTAGTTCACAAGCTCAGAGCAAGACTTCAAGTACAACATCTCAATCTAAAAGCATCACAGAGTCTACGAATTCCAGGTCTTGAAGATGGCTTTCAACTTCTACTTGTAATATATATCATTAGTAACTAATTTGAATTATCTATGCTTAGCTCTGTAAAATCATTTAATGTTTAGCCCTAGCATTATCTGTTGAGTTTGCCGGGTTCACTAAGTCTATATTATTTCATACTTTTGGTAATTTTGTGGTGATTATTGTCAATAAATATCAACTATTAACATTGGAAATGACAGTTGCGATGTCCGTATAGCTATGGCCTCTTTTGAAGAGAGAAAAGAAATGGAGAAAATCAAATGATGGAATGGCTTTGCTCGAGTGTCCTAGGGATAATAGTTCATCTTTCTGAACTCCCCAGCTAAATTTGTGATACAATTGCCTCTACCATGAACAATTTTGAATTCAGTTCGTAGGAATTGCTTCCATCACTAACCAGTTCAGTATGGCTAGTGGGCTTTTGTGTTTGAACCTTGAAATTGGACCTATTCGACAAGACTAGATCCATCTACAAACCTAGGTCCAATATTTGCATCTACAAGCTAGCCATCTATAGACGGACATCCTTTAGCTGCAGTCTTCTCCTATTGGGCAAATACTTTTCTCCTTTAGGCTCCTGTAAGGGCGGATATGAGAAGGGCCCCCCTCTCCCTTGTCAAAGCTTAGTTATCCATGAATAAGAACTCGTTTTGCTTGTTGGATGACTTGGACTGTTATTTTTACCAGAACTTCAGCTCCTCCCTTTTCCTTGAAATATTTTCTGGTTCCTTTCTTGGACCAATGCCAATGTGTAGACTTGTGCTTTGTCATTTTGTCCATTTGCTCTACAATTACTAGTTGAATAGTCTTTTTTTGTAACACAAAAATTTGTGGCCAGAAAGTTTGGATTGAAATTAAGATGCTGGTAATCAGCCAAACCCTCCCTTCATAAGTCAGAGAAAAATGTTTTTCAAAATTTTTGACAAATCAAACATGAAAAATTAGAGAATATTTTCTTACCCTAAGAATCTCCAGTTGAACATCCCCTAGCAGACGCTAAAAAAAAGTCAAACCCGAAGCATGTGAGAATTATTGGAAGCACTATTAGCAACAAGAAATACAACAAACAACATACCCAGTGAAATCCCACTAGGTGGGGTCTGGGGAGGATAGAGTGTACGCAGACCTTGCCACTACCTCGTGGAGGTAGAGAAGCTGTTTCCGAAAGTCCCTCAGATTAGCAACAAGAAATAGTCACCAANCCCCTAGCAGACGCTAAAAAAAAAAGTCAAATCCGAAGCATGTGAGAATTATTGGAAGCAATATTAGCAACAAGAAATAGTCACCAATATTTTAAGGAACTTGGTTCTTTGTTTTTTTTTTTCACCCCTCCGTGTGAGTCAAATTCACAATTTCGAGTTGGAAGTGAGGGGTTCTTTGGTTTAGTTTCGGATTGAAAATTGAAAATTTTGTTTTTGCGGATTTAGAAAAGAAAAAAAACCCAGCAAAAACCGAATTATTTAATATTTTATTTACTTAACATATAGTCGTCATTTAAGGGACTTTAAAGTTTTGAGTGTTCTACCATTTTCTTACTTACTCGCTTCTTTGTATTAATTTTTATAGATATAAAATGCATCATTCTCAATCTTTATGGTAGGGCATGTATTTTAATGTTTTATCTATGACTTATAATAGAAAAATATATTTAAGACATTTGACATTATATTTTCTCATTTCCATTCAAATCTAACTATTTGCTTATATTAATTATCCTACGTGACACAACTGAATAATCAAAATTGAAAAAATCAAAAGCAAACCAAACCAAATTTGCTCTAGTTTGGATTGTATTGTACCTTTTCAGAACCAAAAATTGAAAATTACAAAATCAAATCGAAAAATTGAATGTACACCTCTACTATTTAGTTTCATCGTACATCTAGGTGATTGCCCTTTTCTTCCATACTTTCACAAATTCATGACCCATAATAACTTAGAGGCCCTTTTAATAAAAACTTAAGTCTAAATGGACCATCTGGGTCGAAGTCAAAGATCTCCAAGGCTCCAACAAGATGCCCAACTTGTTCATAATATATAGGACAAATTACTTAACTACACTCCTTTACTTACCTTAATATCCATTTATCCTTACTTATTTCAAAAATTTCAAAAATCCCTAATTTACCTATGTATTCCGCATGTATCCTGTGCACAACGCTATGTGGAATGTATCAAACACTATGTATCCCGTGCACAACGCTATGTATCCCGTGAACAACGCTATGTATCCCGCTATGTGGAATGTATCAAACCTAATGTATCCCGTGCACAACGCTATCTATCCCGCTATGTGGAATGTATCAAACCTAATGTATCCTGTGCACAACGCTATGTATTCCGCAAACATCATTTTTAAGGGATTTTTGGTAAATAGAAAACTAGAAGGAATAGAATATTATTTAGTACTTATAATATGTGGTTCTTATAATTTATACTAATATATAACTTTTGAGCCCAATTTATATTCTATAGTTCAATTTTTGAGTCATTGCACGGATATTCCTATTTTGGGGTGATCTTTGATTTTTATCTTTTAGAGTAGCATTTTAAATAATAATAAAAATAGTAAAAATAATCTTTGATATCAAAGAAGACAAATCAAAGTTTGCAAGGCAAAAGTTTATAAGGCACAATTTATGCATTATGAGAAATAAGTTTGGTTTCAAAATATTCTGCCGTAAGAATCTTACAACTGCTAAATTATGCCTTGCAAGATTAAAAAAATTGCAAGACAATTCACAATCCAAAACTGGCAAGATACAAGTTATACAAGATATAATTCTATTTCAAAAGTCACAAAATTATGTCTTTTTCTCTAAACTTTTATCAAGACAAAAGTTCTCTAATATAAACTTTACAACTTAAATACTACACAATTTATGTCACTCTAAACTTTTGCCTTCTAAAATTACGCTCACAAATTTTACTCTAGATGTATCATTATTATGAGTTTTTTAGTTCTTACACAAAAAACTAAATCATTTTCTTTTATTCAAATCGTAAATGGTGATCAATGTTTAACCCAAAATATATTTTTGGTATATATGTATACTAGACAACTAGTTAAGGGGCTATATATCATGTATATGCTTCTCAATCCACTTTATTAATATTTAATCATTATATTTTTTATTAGACAACTAGTTAAGGGGCTATATATCATGTATATGCTTCTCAACCCGCTTTATTAATATTTAATTATTATATTTTTGGTTATAAAATTTTTCCTACTATATGCGTGTCATTGTGTGATCAAAGTTTATTTTTCCTCTTTCTTCGCAAGCACCTAATCTAAGACGGTACCAAAAGAGGAGAGGATATTCTTCCGATAAAGTAGAAAGAAAAATATCACGGCAAAAAAACAACTTTTAGCAGCAATATATACACATATTAACAAAAGAATGCTAGTAAAATCTTTACTAATATTAGTTAATTTTTATTAGATTCAATGCTGGTTATAGGCTTTAGAGATATTTATAAAGAGTGTCAATTGTTGCTGAAAATACATATTTAGCGATAATTAAATTATTATCCTTAATTAATTACCTTTAAAAAACATTTATGTGTATTATATTATATTTACATATGAATGAAGTTAGGTTTAAGCAACACCAGAATCTATATATTTATATAATTGTAGATAAAATATCATATAACACAACAAATAAAAAACACTTTATAGCAATCAACTAAATACTCAAGTGGGAGTTAAATCTTTGTTGAAAACTAAGATATTGTAAAGGACCTTAGCACGCTTTTGCTACTAAAACTTTTATAGCAAAAGCAGAAACACCCCTCTGATCTCCACACCATTTTTCTCTCCCTCAAATTGAAATTATGTTTTATTCATATACATTATACTAAAAGAAACATTATTTTTATTAAATTTTTTCGCTGAAAAATGTCCGATGGTTATTTTCATTGATATGTTGATTGAATCAATAAAACACAAAAAAATAAAAAAATTATATTTTTACATGAAAAATTAAGAAGTTTTTCAGTATTTGAATGAATTTTTTTACCTCATTGTGTTTTCTTAATAAATTGATTTGATTAAACAATTATATTTATAACACAGTTTTTATTAATTATGATGAAAAAGTATCTATTTTTTTATAGGGTATGTCAATATGTATTAGATATCCCTTTAATGATTTGATTTTACAAAAAGCCAACGAAAACGAAGTTGGCGATAAAATAAATTAAAGGTGAAAGAAACTAAGTGAAATCTCATCCTATACTTTTTTTTTTCTTTATAAAACCTAAACTTCAGTATTAAGCAAAGTTTGATACATTTTTTTTTTATTAAATATTCCATGGAGAAAAGTTTGGATACTTTGAGTGATGCTCGTGGCACAAAGTTAGATCATGAAAAGGATGAGTATGCATTTAATTATTTCCATCCAACTCCAAAAATAAAAATAAAAAAATTGAAGGGATAATGACAATCAATTGTTTCACGAGGCAATAACTATTTTATATGTTCCTCCCTTCATTTTTTATGAGTTATGATAAGCTCAACTTTTTTGCTTTTATGCAAAATAATGGGTAAAATTTATCCGCATTTGATGTTTATACCAATTCAATACATGCACGTTCTGTGTTTAAATTTACAATTTATTTTACTTAATCTTAATTAATTAACATGTGTTTTACTTCATTAAATCGCGTAATAATAAAAATTATATTAATTTAATGTAAACACTCGATACAAATAATTTTTTCCTGAAAATAATAAATAATACAAATATGCTATTGAACTTTTAAAAATGATTAACTTATACTATCCGTTAATATTGGACACATTTATGTTATTATCATATCATAATTATCAAAGTGCACATTCATATCATTCTTTATTAATGATTCAGCTAATCGATTTTAGAAAATAAAAAATCTATATAGTATGTAGTTAAACAAGCCACGTCACTAATCTTTACCAAAAACACAAGCTAGAAGAAGCTCAAGCTACAAATTGAAAAATATATTATGTTTTTCTTTTAAAAAAAAACTCAGAAGTTAAATGTTACTCCGTTCATTTTTACATGTTATATTTGAATTTGACATATCCGTTAAGAAAATAGTGATGTACATGATTATTTTATTACACTATTCTTATTAATTGATGTTTAATTATATTAAGTATTGAAAAATGATTTGAAAAATAAATAACTAATACTAAGGATATAACATGAAAAAAACAATTATCTTTTTTTTAATACGTTAAAAATGACAACTAAAAATGAGAATCTATTTTTAAAATATTGGACAAATAAAACCGAAAGTAGAGAGAGTAATTTACCATAGTAAATAGAAGTTTGTTTTTTCATATTTCAGTTGGGGAAACTACATAGGATTTTCCAACCAAGGTGAAAATCAAAACCCCTAAAGATGTAACAATAATTGCATAGACCTTACCAATATATATAAGCACAAATAAAATGAAAATAACCAAACATACACAACAAAATGAAAAATCCATGACTTTGTCACATTGTGCTGTAACATTTTTTGCATCTTTTTTATGATCATATGAGTTTGATCTTGATAATTCATCTTCTATAGAACAACAAGATGATGAAGTTGAATAAGAAAATTCATAGCTTGCTTTTCTTAATAACTTGTCTTTTTTGTTCCTCCTCTTATTTTTTGTTTTGATCAACTGCAAAATTAAAGTGAAGGTACCATAGTCAAAGGTCATTCAATGCATAAAATTTAAATTCTGAATCAGTCTATAGCTAATTTTTTTTTTTTTTTGATAATATGTCGTTTATCTTTTTTTAATAAGATTAACGGTAAATTTTATTGTTTTAACTATAAAATTTGTATGACATAGTAAAAAGAAAGGGACTTACAGTTGGATCTTGTTTGTGATGCACATCAATGGGTTTAAAGCAGAGGAAAAGTTTGTTCTTCATTTATTTGTTTCTCAACTTTAAAATCAAATGAAGAGACTCAATTTATATTATAAAGTTAGGGGCAGTAGTAGTTGAAAACAAGAAATATTTTTTGTTTGTCATGTGGCAATTTGGCTGGCTTATTTTGCATTTAGTTTACTAGATCCAATGATCAAAATGCACTACATCAAAAATATCTGTAGTAGTAATTAATTAATCACAACAATTTAACTGTTGTTAAGTATGTATTTGTAGTGACAATTAATATTCTTTGTAAATATTTTTAAAGTCTATAATAATATTGGATTTAATAATAATTAAGTAATGTTTGTAAATATTTTAGCACTTTTTATTAATATGCATATTTATTATCGCAAAAAAATATTTTTATTATAGCGATGGTCTTCAAACAATGTGATTAGACTATTTTAATCTTGAATACACTTTTTTAAAATGTGATTATTCTAATTTTTATTATATGTATCACGTAATTGAAATAGTTCTTATATTTCGTGTCATAACAAATGGCAACAAATAAGTTGGACATAACATAGGAAGGAGGGAGTACCCACAAGTATTATTTACCCAAAATTGAAAAGATTTTTAACAAAATAGCAATATAAAGAAATCTTACCAATTAGAAAAAGAAAGAAAAGAAGTTTGGATTCATTTAATCATTAATTTTATCATTTTTTATTGTTAAAAAGAAATAGTCTGTAGCACCTCTATTTTGGGATTGT
The DNA here is from genome assembly GCF_019186545.1 of Solanum stenotomum. NCBI lineage: Eukaryota > Viridiplantae > Streptophyta > Magnoliopsida > Solanales > Solanaceae > Solanum > Solanum stenotomum. Next base: position 6,575,206 of record NC_064290.1, on the reverse strand, counting down.
AGACTTGTAGTATTAATCGTAAATATTAGTAATTCTTTTAATTACGTAACCTAAGCATTGCCTTTCATCTAAAAGGCAATTGACGTTCATATGAGTAATTGTTGTTAATAAGTCCAAAATCTCCATCATATCAAAGGGTGATATAATAAAATTACTCTTCTATTTATAGTTTCTTAAGAAATGTGCAAAATATATGTTATCTAACTCATAAAGGATCGAAAAGAGTGTGTTACACCAACATGGGTTGTGGTGCACTGGTGGGAGTGCTTCACCCTTAACCAGAGGTATCGGATTCGAGTCTTGGGTATGGAGAAAATCATGTTGGGAGCACTACCCCCGAATGGGCCCTGCAGTGCGTGATCCGAATTTAATCGGAACTCTAATATGAATTTCGGACACTGAGTGGAAAAAAAAAAAGAGTGTGTTACAACATAAATTTCAAGAACTCGGCAGATCTATAAATTTTAAAATCGTTTCAATCTATACGGACGAAAAATTATTTGAATAGTAATTTCTAATCAATTAAGACAAATTTAATCAAGTAATAAAATATTGAGATGGGTGAAATCAAGATGGACAAAATACTCGAATAGCTAAATGTTGGCATATTCATAACATAAAGAATCAAGTTTTAAATTATCCTCATATATAGTTCCGTACTGTCTTGTCCTAATTTTATGATTTTTTTATAAAAAAATTGGCATTACTATTGAAAAAAATAAAACATGTGAGTTGTCTTTTGCAGTATCTATCGACAAATAAGATAACTTATTTTTATAAGGAAAATATATACTATAATTTAAAAAATTCAAAATGCATATTCAAACTAAATATCAATTTCAAATTAACCTTATTTCAAATCTATCCAAATGGATCCTTAATATAATTTGGTGTAAAATAACGAGTGTGAGCAATTTTTTCTCTCTACAATCTACATAGTTAATGTACTTGTATGTAGTACACCAATTAAATTAAATTAATCGCTTCTACAATAATTTATTGCACGTACTAAAGTGATATACCATTCCAAAAGAATCACAAAAGCTACAAGTCTTTAAGTATTGTTCAAGTAAAAAAACTTAACTACCTTTTTCATGTCAACAATTGAAATTTCTCACTTTCGATTAATCGACTCCGATATCAAGGGTTCAGATCCCACTTTACAGAATTTCACTAAATATATTATTGTTGTCGAGTCTGATAATAAGGGATAGAATAAAGCCATGATAATGTTAACACTATGGCCCAAGATTTACCTAGAAAAATTGTCATGAATAGAGCAATGACAATTAAATACAACAAGGAACAATAGTCCTTTTTCTTCTTGTCACATGATGATGTTGAAGTAGTACTAGAAGTTTTTGGATTTGTCCAATTTGATGATGACAACTTTTGAGATTCATGTGAAACTGAACTGTCTTTTTCTTGTGAGATTTTATTAACTTCTTCAACTTCCATTTCTGGTTTTCTTGATTCATGATTTTCCAATTTCTTGAAACACTGTTCATCTTTATTCCAATTCACTTTACTTTTCAATTCAATCTCAAGTTGCTGAATATTTCTCTGTACATCAAAAATAACCAAATTTTATTTTTGGTCATAAATCAGAAAGTATAACAAGGGAGTGAAGAATTGTGGGCTTTTCAAAATATTATATTCAAGACTTGAAAATTGACATGATCTTACCCTAAAACAAAAATAACTTTTAGCGACAATAAATATACACAATAATAAGAATATTAAATTTTTTTACCAACATTACTATAGGGACATTTGTAAAAAATACATTGCCGTTAATTAATTCTCATTAAAGATTATTTTTAATATAGTGTTAATGGAACAAAATCTATTAGGAATTAACAAGTACAATAAATTATGAGTATTCTATGCTCCGTCTGTGTCCCAACTCCCAATTTATCCAAAAGATTCAAAGTACAAGGGCCAAAATACATAAATTCGATGGATTGATTTTTTAGAAGTTCACACAATTAATAGTTATTATCTTAAAAAATCACATCTCTTTTCGATTCAAAAGATAGTAATTTTTCAAAATAATAACTATAACTTAAGCAATTATCCGAGAAATCAACTCTAATTTTGAAAAAAGTAGAAGAAAATTACTACAACCCAACCCAACCAAAAAAAATTCAATTAAAGAAAAAATATAGTAAAAAAAAGTTATTAAACTCTCGAAACAGCAACACCTTCACATAAAATGAGACAGTAAAGTTCGAAAAATATAAAGATGGAATACTAACCAGGGGATCTTGAAACAATATGGCTTTACAAAGTCGAGGGAAATTCTTGTATGAAAAGATTTTCCGGGTAGGATGTTTGTGGATACTTTTATTAAACGATGGATTCGTTATTTTTTTGTCTGAATCTTTTACGAAGATATTCATAGACGAAGAAACAGTACTATTGTTGTTTGTTGAAAGAAGAAGATCAGTAGAATCCTCTGTTTCAACAACACAAGGACAATAACAAAGACAGAATTTTTTCTTCATTGTTTACTTACAGAGGATTTTGCAGAGAAGTTTTTTTTTTTTTTCAATGTTTGTTTAAAGAAGCAGTTTAAGGTTGTGGGCGCGACATAAAAGGAGTAAGAAAAGGTGTGGGAAATATGCTTACTTTTGTTTGCTCACTATTTGAACACTTTTTTAACTCACCAAGTTAGGTAATTTCGGACTTTATTATTGGAGTTAAGTTAATAACGAGGTGGATTTCAGATTCAGATGTCCTAATCTTAATGAGATTTTAATCGTGTTTTTTTAATGGGAAAAAGGACAAATATACCTTCGAACTATTGTAAATGGTATGCAGATACCCTCTGTTATATTTTTGGGACATTGGTGTCCCTGCCGTCCAAAAACTAGAGTATATATGCTCTTCACTCTAATGGAAGACTAAATAGGGACACGTGACACAATTATATCAGTCGATCCGGTATTTAATAAATGTCGGATCGGTGGATAAGATTATGACACGTGTATGTCCGTTAGTATAAAGAGTATATATGCTCTAGTTTTTGGACGACAGAGGCATCAATATCCTAAAAATATGACGAAGTGTATCTGCATACTATTTACAATAGTTCAGGAGTATATTTGTTCTTTTTCCCTTTTTTAATTGGCCAACCATTTTAAGTAAAGTTTTTTTTTTTATTGAAATTTTATATCTATCATTGCCACTAAGAAACAATTACAATTTCAAAAGGAGGTCAAGACCTTGCCTTCTTGAAGATTACAGTAGCACTGGGCAAAAAAAAGTTGCACAAAGGTGACAACTAGCAAAAGACTTCCCAAGGAGGGTCATAGTAAATCAGGGAAGGCTTCATTTTTTTAATCCTAAAGGATGGAAATTGCCATTTATCTAAATTGAGGAGTCCCTTAACATGTGCTGGCAGACCGGATGTGTCGGTAATAACTATGGTAGTGTTGGTTAGATGACTATAAGAAGCAAGTTTGTCAGCCACTCTGTTGGCTTCCCTATAGCAGTGATTGATCTGATTATTGTGTCTGACGATCAACTCTCTGATTTCTTCCACCGTTTCTCTCATCCTCCAAGGAGTAGACCATAAATTGAGAATGCTATTTAGGAGGAGGGAATCAGTTTCAACTGTAGTAAAGATGTGTCCATTGGCAATACACCACTTCAGGCCAAAGAGGAAGGCTTTTGCTTCAGCAATATTGCTGGTTCCATTTCCCAGGGGAAGAATAAAGGCCATAATGCAATTTCCATTTGAGTCTCGCACCTCCACCTCTTCCACTAGATTCTCCAATACAAGAGCCATCCATATTCAACTTCATGGAGTGATGCGAGGGTCTCGACCATTTAACCGTGATGTGGATAGTGTCTTCAAGTTGTATTTCCACGAGCTTAAGTAGGCTTCCCAATTCTCTGAAAGGTTAATGTTGGAGAAAACCTTTTTGGTTAAGTGGCAGATGTTGAAGACGATCAGAGAAATAGATCTTTTGGTGGATGGTGTCTCTTCCTCATATCTAGAGTTTCACCTTGATCTCCATAATTCCCAAATAATGATTGGAGGGATGATACTTAAAACATATTCAGCGATTGGATTTTTGGATGTGAAATTCTAGCATCTTCGGAGCAATTCTCTGAGATTTGTGTGCCTTGTGATAATGCCCATTCTGCCAATTATGGAGCTCCAGACTTGTTGTGCGTAGTCTCCTTTGCGAAATAGGTGTTCTGAGGATTCAAGTCCAGGGTTCATACCTGTAGCAACACAACAAACACATTTAGAAACAATGGTTATTTTAAAGTTCTTGACTATCTTATCATCAGTAGGCATTCTGTTATGAATTGCCGTCCATGTAACACAAGACATTTTATATGGTACATGTTTGTGCCATATTTTTGCATCAATACGAGCAAAAGGTCTCCTCTTTCTCAAAAGCTTCCAGGCTGAAGATACTGAAAACTTCCCAGATTCAACAGCGGTCCAGAGAGGAATATCGTCAAGATTATTTGCCAGTGATATTTCTTATCTTCCTCATTACCTGACCAGTAGAACTGAGTAAGGTACCTCTCAATCACCTCAAGGGTGCCTTTAGGGGGGTGGACTGTTGCCAAAGAATGAACATTTAGGGCAAGCAGGACATGGCTAATGAGAGTCGCTCTTCCTCCTGTAGACAACAATTTAAGATGCCACCATTTAATTCTATTGGTAATTTTACAGATCAGATCAGTGAAGATTTTGAGGAGTTTCCTCCCATTATATATGGGACATCCCAGATATTTAATAGGAAGATGCTCGTATCTCATTCGAAGAATTTTTCCAACCCTTTTGATAGAGATAAGAGGGGTGGTAGGAGCATGGTGTAGGAGCATTTGTTCTTGTTGATTGATTGTCCAGAGACTCTTTCATAGCTTTCTAGAGTTTTAAGGATAGCTTGAAGAGTGGCTTTCCTCCCGCTACTGAAAACGATAGTGTCATCTGCAAAAGAGAGATGGTTAATTTGAGGACCATATGGATGAATAGAAAACCCTCTAAATGCAGGGACTCCATACAGAGAATTAAGCATCTTGGAAAGTAATTCTGTCGAGAGAACAAAGAGACTAGGGGAGAGGGGGTCTCCTGTCTAAGACCCCGCCTAGATTTAAAGAAACCTTGCCTACTTCCATTCACAAGAACATAATACCAATTATAGGAGATGAACCTATAAATAAGATCAGTCCAACTTTCAGCAAAACCAAACCTCCTCAAAAGAAAGCACAAAAAAGACCAAGAGACTCTATCGTAGGCCTTAGACATGTCTAGTTTAATAACAACATTCCCCCCAAAATTTCTTGGGCAAGGAGGATATTTTCAGTAATAGCTCTCCCCTTAACAAAACCACTTTGGTTGGGGCTAATTATATTATGAAGAATTTTGGAAAGCCTTTTATTGATCGATTTAGCAATGATCTTGCACGAAGTATTACAAAGACTGATAGGCCTAATCTCAGAAAAATCTTGAGGAGAATTAACTTTAGGAAGCATCACTATACAAGTGTGGGAGAAATTTTTTGGAAGGATAGCACCTTGAAAGAATGAAATGATTGCTGCATGGAGGTCCGCTGCTATGATTTGCCAGGTTGATTGGTAGAATTTTCCATGTAGTCCGTCAGGCCCAGGGGCGCTGCCTGGATCAATTGCAAAAATAGTGTTTTTGATCTCTTGGAGGGTTGGCAAGCTGTTAAGGTTGTTGTTGTCTTCAATGGTGACAACCATTTCTACGAGATTAAAAATATTACTATTTTCCTCAGTGGGCTCATCTTTGAACAGATTGGTGAAAAAATTGACTGCAACATCAGCAACTTGAGTAGTTTCCTCTACCCAATTACCCTCTTGATCTTTGATTTTGTGTATTGAGAGCTTTTTTCTTTTATCCTTGATTACCCTGTGGAAGAAAGCAAAGTTAGTATCACCATCTTCAAGCCATTTAATCCTAGCCCTTTGGCTTAGGACTTTTTCTTGAATTTTCAGGAATCTAGTGAATTCAACCTTTGCCTTAGAAAGGTTTATCCTGTTCTCCGGAGTATTATTGTTGATGGAGTTCTCTTCCAGGTCTTTAATAGTATTTTCTAGTTTCTTAGGTTCTTCATGGAAGTCTCCATAAGCTATTCTAGACCATGCACTAAGAGCTTTGATAGTGGCCTTGAGTTTTTTATGAAGGACTTGTAGGGCATTTCCTTCTTGATCTTGAGACCAAGCTTCCTGTACAACACCGAGAAAGCCATCATTTTCAGTCCAAAAATTGAGGAATCTGAAATATTTAATAAAGTTAACATCTACAGGACTATAATTAATTAAGAGGGGGCATGGTCAGAGCAAGTTCTAGAGAGATGAGTAATCGTGGTCCCATTAAAAACATCAAACCAGTGGTTGTTATAAGCAAATCTGTCAAGCCTCTTCCAGATTGTATTGGGCGGGTCTCTATTGTCACTCCAAGTGAACTTTGACCCAAGATATCCAGCATCCTGCAAATCACAATCTTCCAAACAAGATATAAAATCAAGACTGAAAGGGGAACAAAATTCGACATAATGTGTAAATTAGGGGTGTTAATGAGTTGGTTCGATTATTTAATTTAATTTATAGCGTATTAATTTTTCAGTTAATCTATTATGTATAGCCATAATCAAACTTTTGGAAATCGTCTCGATTTATCTTTGTTTTGGTTGATGTATTTTAGATATTTTTTTGAAACGTCATGTAAGAATTACAAGTAGAAGTAAGTACATGAAATCATATATACTTATATTGGACTTTGGCAAAAACTGTATTGATATTTATGAACACAAAACCAACAATAACAATAAATATCTATTTTTTGGTCTAATGCATTCACATTGTATGAACAATCTCTTCACGTCGAGCATGAGTCTTTGTTTGCAAAATTTTATATATATTTTTTTTTAAAAAAATTGAAACCACAACTAAGAGTTTGAATTCCTAATTTTAGGAAAATTTTATATTTGAAATTGAAGTTGATTTTTTTTTTTGCAAATTTCATGAACAAATGTTGATTTGAAATCAAAACTTCAAAACTTATCAAGTGATTGAGCACCTGCACAACTAATTGATAAGTTAAGGATTTGAGTTACACTAAAGAGTAAATGAGAACAGTATTAATTTTACTAGAGGATGGAATAGAAAAAAGAGAAAAGCCATAAAGTCATCATTGAAGTTGTATCGAATTTTTAAAAAACACTTTAACTTTGTGGACATCCTATTACCCCACAAAAATATTAAATATCTTTTCAATTATACCATTTCGACCCATTTTCTCACCTGGTATGTGAGCACGCAAATAACGGTCGTGGAGGTAAATTTTTTGCTGCCAAAAACCAACTAAAAAGCGTCATGTTTCAGTTGTTTTCTTTATAATTATTTACTTCATTTAAATACATCATCGTCCCCAACAAACTCAACAGAAAAATGGAAGAAATGATGTACTTCATTTAGATACATCATCATTCTTAATGGAAGCACATTTTATAATAGGGTTTGTGCAGATGGTAAATACCCTCGATCTGGTTCAATTTTAAGATTGTGAGTTTGAATTATTAAAAAAAAATTAAAACTTCTAAGGAGAAGTGAAAAAAATAGAGGTAAATTTAGATCGAGTCGTGAAATATAAATTGTTATCCTTCATCAAAATGAAGCAAATGATCTTCAACCAAAGTTGTGCCAAAGAAAACAAGAAGACACACTGAGAAATGGAAAACAAAAAAAAAGAACCAAGTTTTTTCTTTTTAAAAAAATCAGGTCGGGTGAATTTAATATTCAAATTAAATTAATTAAATTAAAATGTGAGCATCATGCGCATCTTATCTAGTGACAAAAATGAGTCAAAATGGTATATTTACAAAGGTATATAATACTTCTATGGGTAATAGGATACCCGCAAATTTAAGGTGTCTTTTTAAAATTACGGGACAACTTCAATGATGACTTTATGTTTTTTCTCTAGAAATAATAATAATCAAAATTTCAAATTAGGTCCCAGATTCTATGGCCAAAAACACCTACAAAATTGAATCTGAATTCGACATAGATTATGCTTTGAAGTTGTAAACGGGCTTTATAAAAGGATGGGCCTTCGAAGTCGCTTATATTTGGGCTCAGAATCCAATATAAATTTGGGCTTTATTAAACAGGCTTTATTAAAGCTAGCCCCAACTCACCAATGGGCTAGCTTCTATACCCTATAAAAGACAATGGATGCAAGATTAATATTCATTTGATTATGGACTCTAGTTTTTACATATTTGCCAAACAAATATATGGTTCTTAATTTAAATTAAGAAAACTTCTTTTTCATTTTAATTAAGTTGTTAGATAGAGTTGATTGGTGAGTAACCTTTTCTCACAATCTTTTCTTATACTCTATCTATCAATTCGAAAACCAAATTAAAAATGCAAGTGGTTAACCATGATTACCACAACAATAATATATGTAGTGTAATTCTACCTTATCTTAACTTGTTACTACGCCCAACCTCTCGCGTGCACCTCTTTTCTAGCACATCTTCGCACCTCCTTTTCACATGCTCGAACCATCTCAATCTTGTTTCTCTTATTTTGTCTGTTACTTATATCTCTCCCACCTTCTGCAATATAACTTCATTCCTAATTATCATTCTCTCTGTTTATGCCCAGATTAGGACTGCATATTAGTTGACTCAGTTCAGTTTTGAAGTTTATCAATTATCATTTGTGAACCAGTAAGATATCAATTATTTTATTTCTGTTTATTCGTTAAGATTTTCACACATAAACTTTTCTTTGATGAAAATCACTTAGAAACAAAGTGACAAACCAACTAATCCATGCACAAGAGTTGGTAAATTTAATCTTATTGCTCAAAAGCAAATATTGAGACTTTATAGAAACAACTAATAAATATAATTTCCGTGAGAAGTAAAAGTATGAAACTAAACCCTACGTAAATAACTTTATCTACCAGAGTATAATTATAATTTATTAATGTACAATCACGCTATCAATTAACCTATTAATAAAAAAACTCAAACCCAATAAATAAATAATCTAAATCATTAAACCAATAATTCATTACTTATAAGTGATAAACCAATAACTCATTACCAATAAACCAATAACATTTCTTTAATTGTGGTTATCAATTTTAAATAGCCTTAACAATGAATTATTGTTTTAGCTCATCGCCGCTGCCTTCATCTAACCGTTTCACTTTCTTTGAACGAAGTACTCTGTAGAATTTAACAATGAATTATTGTTTTAGCTCCTGTCAATTCACTCAATCCGTTCTCACCTATTATTATTTATTTATTTGAAAAAAAACAAATATGAGTTTTGTCTATTCTCATGTGTGTGAAAGGAACATTAACATTTTAAGAAATGTGAAAACTTTTAGTAAATTCACAAAATTAAAAACAAAACCTGATGACAACGTAACTATATATATTTCATATATATAATATAAAACTAAAAGTGTGAAACATAATTATCTGAAATGAATCCTTGTTGGGGGCTCTTGTGTTATAATAATTAGTATGACCATGACCCTACTTAGTTTCACAAGTAAATTTGTGTTGAAAAAAAAAACAAAATATAATTGTTATGAGGTCTTATTTTCTAATTAATTCAATGACTTTTGTTTACTACTTAAAAACTCTATTCAATTTTTGTGGTTCAAACACGTTATACATAAAGTGATTTTTTTTTTTTGGTCACAAGTCATCACCTTTTGGACTCAAAAGGAAAGGAAGAATTTAGAAAGTGGCAAGTCTTCAATTAATTGACTGACCAACTAGCAAGAATGAGAACTAATGAGTCAATGGTGGAAAACTCGTGATTACTACGAAATATAATAAAAGTAGAAATGACGATCAACATGACCAGAAATTTTTAATAACTCAGTTGATTGATTACTTAATTTATTTATTTTTTTCAGTGAGAGTTCGATTTATCCTGTTGTAATTCTTCTCTCTACCCTAATTGAAAAAGAAAAAGAGATAAGCATGAAGAGACTTGAACTACAAATAAAAGAGTTTTAATTAAGTTATATGTATTAGTGTAAGGAATTTTTGTATTATCGTATTATATTTATTTATTATAATAGGTAACTTATTTTATTTATAAGATTATCAATCTCAGATACTTATCTATAGTTTTTTTTTTTGGATGACCTGATAGAAGAAATAGACGTAGAACTCCAATGGCAAATTCGATTAAATAAATCTAGTAGTTTCTACACAAATAAAATATTTGTATAATATATATATTAAATTCAGAATTTGATTATTAATATTTGAAGTCATTTCTCTAAACTTCGAAATCTGTAAAGTTAAAAGTTAATCTCGCCTCTACTTGATAATATATACTTACTTCCCTCTGTCCAACAATAATTGTCTATTATTGACTTTGCATATTTTTAAAAAAATTATAAATAGAAAAATAATTTTGCTATATCACCCTTTGAATATAATTAATACAGTGTCTTGAAAATGTAATAGTAAAATGACTATAACAAATGATAAGAATAAATTAGGAACTAAATATGTAAAATTATCCATTAATTTCATAAAGTGGACATGTCACGACCCAGACCGTCGTGATTGGCACCCACACTAACTCTCCGATGGGAGAACCACTACTACAACTCAAACCAAGCAACTAAACCAAAACTAAGACATTTAAGTACACGAAAGCTGGAAAATACTAAGGAAAGAAATAGAGTTCCCATAAACTCTAACAAAAGTCTAACAATAATAAACTAACAATGCGGAAATAATGCCTTGAACCTGAAAGTCAATGTACCAAAACATCTAAAGTTCAACAAGTCTAAACAAGAAGGGATACAGCCCCAAACTAGCGAGCTAATAACTAACTAGAAAAGTCTAAGTCCGAAATGATGGACATAGACAAAGGAGAACTCATGGCAGCCCGGAAGAATTAGCTCACCCTTGAATTCAAACGATCACTGATCTTCTAAGCGACGTCTGTCAATAGCCATTGGAAGATGCCCTGTACCAACAAAAATAAGAGCAAGTGTAGTATCAGTACACAACCACAGTGTACTGGAGGATCACGCGGCTATCCCACTAAGTGTAACATAATCAAGTCAATACAACATTATAAGCATACAAAATATCGAACATATACAATATCGATTGTCACATGCTAAACAATATACACAATTATGACAAGTCATTGGTCCTCTCATGGAACCCAAACCCAAACAGTTAGCATACTAGAACGTGGTATCCGATCCAATGTTTATGCCGAAACGTGACAACCGATCCCATAATTATGCTGAAACATGACAATCGATCCCAATTAGTTATGCCGGAACGTGGCAACCGATCCATTCAACACACCACAATCACAATCACAATCACAAATATCTTCTCAAGTTCATACAAATAAGTCATGATTCATGGCATTCATCATTCATCTATCTCATTTACAACAAGTGTGATCAATAATGTAACATTCACATATATGCAAGTATCATAATGAAGCAAGAACAAACATACATCACACAATCATAGAATCATAACCATCACCTATCTCGAAACAAGCTTTGAATCCCTAAGAAACTTGATCCTTCCCTTTCCAGATTCGTTCCACTTGTTCTTGGTCTACAAACAATCAATATAACACGAGAATCACTAAACAATCACTAATTACCCGAATAACAAACAATTCTATGAACCCTAGATCTGTCACGCCCCGAACCTACACCCTGGACGTGGCCGACACTCGGAGACCATCGCTGGCCCCAAGCGGACCCTTGGCCTGACTTACTTAACTCAGCGGAAGACTTAACTTAACAAAATAATCTCAAAGCAATAGTTTAAATGATAATATCTTAGCCAAAATGACAACTTATGTCTCAAAACAAAGTATCTGCAAATACATAAATGAGAGACTCAATACTAACTGTATGATTGTCTATGAAGCCTCTATAATACTGAGATGAATGTTGGGACAGACCCCACAATATCCTAATAAAGAAAAGCTAGGAAAACGACATAAAAAAGTCCACCAGTATGCAAAGAGGCTCACCACTGACTCTGGAGTGCTCAACTGGATCATCGGCGCACTGGATGCCGATCCTGGTTACCCGTGTCTGCATCATAATACGATGTAGGCCAACTGGCATCAGTACATTGAATGTACGATGCGAGTTGGAATGCTAAAATAACATAGGCTCAAAAGAGATTATGAAAAAAACACTTACCTTGGCTCTTCTCAACTCTTGAATACTTAAATAAACTCATTTCATTATAAAGCAGTTTAAAACAAGTGCAATATAAAGAAACACTGTTGAAAACATGTTGTCAATTCATAATCATAATATCATAAAATGACAAACCATGCTCCCTTTCAAAGTCTACTTGTGCAATGCATGAATGAAGTCTCATACCCCCATTCACACTAAGCAGAACCCCTTGAGGAACCATTCTACTACTGTTGTGGGAGTTTCTCTAACCGACAATCATCACTTAAGAACTATAGTGATGATACAACGCTTTACTTCACGCTGCCGAGGCCCATCCTATACCTTGCCATGATATAAGAAGCTAACTCACTAAGTGGATACACTAGTCTATGCGAAAAGGATTCATCTAAAAAGTATGACCCTTTTTTACCTATGATGGCTACAAGGTTAATGGAGACTTGAGTTAATATGAACTCGCATCCCCATATCGGTGCTCAATACTACTCCCAAAAATATACTTAGTTCTTTATGTTTAAAAACATTCTTCTTCTGTGATTTGAGATTAGTGCTCAAAAACTTAGCTCAAAGGCTATCTTGGAAATCTCAGTTTCCCTGCTTGCTTCATTTAGAAAGCTATTTTTCTCTTTTCTGAAAACTAGCCCGAAGGCTCTTTAAAAATCGAGGTTTTCTTTCTTGTTTAAATGTGAAAACATTTTAAACTCTTTGGGAATACATAGTCCCCATATACTTTTGAAGAAAGAACTTCAACTTTACTCTTTACTGAACTCAAAACTTAAGTCTTAAAACAAAGTTAAAACGTTTGCAAATGACTTTTGGAAAACTTTATGAACTTCTGTTAACTTGACTTTTGACTTCTCTTGACTTTGATCATAACTTTCCTTGAATTAGATTATAGATTCAAGGTTCATGATCTCATGTTTATGGAGGATCTCAATAACAATATATCAATTCGATAATTACGAATAGAAATTTTAAAAGAAACACGAACTCAAGAACTCAAAATCAACTTATCTCAAGAATACTTAAATCTAGGGAAAATTCTAGATTTCTCTTTTACTGATTTGAAGGTAGATGTAGGGCATGAGGACGAACTAGTCCAACACTATGATAGCCTTACGTACTTGAAAAAAACAAGATTCTTGAAGAAAAACTTGATTAGAAGCCTTGAAACCCTAGCTTGAAGGTAAACAATCAAGAAGACCTTTCTTGAGATTCTTGAATTGGTTTCTTAAAATCTATATGGCCAAAAATTATGATTTTCATGAGTGAAGATGAAAATCTGATTGTTTTGAGCTTTTTCTTAGTCAAGAAATTCATTTATGATTTTCTTGGAGGTAAAAAGACAAAAACGACTCTTTTTAATATTTTCCCGTCGGCTAATTCGTAACAACATTGTATATGTTACTAAAATAGTCATAACTTTTTACTCAGATATTGGATTTACGCAAAATTGGTGGCGATGGAAAGTAGATTCAACTACCTTTAATTGGATAAGTTATGGATCACGTAACTCTTTATATTCTAAGAAATATGGTCGTTTAAATTTGACCCTAGTAGAATCTTACATCAAAACTTAATGAAACTTCAAGAACACTTATCAAGAACTCATGAAGAACTTAAATCCATAAATTTCAGAAAGAAATTATGCTGAATAAATCATGATTGACAAGTGAGTGAAAGAACCCAACATTATGTGATCTCATATACCTTGTAGGTATCAGCCCCGACGAATTCCACAAGTTAAACTTCGACGATCTTGGCGATTCTTCTTATTTCTCCTCTTCGTTTCTCTTATCTCAAAATCCTAACCATTTTTCCAAAAGCGTAAACTGATCTAATTCAGCTTAGGCCCCTAATTAATTACAAAAAAATGAATTAAAATAAAAGGGTAAGGAAAAGACCAAACTACCCTTTAAAATCCGGATTGGACTTTCCTTAATCCAACAACTCAACTTCCAAAGGACATAACTCACTCATACGAACTCGGATTTGTGCAAAATCGGAGGCGTTGGAAAGATCATTCCAATATATTTCCAACCATAACTGGAATTACACCTAACTCATCTTGATCTAGAAGTTATGGCCTTTTGAAGTTGACCAAAAGCTCAACTTTTCCTAACTTAACCAAATTTCCAGATTTTTAATTCTTTCCAATTCTAAGTTTCTTCCTAGTTATTTCAAATTGCGAGATGTTACTAGATCAAACCCATGATCCCTAGTATCCAAAATTGGGCTTTTTCCACCATAGAAGCTAGATCAAAACCCTCCCCATTCGATAATTACCGATTCTATTACGTTCTACAGATCGAAAAATAGATTCGGGGAGTGAAAAACTTACCTTTAGCCTCAAGAATGGTGGAAAACTATTAAGAGTCGCCTGGGTTCCGTTCCTTAGCTCTAAAAATAAAAAAAGTGCATAATGAGGTAATTTAGGGGTTTATTTATGACCTTAAGTCGTGTCGAACCCGCCACAGCAGCCCTCACCCCGCTGTAGCGACCCCCGCTAGAGCGGCAAAACCCATCGCCAAGGCGGCTTGCACGAACCAGTGAGCTATTTTAATAAATCCAAGACCCCCATTTCACATCACACCTCTAACCAGTGACGTTTAGAAAATACCCTTCATGCTAAGATTGATTCCGGGAGTTCTGGTCGCCCGAATTCAATTCCGTAAAGTAGTACGGATTCCTTAATGAGTTGTCCAACTATTCATGTAATCAAAATCACAATTAACTCTCCCGATTGTTACCATATTGCCCTACATCTTAATAACTCCGATTTCGTCCAAATCTGGACTAAGTTGAGAAAATCCAAGTACTATGAAAAATTTTCCGGTCCCAAATTTTCCCTAGTTGGCATTTCTATAATGACGGAAACAAGTCCTTACAATAGATACCAATTTACCGATCACTCGTACCCGAATGATCAAACTTAGGAAAAATAGGCCAAGGAAAGAACGAAGTAGTACCTGAATCGACAAATAATTGGGGATACTTGTCTCGCATGTCTCTCTCGGTCCCCTAAGTAGCTTCCTCAACTGGACGATGCTTTCATTAAATTTCACAGAATTAATTTCCTTGGTCCTCAACTTACGCGCATCACGATCAAAAATTGTAATCGGTTCTTCATCATATCAGAGGTCTTTGTCTAACACAACTGAGTCTCATTTAATGATGTAATCTCCGTCATCATGATATCCCTTCAACATGGACACATGAAATACCGAATAAAATCGTGATAGGTTAGGAGGTAGAGCAAACATATACGCTACTAGTCCTACACATTCAAGAACTTCAAAGGGGCCAATGTATCGCAAACTTAGCTTGCCCTTCTTACCAAATCTCATCACCCCTTTCATGGGTGATACTTTAAGAAAAACATTCTCACCGGTTTGAAATGTCATATCTCTTACCTTATAATCTGCATGCTTATTTTGTCTACTCTGGCTGCTAGAAGTTTAGCTTGGATACTCCTCATCTTATCTTGAGCATCCTTCACTAAATAAACCCCCAATGGTTTCACATCTCTAGCCTCAAACCATCCTATGGTTGATGTACATCCTCTCCCATAAAGTGTCTCGAATGGTGTCATATCAATGTTATGACTGCCCGTCTATCTGTGGATTGAAGGTTGTACTAAAAGTGAGTTGTGTGCCCATTTCATTATGTAATTTCCTTCAAAACTTGGATGTGAATTGGGTACCACGGTATGAGATGATAGAGAGGGGCACCCCATGCAACCTCACTATCTCTTTCACATACACCTTAGCCAATTGTTCCGCATTATAATCTATTCTTATCGAAATGAAATAGGCTGACTTAGTGAATCTGTCAACCACTACCCAGATGAAATCAAACTTCCCCAAAGTCTTGGGAAGACCAACCACAAAATCCATGGCTATCATTTCCCACTTCCATTCCGGAATTGACATTATTTGAAGCAAACCTGCAGGCCTTTAGTGTTCAAACTTCAGTTGTTGACAATTTTGCCACTTAACCACAGACTCCGCTATATCCTTCTTCATGCTTGACCACCAATAAATTCGCTTCAAATCTTGGTACATCTTGGTCACACCCGGATGAATAGAATATCTCAAACCATGAGACTCTATCAACAACTTCTGAATCAAGTCATCTACTCTCGGAACACAAATCCTCCTTTTGAAACTAAGTACACCTTTCGCATCAAGAGTGGTCTCTTGTGCCTTACCAATCACAATCTTCTTCCTGAGTTCGTTCAAATTTTCATCCTCAAATTGCTTAGCATTGATCTCTTCAATGAATGTGGCCCTCACTTCAATGATAGCTAACACCCCATCTCTTTCTGAGTTGCCCAACTGCATGAACTTAGACTCTAAGGTATGAATTTCCTTAACCAAAGGTTGCTTGGTTACACTTAATCAAGCTAAACTACTCATACTCACCGTTTTTCGACTCAATGCGTCTGTCACCACATTAGCCTTACCCGGATGGTATTGAAAGGTGATATTATAATCTTTAAGCAACTTCATTCACCTTCGTTGTCTCAAATTCAAATCCTTTTGAGTGAACACATGCTGCAAACTACGATGATTAGTAAACACTTCACACTTAACGTCATAAAGATAATGCCACCAGATCTTAAGAGCAAATACTACCTCTGCCAACTCCAAATCACGCGTTGGATAATTTCTCTCATGGACCTTCAATTGGCGCGACACATAAGCTATAACATTCTTATCCTGCATTAACATAACGCCCAACCCAGAATGACAATCATCACAATAAACTATAAAATCCTTACCTTTCACCGGTAATGCTAGAATATGTGCGGTGGTCAAGAGAGTCTTAAGCTTTTGAAAGCTTTCCTCACATTTTTCAGTCCACTTAAATTGTATCTCCTTTTTGGTCAAATTAGTCAAGTGAGTGGCAATAGAAGCAAAGTTCTTCACAAATCGACGATAGTAGCTAGCAAGCCCACGAAACTCCTAACTTCCATTATAGAGCTAGGCCTAACCCAATTCTTAACCGTCTCAATATTTTGAGGATCTACCATTACCCCTTCTTTCGAAACTAATGCCCCAAGAATGCAACTTCAAGTCAACAAAAATTCAAACTCAGAAAATTTAGCATACAACCTTTGTTTTCCAAGAACACGCAAAACAATACGAAGATGATCGGGATGTTCTTCCTCACTTTTCGAATAAACTAAAATATCATCAATAAAGACTATAAAGAAAGAATCAAGAAATGGTTTGAACACCCCATTCATTAAACTCATGATAGCTACATGCGCATTGGTCAAACCAAAAACTCATATAGTGCCCATAACGAGTTCTAACGTCGTCTTGGGCACATTCTCAAGCCTAATTTTCAATTGATGATAGCCAGACCTTAGATCAATCTTAGAGAAAACTGATGCACCTTGCAAATTCGAGGCAAGGGATACTTATTTTGAATAGTGACCCTATTCAATTGCAGATAATCTATACACATTCTCCTACTACCATTTTTTTTCTTAACAAACAAAATTAGAGCACCCCATGGGAAAGCACTAGGATGAATAAATCCCTTGTCGAGAAGCTCTTGGATTTGAGTCTTAAGCTCTCTTAGTTCCGCTGGAGCCATGCGATATGGAGGGATGGAAATGGGACGAGAATCAGGCTCTAAATCAATGCAAAAATCTATATATCTATCCGGAGGCATACTAGGCAAATCATTAGGAAACACTTCTCTAAATTCTGGCACCACAAGAATAAACTCAATAGATGGATCATTAATCTCAACATCCATAATATGAGCCAATTAAGCCGAACAACCCTGCTCTAGCAATTTTCTTGCCCGAATGGAGGATATGATCATAACTTGCTTAGGCTTGTACACCTCTTCCCACTCTAATTTTTTCCTTCCCAGAATTTCTAGAGTTATAGACTTAGTATTACAATTAAGCACAACATAATATGGGGACAACCAAGTCATGCCTAAAATTATATCAAAATCAGTCATATCCAAAATCACCACATTCGCCCAAGTCTGAAAACACATAAACAAAATATGACAAACACAATAGACATTGTTACTATGACTGCCTCTCCAAATGGGGTAGAAACATGGATGGGGGCATCAAGTATATCACAAATCATAGCAAATTTTGAGGCAAATCGCACGGATACATAGGAATAAGTGGAACCCGTATCAAATAACACATTAGTCATTCAATCACAGACAAAAATAGTACATGTGATCACCACATCAGACGTCTTTGCCTCATTCTTGCCCGGAAAGGCATAACACTGAGCCCTATTATCTTGATAAGCCACTTCACTGCCTAGTTGCACGTTACCCCTGCCTACATTACGATTTCCTCTACCTCCTCGCCCACCTTGTGGACGCCCTCGACCATTATTACCATTTCCCGCGGATACCACCGCTCTAGTCTATTGTTGCACGGAATCCAACACATGTGGGTGGGGACAATCTCTCATTATATTCCCAGGCTCTCCATAGTTGTAACATGTACGATCAAAAGATGGCCTGCTGCCCGCTGAAGGCGCAACTCCTTGGCTATCCTAAATCAAATTATGAGGTAGAGTTCCCGAGTAATTACCTGTAGAGGTGGGCATAGCGGATTGAATTGGCTTGGCTGCAAGCGTTGACCTTCCGGACCCATTGGAGTAAGAACCTTGAAAGTTGCCTGAATTCTTGGCCCTTTTTGCCAATGCCTTAGCCTGACCATCTTGCCTCACCCACTCCACTTTCTTAACATAGTCAGTTACCTCATTAAAGTTGCTCCATGCAGAAGTCATATAAACAGATAATACTTGCAACTCATAATTTAGTCCCTTATAAATAAATAACCGGATTTTTTCTTCCTCAGTAGTCACCAATTGAGTAACATATCTAGAAAAAACGTGGAACTTGGCCTCATAAGCAGCCTCAGTCATACCACCTTGCTCCAAATCCATGAACTCATCCTTCTTGCGATCCCTCAAAGTCCTAGGCAGATATTTCTCCCAAAACAAAGCATGAAATTGAGTCCAAGTAAGTGTAGGTAAAGTAGAAGATCTACATTGCATATAAGCTCTCCACCACTGCTTAGCCTCGTCTTGAAGTTGAAAGGACACAAACTCAACCCCATGCTAAAGGACAATTCCCAACTTATGAAGCCTCTCGTACCAATCTAAGATGAACTCATAAGCATCCTCATTCTTAGAACCAAGAAACACAGGAGGCTTTATGTAACATCCGGCAATGTGAAATAATTGAAGAGGCTTAGAATCGGAAATTTTCATTTTTGGAAATAATTTTAAAGTTTTGGAAATTTGGTTAAGTATGGGAAAAAAATGAGTTTTGGCCAATTTTGAGCAGTCATAACTCCTAGATCAGGATGAGTTAGGTGTAGTTCCAGTTATGGTTCCGAAGCTCGTGGAATGATCTTTCCAACGCCACCAAGTTTGCTCGATTCTGAGTTCGTATGAGTGAGTTATGCCCTTTGGAAGTGGGGAAATTGGCAGGGAAGTGAAGTCCGTCCGAAAATTTTAAGGGTATTTTGGTCTTTTCCCTAATCATTTCTTTGGTTATATTGAGGTGTTAGGCTGATCTTTTTAGATCAGTTTTTCCCATTTTAAAGAGTGAGAGTTAGGGCTTGGGAGATAAGTGAGAAAAAAGAGGAGAAGAAGAGGAGAAAGGGAAGATCAAGCAAGATTTCATCTAGATCGTTGTGGATATCATTGGGGGTGATCCCTATCAAGGTATGTGAGTTCATAGTGTTGGTTGGTTCTTTCCCCCACACGCCAAACTCATTTTTATTATTGAGAAAAGATTGGTTGTGTTGTTGAAGTTGTTGGTTGTTGTTGATGTTGTTAATTGATTGTGTTGAAGTTCTTATTGATTTGGGACATGTTTCCAGTTGTGTTGTGAGTTGAAATCTATTGTATATTGAGGATTTTATGATTCTAAGTGTTTGGGGCTGGATCCATTGAAGTTAAGGAGGTTTAGAGTTGGAAAAATGAAGGAGAAGAGCCAGATTTTTGGGGGGAAAGGCTGGGGCGTTGCGCCAGCCACCGCGCCCCAACAGGGGTTCTAAGGTTTTTCCCCTGGTGTGGCATTTCTCTCAGAGCGCCAGTAGGCCCCTTCTAAGCTTCAAGGGCTGGCGCTCTGCGCCTTGTAGAGCGCCAAGGACGCCAAGTTCCCCCATTCTTTTCACACTTTCTCATGCATGTTCCTAGGTATTATACCTATGTTTCATAGTTGTTTCCGACACTCCAAAGTACATCTAAACATCAAAACCCCCGCCATAACATGTGATCAAACATCTTGAATTCATAATTCCAATTCAAGGAAAGTTAGTTTCCAAGTCAAGTGAAGTTTGAAGTCAAGTGAAGTTAGAGTCAAGCTTAGAAGTTAAGAAGTAAGTCAAAACAAGTCTTCAAAGTTTTCAAGAGTCTTCATTAAACGTTTTAACTTCATTCTAAGGCTTAAGTTCCAAGTTAAGTATAGAGTTCCAAGATAAGTATAGAGTTTCAAGCTAAGTAAAGAGTCTAAAGTTTCAAGTCAAGTAAAGAGTATCGAGTTTCAAGTCAAGTAAAGAGTTTTAAGTTAAGTCAAGAGTTTCGAGATAAGTCAAGAGTCAAGAGTTGAGTTCATTTCTCAAAAGTTATTAGGGAACTAAGTATTTCCCAAAGAAGTTTATAAATGTTTTCACATTTAAAATGAGAGGAAACTGAAATTTCCAAAAGAGTTTTGAGAAGTTTGAGTACTATCTCTTTTTGAGAAAATATGAGTTTTGCGAAAGAGTTTCTAAAACATGATTAGTATGACAAATCGAGTATGTCATCAATGTTTAAACAGTATGGTCTCTAGATATACCATCAATGTTTAAGCAATATGAATATCTTGAGTCATCAATGATCATATTTAAAATATGGTTTTGATTTATTCTTTTTAGAAAGAGTTTTCAAGAGCCTTTGGGCTAGGTTTTGAGTAATTATCTCAACTAAAGAAAGATGTGTTTAAAACACTTATGAGCTAAAGTATTTTTGGGAGTAGTCTTGAGCATCAAATTGGGGACACGAGTTCATATTAACTCAACTCTCCATAAGAACCATGTAGCCAAACATGGATTTCTCGGATCATACTTTTTAGATGATGATGAAAGTTAAGCTAGGGGATCCACTAAGCAAAAGTAAGGTCCTATATCACGGCAATGTATAAGCTGGTCCTTGGGCAACGTGAGGTAAAACATTGTATCACCACTTAGTTTCATAGTGGTGGTTGTCGGTTAGAGAAACTCCCACAGCAGTAGAAATTGCATGGTTCCTCGAGGGGTTCTGCTTAGTGTAGATGGGGGTATAGGACTCCATTTATGCATTGCACAAGTAGACTTTGAGAAGAAGCATGGTATTTTCATGATATTATAAAATATGATTTTGACGTCATGTTTTAAATAGTTTTACAAGCTTTATATATATTGCATGTGTCTCATTGCTTTATATTGAGTTCAGTTATTCTTGAGTTGAACAGAGCCAAGGTAAGTTCTTTTTGTATCCCTTTCAAGCTTAAGTTGTTGTTTAGCTGTCCAGCTCGCATACTCGTACATTTCATGTACTGATGCCAGTTGGCATGCATCTTGTTATGTTGCAGACGCATGTACCCAGGATCAACATCCAGCACGCCGTTGATCCAGCTGAGCACTCCAGAGTCAGTGGTGAGCCTCTTTGCATTCTGGAGGACTCGGTTATTTTGTTGTCTTAGTTTTGCTTTATTAGGATGTTATGGGTATCTGTCCCAACATGCATCTCAGTATTTTAGAGGCTTCATAGACAGTCAGTCAGTTAGTTTTGAGTCTCTCATCTATGTATATATGTAAATATTCTATTTTGAGACTCGATTTGCCGTTTTTGCCAGATTTTATCAGTTGGGTTCTTTTATAACCTTCCATTGCATTGAGTTATGCTGTTGAGTTAAGAAAGCCAGGCCAAGGGTTCGCTTGGGGCCAACAATGATTTTCGGGTGCCGGTCCCGCCCAGGGTGTAGGCTCGGGGCGTGACACTTTAGCTTCAAAAACTTAGTCTATATTTCATGCTCATTACCAGTCATAACAGAACCCAATAAAAGACGAAAGAAAGCATCGTTACCTCCCATTCCACCCGTCTTGGGCGCAGTGCTAGCAATAGAAGGATTAGTAGGAGCTTGAGTTGCTTGAGCAAAAGAAAGCACTCTAGGACCAACCAACCCTTCAAGAATGACATGATCTGTCGAGCGAACACTGGGTCTATGGGGGGAACATCGTTAGTCTCAGCTTGCACCTCTTCCTCTTGTCCCACATCCTCAACATCATCATTCTCCTCTTCAATCTCTTCATGATGCGTAGGTGGGTTCTCATTCACATGAGCATTCTCAATAAGAGCTTCATTCCCAACATGCGCTACTCTTCCACAACCTCTACCCATAGCCCTTCCTCTACCCCTGCCTCGACCGCGACCTCTCGCTACAAATTTCTCAGCTAGAGTATTAACGAGAGCTACGGGCCTGACGTCGTTGAATCTAGTATTAACCATCTGCGGACAGAAGAGTGAATGAGGTTAGATACCAATTTGAATCGTCAGATACCAAATGGAATCAAGTCATAGCACGAAAGGAGACAAGACTAAACAGAGAGATTTCCTAAAGTCCTGTAGCCTCTCGAAAAAAAGTAAAGGCGTTCCCATACCGTTTCGCAAGACTCTAGTAGATTCATTTTAGTACATCGAGATTAACGAACCTAGGCTCTGATACCAATTTTGTCACGACCTATACCGTCGTGATTGACACCCACACTAACTCTCCAGTGGTAAAACCACTACTACAACCTAAACCAAGCAACTAAACCAAAACTAAGGCATTTAAGTACACGAAAGTAGGAAAATACTAAGGAAAGAAAGAGAGTTCCCATAAACTCTAACAAAAGTCTAACAATAATAAACTAACAATGCGGAACTAATGCTTAGAACCTGAAAGTCAATGTACCAAAACATCTAAAGTTCAACAAGTCTAAACAAGAAGGGATACAACCCCAAACTAATGAGCTAATAACTAACTAGAAAAGTCTAAGTACAAAATGGTGGACATAGACGAAAGAGAACCTATGACAGCCCGAAAGAATGGCTCACCCTTGAATTCGAACGATCATTGATCTTCTAAGCGAGGTCTGTCAATAGCCACCGGAATATGCCTTGTACTCAACAAAAATAAGAGCAAGTGTAGTATCAGTACACAACCACAGTATACTGGTAGGATCACGTGGCTATCCCACTAAGTGTAACATAAGCAAGTCAATACAATATTATAAATATGCAAAATATCGAACATATACAATATCGATTATCACATGCTCAATAATATACACAATTATGACAAGTCATTGGTCCTCTCATGGAACCCAAACCCAAGCAGTTAGCATATTGGAACATGACAACTGATCCCATAATTATGCCGGAACGTGGCAACCGATCCCAATTAGTTATGCCGGAACGTGGCAACTGATCCATTCAACACACCACANCATGGAACCCAAACCCAAGCAGTTAGCATACTGGAACATGACAACTGATCCCATAATTATGCCGGAACGTGGCAACCAATCCCAATTAGTTATGCCGGAACGTGGCAACTGATCCATTCAACACACCACAATCACAATCACAATCACAAGTATCTTCTCAAGTTCATACAAATAAGTCATGATTCATGACATTCATCATTCATCTATCTCATTTACAACAAGTGTGATCAATAATGTAACATTCGCATACATGCAAGTATCTTAATGAAGCAAGAACAAACATAAATCACACAATCATAGAATCACAACCATGACCTACTTCGAAAAAAGATTTGAAACCCTAAGAAACTTGATCCTTCCCTTTCCGGATTCGTTCCGCTTGTTCTTGGCCTACAAACAATCGATATAATATGAAAATCAATAAACAATCAGTAATTACCCGAATAACTAACAATTCTATGAACCTTAGATCAAACCCATGATCCCTAGTATCCAAAATAGGGTTGTTTCCACCATGCATAGAATCTAGATAAAAACTTTCCCCCATCGATAATTACCCATTCTATTACGTTCTACGGATTGAAAAATGGATTCGGGGAGTGAAAAACTTACATTTAGCCTCAAGAATGGTGGAAAACTATTAAGAGTCGTCTATGGTCTGTTCCTTAGCTCTAAAAATCAAAAAGTGCAGAATGAGGTCGTTTAGGGGTTTATTTACGACCTTAAGTCGTGTCGAATCCTTCACAACGGCCCTCACCCCGCTGCAGCGGCCCCGCCAGAGCGGCAAAAACCCCCACCAAGGCGGCTTGCACGAACCAGTGAACTATTTTAATAAATCCAAGACCCCCATTTCACAACACACCTCTACTAACGACGTTCAGAAAATACCCTTCACGCTAAAATCGATTCCGGGAGTTCTACTCACCTGGATTCAATTCCGTATAGCCGTACGAATTCCTTAACCAGTTATCTAACTACTCATGTAATCAAAATCAAAATTAACCCACCCGATTGTTACCAGATTTCCCTACACCTTAAAGACTTTGATTTCGTCCAAATCTGGACTAGGTTGAGAAAATTCAAATACTACGAAAAAGTTTTCCGGTCCCAAATTTTCCCCTGTTGGCATTTCTATAACGACCGAAACAGATCATTACAGGACAATTAATGTTGGACATCCTAATATAATAGTGGACAACTATTGTTGGACAGAGGAAGTATAATTCATACTAAAAAAAAAAAAAGAACAAAAAATTCTTTCTCCATAGACAATTGACAAACAAGTATTTGCATAAAATATTTACTAAATTCAGAATTGAATTATTAATATTTGAAGTCATTTTTCTAAACTTCAAATCCGTAAAGTTAAATATTAATCTCACCTCTACTTGATTAAAGGAACAAAGAATGTTTTTTCCATAGATAATTGACTCAAACAATCAATACAGATGAAAAGGCAAGGTCAATGTTGCCAAAGTTTCTAGCGTAAAATAATTATTTTAATGCGTAAAAATAAAGATTTTTTGTGTTTAAATCTTTTATAAAAAGGATATATAAACAGAAGCTCGTAAAAAGTTACAAAATCAAATGCAGACAATTTTTATCCCTTAGGTTGTGTTTATTATGATTTTTTATTTTTCAATTTCTTCATGTTTATGGTTGGCTGTAATTTTGAAAAATATTTTTTCTAGAAAAAATAAACTTTTAAAAAATATGAAAAACAATTGTACAATGTTCCAAAAACACCTAATAAAAATCTTGATTTCAAATATCGTCAGTCAATATCCACACTATAAATTCTTGAAAACGTTGTATGGAAGAACGAACAACGCACAATTTATATGATTTTTAGGAGTATCCAAACTCTTTTCTATCCACTTGTTTAATGGGGACCAATGACCACGTGACAAATATGATTTACTCATTTTATTTATCTATTTTAAATTTTGTATGCTTTTAAAAAAATAATATTAATAGAAGTATTTTATCATAATATATATATTAATTAATGTATAAATGTAGATCTTGAGAAATAATTTGAGGATTAAGTAATTTGCGCAAATGGTAAAATAGGAATATAATAATTATATTTTCTTAATATGTTAAAAGTGAACGAAAAGAATATATGTCTTCAGTTACACCTTTCTTGATCGATAAAATTTCTTTTGATTTACCAATTATATGTTTGATCGTCTCTGAATAGGTATTTGACTAAATTTAAATTCGTATGAAATAACGAATAAAATCAGCAAAACGAACCTAATTAACTCAAGAAACACACATAAATTACAGCTACATCACGTTTTCAACATTCAAAAAATTGACTAATTTTCTTTTTTTGATGTCACGTTATTTACGACAATTTTTTATACACTACATTTATTACTTGTTGGATTAATAGGCAGTGATGGAGATGTTGGAGAAAATATGTTCATTCAGACTTTGATTTTTCAGGGGACAGCTGGCATAATTAATTAGGAGAAAATATGAGAAAAATATACTAAAATGACGTTAACATTAATTTTTAAAATAAGTAAAAATTAAGATGAATATAACGTGTAGTTACTAAATATTAAATATTTTAAAATGGAAGACTATTAAGATGATGAAATATAAGGTAATAGTAGAAAAAAATATACTATTTTTTGTCTTGAATTCTAAAGTAATGCTTATTTTGAGATATTTTTATTTGGCTAAAGTATTAATATTTATTTTGAGATGGAGGAAATATATTTTATGTTTGCATTTAAAAAAGAAATCCAAAATAAGTACTCAATTTAGAGTTACAGATAAAAATGCACTTTGGGATAACTTTTATGAAAATGAAATGGAGATCTAACATTTTTAATAACTAATTTCACCATATTTAATAACAAAATTAAATGTTGAGTTGGAAAAATAGATTCAGTTTGATTAAGATGTCAATGTACTTTTATTTTTATATTTGCTCCGTTTTAATTTATTTGTTCTAATTTGTTTTGGTGTGAATATACGTTTAAATATTATTTTTATCGTCCAATTTCTAAAAACTAGCAAAATCACTTAATTAGTTGGGTAAGTTACCTGACAATACAATCACCGATTATATATATATATATATATATATTCACTTTATTTGACAAATTTTAAGCTAGATTTGAAAATTGAGTGATGT
This sequence comes from Solanum stenotomum, assembly GCF_019186545.1. Lineage (NCBI taxonomy): Eukaryota > Viridiplantae > Streptophyta > Magnoliopsida > Solanales > Solanaceae > Solanum > Solanum stenotomum. The sequence goes on along the minus strand of NC_064290.1, from coordinate 6,548,296 downwards.
TTGGTAATAGTTTTGTGATTAATATTTGATTGTTTGAATGTATTTCATGAAATGTGATTTAAATATGGTTACTTTATGGAACATAAAAAATTTAGTATTAGAATTTGAAAAAAAAAAATTAGAATTAGAATTTTAAAAGTAAAAATATAGTAATTATATTTTTGGTAATTTCAAATTAAAATACAATCAAACGCTAACTTTAAAATAGAGTATTTTTTTTTTTAATTTTTGAATAAAAGATTTCGTAGTCAAAGAAGTCCTAAGACTTCTTATTAAATTTAACTTTAGACTTAATATGATATTGAATTTCCCTAGCCACATAAATTCTGATTGAAATAATAATGTAACTTGAAAAAATACTCGATATCACACCTTTATGATTTGTCCAAAGAAGTACTACTCTCTAAAATAAATTCAAAGACATGATGGATGTTTGATATTCTAAAATGGTAATAAATTGTGACTCATACTTTTAATTTTAGAGCTATTATGATTTGAGCTAGCTACATAAATTCTGGGTAAGATTGCAACTCCAAAAGCACTTGACATCATATTTTCATGATTTGTCTAAAGAAGTACGACTCCCTAAAACAAATTTAAAGACGTGATAAGTGTTTGATGATACTCTAAAATAGTAGTTACATCACTTGTGAGTGATTATTATTATAATCAAATGAGTCATAATTAGACTAATTTATACTAAGCTTAAACTTTAGATCTGTGATAATATTGAGCTAATTTTCCTAGCCACACAAGATTAGAAGCACCAATCAGCATCAAAACTTTATGATTTGTCTAGGGAAGTACGTACTAGCTACTCCATATATATGCAAACTCATAGACATGGTAGATGTTCAAAATTCTAAGATAATAGTCAATAAATTGCATGTGAGTAATAATTCTCGTAGTCAAACAAGTCTTATAACTTCTTATTAAAGTTTAACTTTAGATCTATGATGGTATTGAGTTGTCTCTACCTCTTAGCCACATTAATTTTGATCGAGATGGAAACTCCAGAAACACTGAGCATCACAAGTTCATCATTTGTCCAAAGAAGTACTACTCCATTAAACAAATTCAGAGACATGCATGGTAGATGTTAGGTACTCTAAAATACTAATATATCAAATCTCTTCACTCAGAGTGATAGTTCAAATAATAAAATGAGTCCAAAAACTTCTTACGTACTAAAATTTAGTAACTTTTTAGACCTATAATGATTGATATTGAACTGCCCATAGCCATGTAAATTCTGACTGATCAAATAACAACTCCAAAAACCTTAGACATCACAACTTTATTACTTGTCCAAAGAAGTACTTACTATTCTATAAAATAAATTTAGAGACATAATAGACGTTTGGTACTCTAAAATACTAATCAAATCGCATGCTGAGTGAACCTTCTTCCTTAACACTCTCATGACCTGTCTTTAAAGAAAAAAAAAAAAAACGCCTACACATCTACGTGTAAAACTGAAAAATTCATGTCAAGGGAAAAACTTATTTACTACTCCCTCCGTCCCTTTTTAGTTGTCCACTTTAGAAATGGCACACAGATTAAGACAACAATGATTAGCACAGTAAAGTTACAATTTTACCCTTATGACAACTTTTCACTTCAAAATTACAATCACTTCTTTGAATTTAAGTGAAATAAATTGGAGAGAAACAACATAGACTTTTACAATTTTCAAGAAGTGTAAATAAGGGTATAATAGGAAAAAAATTGTTGTCCTTTCTTGATTTGTCAAAATGGACAACTAAATAGGGACAACTAAAAAAGGAAATATGGACAACTAAATAGGGACGGAGGGAGTAGTGTTTTAACAAGTAAAACAAGTGAATGACATGTAGCTAGAAAGGACAAAATATGTAAGACATAAAATAGTACCTATAATTGAGCAAGTCAAAAGACTCAAATGCCCTTACAAATGATCCTATTTCGAAGTGTCAAATAAACAGACTGGATTGATTTGAAAGAATTAAAATAAATTGATTTCAATAAATGAGTGGATGGTTGATTTGCCCATAAATAAAATTTATTTAAGCTAAAATATGCTAAAATGCAAGTTATAACTTGATTTGTTCATTTTTTTACGAATTAGCAATTTAATGTTGTTGTTGTTTATAAAATTACATTAGACAAGTTATTGTTATATGTTGTGTATTGCTTTTGTTGTACTTTTTTTTTTCGTTAATTTGTATAAAACAGAACATCTCTTTCTTAATTTGACAATTTGATAATTCAACCTCTCATATAATATATTTTAAGTCGCAAAATTAAATGACATTTTGATACGTCTAATCAAAATATAGTAACAAAAAATTGAAACGGAGGAAATATACATTGATATACTATATATTCATAATTTTCCTCTTTTCGACTTTGACATCAATGACATGCACGTGATGGGTAAACAGTTGACTGTGGCAACTGGCAATCTGGCATGTATCGTAGATCTGCTAACATATCTTTTCACAAAGTTTCAATATATATATATATATATATTTCTATATTATTATATATATATTTCTCACTCAATGCGTTTATTATTTATATTTAAGTCTGATTAAATTTAGATTTGCGCTGAAAAGTTTCGTAATAAAGACGACTACTTAACCCAAGAGAACTCAAATGTGAAATCGGTAGGGGAACCAGGAATTTCACAAAGAAAACAGTGGAGGAGCCAGGACTTTCACGAACGGTGTCCAAAAATTACACAACAAAAACTCTTTTTAAAAAGGGGAGAAATTGTTGCTAGTGAGATTCTCATTCAAGGTGTCTAACACTCATTCAAAACATTTGAAACCATTGGGCTACAACATACGATTATGTCAAGGGTATCCAAAATATTTTATTTAATCATTTTGTGTATCATTTTGTATATACGATATTTTTTTCGATGAAATTGGACACCTTGACATGCATGTGCCTCCACCCCTGTCTGAAATCTTTGATTAAAAATAAAGTAATAAGTTACGTACCACTCTACTACAATCCTAATTGATTGTCAACATACATTTGCATGTGATTGTGGACCTACTTATACATATATTTTCATAAACAGGTCCCATCCACTAATTGGCATTCAATTAGTCAAAGTTTGCATATGTATATGCATGACGCGGGATAATTAAATTATTGCAGCCGTAAGATGAACATAAAGATAAAAAGAATAAATAGGTTTAACTCATCGTGAGATAACTAAATCTAGAGTGGATATCATTTTTTATTTAGACATTTTTATTAAGACTTATATTATTTAAATACATATAATAGAATTGATTTTGTTATTTTGACAGTTTTTACTGGATCAGTTAAATATGTAAGGAATGTGTAATTACACTTGTCGATAATATGTCAAAGTGGCAAACTTAATGAACACATGCCATTGGGAACGAAATGATAATTATAATGAATTATGAAAAAATATTACTTTTCAACAAAAGTAAAAACCAAAAAAATTAAAAATTCTTTTCTAATTTCGCCAAAAAATGTATAGCTTTTGCCGTAAAGATTTTCTATAAGCTTTTAAAAAAAAAAAATTCCCTAGATTTTCTAAATCTTTTTGACATTTTTTTTTTATTAAAAAAAGAGTCGAATATTCTCAGAAAATGGTATCAGTCATCATTTTTTTTCGATGACAAGATGGCTATGGTGGAGCATTTATTGATGATAGAATTAAATGAAAAATAAAGAGCAAAAGAAAGAGGAGGAGGAAATAAAAAGAATAATATGTTTTTTTAGGTATTTCACATGCATATATATGTTACGTTTGAGGTAAAAATCACACAAGTTGCTAAATCGATGAAAGTGTGTTAAAATGTAATAGTCCAACTTTACGATAGGTGTTTAAATGGGATAAGTGAAAGATGATGTAATTTTAAGTGTGTTTCGATAGGTTTAACCAAATAAATAAGCCATAAAACATATATGATAATTTGCATGCTTGACAACTATAATGCTTTTGTTGCACCTCCGACTCATGAGTATGGATATTGGTAAGAGGGTGTTTGGTTTGACTTATTTTAAGTAGTGTTTGATTTTTAAGTTTTTATTAATTTATTTTTTGAGATGTTTGAGAAAGACAAAAAGTGCTTTTAAGCGTTTACTTCTAGACAAAAAAAAAAGTATTAAATTAAGGTGAAACCCAAAAGTTTGGTATGACCAACTTATGACTTTTAATTTTTAACTTATAAGCTACTTTAAAAAAGTCAATTCAAACTTGGAAATCATGAATTTGTTCGTTTTAATTTATTTATCTTAGTTACTATTTGATGGTACTCAAAGAATATTTCATTTTTCATTTTTTATTTTTTGAAATGCTTTCTAAATATTTTGAACTATTAACTATTGTGTCTTATAGTATTTTTAGAATAGAATTTTTAAATATATATGTTTTGTTTTTTAAAAATAAATATATTGAGTTCAGACTGAACATTTGTTAGAAAAAACTAATCTATGTTGAATTAAAAATAAAAGTTAAAAACACCATATGAAACCAAAGGAGTAATTGATTTAGGCCAAACACATAAATGCTTTGTAAAAGTTGCCAATTTTTATAACCCAAAAACATAGATGCTTGGTAAAAGTTGCAAATTTTTATAATCCAAAAATCATTTTGGGATGCATCAATAAAATGATTAAAATGGACACTTATTTATTTCTTAAAAATTTAGTAGTATAAATAATTTTTTTTTATGTCAACAACATTTACTAAAAAAGTTATTTAAACTGAGTGGGTGACTTTCTATGTGAAATATCAATTGAGTGATATTTGGATTAAAATAAAGTTGAGTAACTTACTAATATAACTATTAATAGTTAAATGACTTTTTAAGATAACTACACATGTGACTTTTTAGTTATAAAACAAAGTTGAGTGACTTTCTGAGAACTATGTAATAGAGTGATCATTTAAGATATTATCTCAAACTATCACGTTTATTAATTTCATACTAAAACTATGTCTAATTTACATTAATTACTCCTAAACTATAAGTTTCAAGTGCTAAACCCCTCACTAAACTATTCACAAAGGACATTTTTTTTTCAATCTCACATAATTAATTAAGAACATTTTTACCCTTTTTTTTATTAACTAAAACTAAAAGGAAGATCTTCATATTAATTAATTTGGAGAAATTACTTCATGAAGGAAAACATTAGATATTTTTTCAAATGGTCGAATTACCTCAACAATTAAGGGATTTAATGTTGTAGCAACTTGAAATAGAACCACAAAATTTTAAATATCTAAATAGTTGATTGTCATATATTTGACAAAAACTTCATTTTTGAAGAAAAATAAATAAAAAATAAAATCTTAAGGATTAGAAATTGATTTTGATGTACAATAAAATGTACAACTACAAGCTCTATACCCATCTTCTGTAACTATACATTTTGCTTCAGTGATTGTACGTCCTGTTCCTTCCACACATTTGCTAAAACATCCATCTCTAAATTGTATTGTGCATATGTTAAATCCCAACTCAATAGTGCATGTGTTTAATCCATCGACTACTTCAATATTTCTCTCATCTGCGCGTCCACAAAATTAAAATACGAATTATTAACAGACAAAATTTATAGCTAAACAACAAAATCTATCGTTAATAGTATACCTGATATAACAACCAAGAGGATGAAGAAAATTACAAGTGATTTTGCCATGATGTATTCGCATCAATGATGATTAAATTACAATTTTCAAAAAAACTCTTTCAAGAACTTCCTTCTTATAATGTGTTTTATAGTTGGGATTTTAATAAATTTCTTGTTTTGTTTGTGTAATATATGGAATTTAATTAATTAGTCCATGATATTTTTACGAATTATGCATTTTTACAATAATATTTACTAACCATATCATTGTGAAAAGTGTTAAAAGTCATTATATAAATTTCCATAATTTTATAGTAAATTATTCAATATAGTAGGTATGAAATCTTTAATAATTTTTTTCCTGAAATGGACTATTTGTGCTACGTAAGAAAACCATTTCTTGATTTTTAGCTAAGATAAGATACTTTTCCAAATACGGACTATGTGTGCTATGTAGTTTAAAAGTCATGATCCCACTAAGTTTTGAGTTGTGGATCGATCCGACCCTCAAAGTTTTTATCTGTAAAAAAGGAGATAAGTGTTGATTTAAAATAAGAGTGGGAACAGTTACATAGTAACCGCTCCAACGTGCATAGTCCCTTATTTTAAATAAAACCTTTACGCTCTTCAGAAGAATATGAGACAGAAAGAAAAGAAACAAGAACAGAGAATAATATCATTCTTAGATTGAAGACATCCAACTTAAAAGGGCATTTAGTTTGTGAATCAAACTTTATTTCCTAGTGATGCAAAGAGGGACTTGAGTGCAATCCTGTTAAAGTAGCAAAATCAACGTTTTCCGCTTCAAATTAAGGTACACAACTTGTCGATTTTGCTCTATATCTCTTACAATCCCAAATTATGTATCAAAATACACTACATTTAAAATGATCTTTTATTGATAATTAATTAATGACAATAGTTTAATTGTTGACAATTAACACTCTTTGTAATGTCCCTGAAACCTATAGTAATATTGAATCTAATTATAACGATTAACTAATGCATATAATGACTTTAATTTTCTTTGTTAATATACCGTTAAAAATTATTTTTATCATAATATACTGATTTAAAATCATAATTTTAAATCACACGGCGAAACACCTGTTTATTGACAAAACTTCTCTCAACATTTAGTAAAAAGTGAGTGAGAAAAAGACTTGGAAAATTGGTGAATGAAATGTTGACTTACTTTAACAAAAGTTATATGATGCATATATGCAAACGTAAATGAATGAGATATTTCCTACGTCAAGTCTTCCCTTATCATTCACTAGTTTTTTTCTTTTCAAAAAGAGAAATATAAAACAATTTCTTTTTTCTGGGTCTAAGTAAAAATCCTGTCGGATGACGTAAAAAAGTAATAGAATTCCTTGACCACGAGATTACAGAAAAATTGAAAAAACACCTAGTAGAATCCACACCTGATCTAGAAACTTTCATATTAGGAAAATGTTAATATTTTACTACTTTAGTACTTTTATTTTTATTTTAAAACGAAAAAAATTTATTTACTTAATAAGAAGATTTATTCATTAAAAAAAAAACCGATCTAGACGATAAAGTTTCAATTGCATCTCTTTTCAGAACTTTTGATACAAACCAAAAAAATGCTTCAAAAACAGAGAATTTGTTTATGGACATATATATTTGGATTGTTGTGTCAAATGTCAATTATACACACTTCCCTTCTTCCCAAATCCCAATAAAATGCTCTTTCATAGTCTTCATGCTCTTATTCTTATTCTTCGTGAAGACAAAACTAATCCATCATAATTCGTTGATTTCACTATTACAAAATAATTTCAGACAACATTAAATATACATATTAATAAAAATATTAAAGTTATTATCGATTTTAGTTAATTGCTATTGAATAGGCTTTAGGAGCATTTAAAAAGAATATTAATTACCGCTAAAAATATCGAGAATTAAACTATTATTGTTAAAGATCATTTTTAATATTGTATTTTCAGTTTTATTTTCATGAATTTAACTATTATCACAAACTATCGATTTTTCTGACAAATAAAATGAGAGGAAGTGTATTTTTGTTCTTGCAATTACTTTATAGATGTGTAAGTTATGTTTGCATAGCATTAATACGTAAAATTTCAAACTCAATTATTTGATGAAATAGAATGACTTATTGACTAACAACTCTAGTAATACGAGAAGACAGTCCTGTGGGCATGTAACGAAAATCAAAATCTTATAATTAAACCATGGAAAGTATTTAAAATCCAATAATAATACTCCCACCGTTCATTTTTTTTTACTTGTCATTATTTGATTTGACATATCTATTAAAAAAATAATTATTAATATACGTATTTTATCAAAATGTTTTGTATTAGGTCTTAAAAATGATTTGAAAAATAAATATTTAATATTGAAGATAAAATATGAAAAAAAAAATTATTTTTTTAATATATTAAAAGTGATAAATAAAAATAAAAATTTATTTTAGGTAGGCGCCTATTAGGAATGTTTTTCCGATTCACATTCTTATGCTAAATGCCAAAAATGGGGCTGCGGGTATACTACTTTTACGAGAAAGAAAATAATGTCTAAATATGAAGTAACACATTGATGCCTTATCATGACTAGGACATAAAAAAAGTTCTTCCAAAAAAGAGTTAAAAATGTCTATGAATTATGTGAAATTGAATAAAAATATCTTTAACTAATATTTTCTCTAAATATGTCTGTGCCGTCAATAGTTTGACATCATGGCTAAATATAAAGTATTAATCATTGATGCCTCGTTGGACATGATTTTTTTTTCTTCGAATTTTTTTTAAAAATGTTCTTGAATTATCTAAAAATGCTCATGCCCTCAATAATTTGGTTAAAAAATATCCTCATTATTATTTAATGGGTCAAAATTGTTTTTTTCTTTCAAAATATATAAAATACGTTTAAAAAAAGAAATAATATATTTATCAGAAAAATATATTTTTGACCCACCCCTTATGATATTTTTAGAACAAATTATTGACAGTAAAGACATTTTAAAGCAGATTATTGACTAAGAGAATTTTTATTCAATTTTACATACTACAAAGACAATTTTTTTATCCTTTTTTGTTTTTGTTTCTTCACCTTTTTTTCCAAATAAACAAACATCTGTTTGATTTCATATTGTGTCAACTTTTCACTCCAAACTCCAAAAACAAAAAGAAATAAAAAAATAATAATAATCAGTTTTTCAAATTAAAAATGGGGATAGTACGTGGAGAGGAGAGGGGAGAGTTATGGTCGGTTAGTAAGAAAGTTTTATACCATTCTCTATTCTTTGGTTAATCTATAATGTATAACTAAAAATGTACCGCCGTCAATAGTTTATTTAATTAAAAAATGATTCCATTAATACTTAATGAGTAAATATTTTTTCAAAATAAATAAAATGCATTTAAAAAGAAAAAATATATATTTATTTTAAAAAAATATTTTCAATTCATTAACTAATAATAAGTGCATTTTTTGGACAATTATTGATAACATGGGAATTATTTTACCCAATAATTATTTAGAAACTTTTTGTTCAGTTTTGCCATAGTTCAAAGACACTTTTGATTCTTTTTCATTTTCACTTTTTTATAAAAAAATATGTTTGATTTTATATTACGTCATTTTTCACTCCAAACTAATATATATATATATATATATATAGTGTTATGAGAAGATTTAATGAGAAGAGCCTTTGATACGTGTAAAATTTTGTATTTAGTTAGGGATGTCAATGATCTGATCAGTTATTTAGAAAGGTTTATATCGTACTCATTTTTGGTTAATCTACTAGTTTGAAGTTAAAAGGGTCATTTTTTCCTTTAAAAATTAAAAACGGCACATCAAAAAAAAATTAACCGAAAGGGTAAAATCACTCCTGACGGAGTGATTTTGTTTTGATGAAAATTACGCCGTTCCGTTAAAAGAAATAAAAATTGTTGCCTTAAAAAAAATTATTTCTTTAAAATCGCTGCTATAGCAGCGTTTTTATAATAAAAAAGAAAAAAAGTATAGCATCGATTTTTTGTTAAGGAATTAAAAAAAAAACATAAAGAACAAGTTTAAAATTACATAAATTTCTGGCGGCAACCATTTAAAAAAAAAAACAAGTTATTTAAAGAAAAAATCGCTGCCTCGGCAGCTATTTTCAGTTTTTTTTTTTTTAATTTTCATTAAAATCACTGAAAGGGTAAATATTTTTAAAAAAAGCTTTTTATGAAAATCGCTGCCTTCAGTTTTAATTTTTATTAAATTCGCTGCAAGGTTAGGAATTTTTTTTTAAAAAAATTAATTTCTTAAACAAAATTAGCAGCGATTTAACTTCAAAACTTTTTTTTAATTGCTTATAGCAGCGATTTTACTTTTTTTTTTTATATATATAAAAACACTGCTATAGCAGCAATTTTAAAGAAAAAAAGAAAAAAAATTCTTTTAACAGAACGGGGTCAATTTTTGTCAGAATAAAATCGCTCCGTCGGAAGCGATTTTGCCCTTTTGGTTAAAAAAAATTTGATGTGCCGTTTTTATTTTTTGAAGAAAAAAGTTACCCTTTTGGCTCCGGACTCGTTAATCTACTATATATAGCCAAAATCAAACTATTTGAAATCATCCCAATTAAATTATTTGTTTTTTTTTTATTTCGATATGATTCTATTAATTTTTGATATTTTTAAAAGGTCACCTAAGTAGAAATTAAGAATTAAAAGACGTGGTACGAAATACTCAGAAAATGCAACATTATTGATGACCCTCGCAAATACAACGACATAATTTATTAATTGTGTGGAATAACTTATATCCATTGCTTCAAAATAATATTCTCATCCTAAAGTTTTTTGATGAGGCATGAGTCAAACATTGGTACCATAATATAAGTCCATCTAGCTTCGTTGACGCAGCATAGATACAACAAAGACACATATCAAATAAGATTTTTTCAAAGATTTAATTGTTGCACACAAGATTTTGAGATTGTCGCCAATTATTAGAGACTTTTTTTAGGGCATAATTTTTGGATCGATACTCGAAGTTACTAACTTTCAACTATCTAAGTGTTTATTATTTATTCCTTGCAAGTTATTTTATTATATGACCAATTCAATATATATATATTTAATTATTCCATTTTAGGAGTAAACACTGCACTTTTATAATTTCATCAAAGGTTTCTAATAATTGACAAAGATACTTAATCTGCCAGATTATGATGCTATGTGTCGTTGGCTTTGTAGTACTTACAAATTAATCTCAGTCACTAATTTCCACTAAAAAAAAAAGGAAAATCATAGGAAGAAGGTCATAAATATCGGCTTAAATAGTGATATTCCTGGTGCACAATGAAAGAGGGCCTCAAGACCATAAATTGACAGGTCCACTATTTGATTTTTGTTGTACGTTGCTACGCAAACATTAACTTATATGAAAAACTTTATTACGTGTTTCACATAATTATTAATATTAGTTGCGTGACAATTTTTTTTTATTCTCACAAAAAAAAGTAGTCTCGTGAACTATAAACTTCGAGTTTATTTTTCTTTTGAGACAACAAAAGGCCTCACATAATTATAAAAGACCCATAATAAAAATTCAGTCAAAATAATGACTTAAAAGATATAGCACGTAATCATTTAATTTAAGGGTGTGTTTGGCTGGAAGAAAAATATTTTCATACACAATATGTTTGGCTGGTCCATTGATAGATTTTTGTTGTACGATGTCAAGTGGTCCACAAATACTATTAACATAGGTACAAAACATAAAACAATTGAATAAAATATATAAATAAATATTTTATCTGTTTCAATTTACGTGACACATATAGTTAAATTTTGAAGAGTTAATTATATTTTATTTTAATCAAACTTTTTTATATGACTTAAAATATTTTAAGTTGTATTAGATTTCAGATATATAAAGTTTTATGTTTGAATTCACATATAAAAATACACCGATTATGTTTTTTGTTTTTTCCCATTAGTGTGTGGTACAATATTGCGAGTAATTTCACTCTCACCAAAAGATTGGTCTATTCTATACATAAATGCTTAACGAGTAGAAAGGTGCTTTTGCATTATACGTAGCGAAAATAAGAATATTTTGACGAAAGATAATGGAATTTTCTTTACAAGGCCCCATTTTTCAACGTGTTTCACGTTATGCTCCCTCTATATAAATAGACTCAAAACTTAAGAATTTTGTGATATATTCATTCAGGTTTCTCTACTTATATTAGTTATAAATAACTCATCGGAATTAATTAAGCGATGGTGAGAACACCTTGCCGCGACGAAAATGGTCGTAAAAAGGGTACTTGGACTCCTGAAGAAGACAGAAAATTAGCTGATTATATTACTAAATATGGATCATGGAATTGGCGACAACTTCCCAAGTATGCTGGTAAGAATTTAAATCGAACTCGAAACCATTAAGTTCAATATCTATTTAAATATGTAATTAATTAATTATCATACTATTGTAGTCTGTAGAGTTGTTGTAATTGACGGATATATATTATTGTCTTGGTGAATTAGGCTTAGCAAGGTGTGGGAAGAGCTGCAGACTTAGATGGATGAATTACTTAAGACCAAATGTTAAAAGAGGAAATTATACCAAAGAAGAAGATGAAATCATCTTGAACCTCCATGCTCAACTTGGAAATAAGTACGTTTTATCTATTTAAATTTGATGAATTCAACTTTTAAAATTTTCAGCATTGAATTCATTGTAGTAATGAGAGCTAATAATTGTTAACATCTATGATATCAGGTGGTCAGCGATTGCAGTTCACTTGCCAGGAAGATCAGACAATGAGATAAAGAATCATTGGCACACAACACTGAAGAAGCGAGCTAATTATAACTTGAGTGAAGGAAGCAAGAAGTGTAATAATAAGAAGAGTGAAAGTAATATTACTAAAAGAAAGAGTAATGTGGAAAATCAAAATGCAAGTGCTAATAACAATTATATGCATGAAAATATAGTATTGGAAAGTTCAGAATGGTCACCAAAGGAGTCATCAAGTGAAGAGTTATCCTCTATTGATTATCAACAAGACATTTTTCATGAAGAATTTGGTAATTTGGAGGAAATTACAAGTGGAAGTTTTTGGACAGAACCATTTGAAGTGGATAGTAAAATTGATTTTGTAGCTCCTTCAATTGATTATTGTGGACTTGTATGTCCACCTTCTCCTTTTATGCCTCATGAATTCTTTCACTTTGATGATTGTAATAATTATTGGTAAAAAAATAACATTCAAAAGAAGTACCTAATGATTCATCCCAATACATTCGACTTCATCGATGAATTACATTAGATATATTATTTATATTGTTGAAGATGAGTGTACTCATGTGAATCTATACATGTACATTACAACATTTTATATGAAATCAAGAGTAAATACTAAATAGCACTTTTGTTATCTCATTCTATTGATAAACTCTTTTTTAAATTTTGCAATATCTTGAATTATTACTTTTTTGAAATTCGCTAGGTTGGGGGGTGTCTAGGCTAGTTTTTTATTAATAAAAAAGAAAAGTGAACCTTAAGTAGAAGAGTACAAACAATATGTTAGGCATTATCTTATTAACCGTTCATTAATTTTAAATGTGTACTTTTGACCCCTCTACATGTAAATTTCACAAATTTACAAGAATAATTTATTTTCAGAATAAGCGTAAGATTATGATGTTTTTTTTTAATGTTTTATCTTACACATTTAAAATAAGTTAGAAAGTAAAGAAACATACTGATATTTTGAATTATCATTAAAAAAATTAGCTATTATTATAATTTTACCGGAAATAACAGGTTCGTTATAAGACCTGTTAGGAAATTTATATTTACCTATTATTATAGGTCAAATTCATTTTGTAATGCAAGACTATAGACACTGCCCATAAATGATCAATTGATTTTTAATCGTGTAAATAGGGATGATAAAATTAGCTCAAAAAATCATGAATTATTTGACGATCTGTATTAGTGTGAGAAAATTACTAATCCACTAATTATTAATTTAATTTATTTTAATTTGCCACAATTCATCTTAAAGTTAGATTAATATATATGTAGTTTAAATTTCTCATTAAAAAATCTTTAAATAGTTCTAAAAATATTATGATAAACTCACAAGTGTAGATTAAAAATCATTCAAGTTGTACTTGTGAAACGGTACTATCAAAAATCAATCTTCGTAAGCATAATTGAAAAAAGGAGGCAATTTTGTCTCCATCTATCTCTACTCGTACACTTATTAAAGTCATAATGTTTTTGTTTGCTAAGTTATAATTGTCATAATAAAGATAAACTAATTTTATAAGTTACTTGAAATTATAAAAGTACAAATTAATAAACAATTAAATAAATTGAATTATGATTCATTTCAGCCCATTTTAATACAATTTATTTTAACCAAAATAATTTTAAAAATGTTATTTACTCCCCTCTTCTATTTATTGAACTTATTTTAATCCGTTTAAATTTAAACTAATCTGTCCATTTAACACTTCCGAACTATTTTTAGCACCGGCCACGGAATGTTCTAAGAAAACGTTACACGATGGCAAAATGTGAACATTTTATTGTTATTCTCATTTCTATTTTCATTCAACATAGAAAAAGTCAGTTTCCACTTTATTGTGTTTGCCATTGAATCAACAATGTGAGGCATATTATTACTACTCTACAAATCTTATCTGACATTTATGGCTATTACCAAGTACTCTATCTTCCTAGTCCAGACTCCAATGATATTGGTAGATTCTTTCTTATATTATCATTTACGATATAAAATAAATAAATATTTTATTTTCGAATGGTACATACTTTTTCCTTTTCAATTTATACCATTTAGTTTGATTGGACATACAGAATTTAATGGATTCAATTTCTCTCCATTTCTTTTCTCTCTATTTTTTCCAAGTTTTAGTTTAGATTGGACACGCATGTCATAGTTTAGAATTAATAGTTAAGATCTAATTGATTAAAACAAAGTCCTAACCATAGTTATTTACTTCCATATATTTGCAATCTATTATATTTTTCCTAAATATATTAAAAACTTTTCTTTACTGCATACATATTTAAAACTTTTACTAAATACTTTTACTTTTTTGAAAAAAAAATTATAATACAGTTAAACGTTTTTTATTATTCTAATAGAGTATTAAGAGTTGCAGTGTCTATAGAGCAATATGGACTCCATTTAGGGAGTAAGAAAGAATTGAAAGTTGAGTGACAAAATTTATTTTACTCCTAAAATTTTAAAAAAAACGTCAGGTAACAATTTTTTATTTTTTATTTGGCAAATATTATTTGAGAAATGACAAATGTTAGGGAAAAAAGTAAAAAATCAGCATAAAATTACTCAAGTAATTAAAAAAAGAAATTCTTTTAAATATACTTAGAAAAAATATAATGTAAATCTAGAATTATTGGATAAAAAAAAAAATTAAGAAGCAAATATATGAAAGTAAATAACTATGATTAGGACTTTGCTTTTATTAATTAGATCTCAACTATTAATTCTAAACTATGACATGTGTCTCCAATCCAAGCTAGAACTAGGGAAAAATGGAGAGAAGAGAAATGGAGAGGAACCGGATCCGAATTTAATCAAGAAATATGGTAGGACTGTAATATATTCAAAATATCCTTAAAATAAATAATTTTTAAATTAGAAAAGTATATTGTTATGATTTTTTTATCAAATAAGTGGGACTTAACATAGATTACATATTGATAATATCAGTAAGCTGGGGCGGATCTAGCCTTATGGGCGGGGGTGCCACGTCACCCACTGACCTCGGTTAAAACTTTGTATATATATGTGTATAAGTATAACAAAATGAATATATATTACATCTGCCACCCTGTGAATAATATGTTCAATGGTGCAACTGACAAATGATGTAACTTTGAATGTAAGTGTCGAGGGTTCAATTCTCTTTTACAACACTAATTTTTTTAATTCTTTTCTTGTGTGAATTAGGGCTGGGCATTCGGTTCGATTTTGTTTGTTTTCTTCGGTTTTTTTGGTTTTTGGTTCTTGTACCACGTGTACCGAACACCGAATCAAATTATTTTGGTTCGTTTTTTTTATTTATTTCGGTTCGATTTATGTTATTTCAGTTCGGTTTTTTGTTATAGTCGCTGGTGGTCGTCGGTCGGCTGCTGCGTGATGCTGGTCGCTACTGCATGGTGCGTGCTGGCCTGCTGCAGTGTTGTATGTTGGCCTGCTGCAGTGTTGCGCGCTGTCTGCGTACTTCTCGGTCGGTCGTTGGCTTGTTGCTGATCGACCGGTCGCCGGAAGACGTGGGAAGTGGAACTGCCGAACTGGAAAGTTGGAAGCTGAAAAGTGAAAACTAACGTGGGAAGTGACTGATGAGTGATGTGTGACTGCTAAGAAAAGTGAAAAGTTTGAAAAGTAAAAGTTGAAACGTGAAGTTTGACCTAATTTTGCCTATTTATTACTCCATCTGTCCCATTTTTTGTGGCACTTTTCGGATTTCAAGATTCAAACAAGTCTATCTTTGACCGTAAATTTTTTATAAATCTTTTAAACATTTTGAATTATCAATTATTGTGACTTATAGTGCTTTTTACTTAGTTTACAAATATATAAATTTCATTTCAAAAAAATTGAAGATTTCATGCTCAAATTCCCGGTCAAACTTAAATTGTTTGACTCTCGAAAAATGACAAGTTTCACATAAATTGAGATAGAGGGAGTAGTTAATATTAATAATATTATAAATACAATATAATATATTTCGGTAAACCGAAATACCGAATAATACAAAACTACATACCTAAAATCGAACCGAAATACCAAAAAATATGAAAATATATACCGAAAACCGAATTACTAAAACCGAAATACCGATATAATTTGGTTCGGTTCAGTGTTTCGGTTTCTCGGTGTTTATGCCCAGCCCTAGTGTGAATGATTTTCAGGCTCTTCCTCTCTTTTTTTGTCTTTAGTTTAGTTTCTCGCCAAATTTTTTGTCTTTGCTTTAGTTTCTCGCCCCCTCAATTAGTTTCTTTATTTGCTACTCCTTGCTTATTTATCTATCTTTAATTGATACGAGTGTTGCGCGATTTTCTATATTAATTACAGATTAATATTAAATTTTGAACGTCACATAAAAGATTAATAAAAATATATTTAAATAGAATTATTTTTTTTGAAAAAGTTTTTAAAATGATGGATATTAATATGTTAAAGCTTTTGAATTTAAAGGTTCTTTCAATCTTTAACGTCACACTAAGTGGGGATAACTAAATTGAAGCTATAATTTTTATTTTTTCTCAACTATATGGTATTAGATGATGTATACAAATTTGAATTTTTAAGGTGAAAAATCTCTTATTTTCTCAAAGTTATAGAGAATAAGATATCTTATTCCTAAAAAAAAAAATCAAAACACACACTATTTAGGTGTATATCTTTAATATTAGAATATTTAAAAGAAAAAAAAACATTAATAAATATGTATATTTGATCAATGTATTTATACAAATAAAAAAAAACTAAATAACCTGAATCATAACCTAAAATGAAGGAATCGACCCAATTACCATTTAGATGATATGGCACCCCTAGCCTCCGAATCTTGGATCCGCCTCTGTCAGTAAGTATATCTCTTGTCTTGTCAACCATTAGTAGGAAGGGTATTTCCATAACAAATATATTGTTCTTTTTCAAATTGACTAAATTTGTCGTATAAATTGAGATAAAAGAAAGTATATAAATAATGATTTCTCAAAATCTTTAGTTTAAAACTTAAAAAGTATTTAGTATGAGTTAGAAAATCAATTGAACTATTTTGTTCCAAGTTCCAACAACAAATTTGAAGTTACACTCCTAAATTCAAGATCAAAATCGAACTCTAAAATCCAATGTAGTTGGTATTTTGAAAAATCCAATCAATTTTTCAATCCAAAATCGTTGGTTGAAACAATCTAGTAGTCACAGAAAATCGATCCAACCAATCGAGCTCGATTGATTTTTAAATCGATAGTTTTTTTTAAACCCAACTCTAGAAAATACATTTAAAAATCAATTAAAACTAATTACAATTCACAGGTAATTCGAGCACGGCCTGTTCTCAATCCGTTACCCAAAAAAACATTAAACAACTATATTTGTGTAAAGTCGTCAATATGGATCGATCTAGTTCATGCGGGTTAAATTTATGTGGGATTTGAAATTTGACGAATCAAGTTGGACTAACCAATATTTTGGTGGTCTAGAAAAAATCAAGTCCAAATCACCATCCAATATATGGATTGCAAGTCGCGTTGGGCCAACTCACTTTTTTTTTAAAAAAGAATATATTTATTATTGTAACATCTCGCAACTAGAAAAGAACTAGAAAGAAGTTTAAAAATCTGGAAATAGTTATTTTTGGAATAATAAAGAAATCTGGGAAATTGTAAGTAAGTTAAAGTTGAGTTTTTGGTCAACTTCAGATGGCCATAACTCCTAGCTCAGGATGAGTTAGGGTAGTTCCAGATATGGTTGGAAAACCCTTGGAATGATCTTTCTAACGCCGCTAAGTTTGAGCGATTCCGAATTCATATGAGCAAGGTATGCCCTTTGGAAGTCTGGCTGTTGGATTAAGGAAATGTTCAATCCGGAAATTTAAGGGGTATTTTAGTCTTTTCCCTGCCCTATTATTTTAATCCGATTTTAGGAGTTTAATATGGGTCAATTCATAACTTAGTCAGTTTTAGAATTTGGGATTTCACGCTAGGGCTAAGGAGAAATGAGAAGAAAAAAGAAGAAGGAGAAAAAGGGTAAATTCATCAAGATCGATCAAGAAAGTTGGTGTTTCGCTAAAGATTTACTTCTATCAAGTATGTGAGGCTCTCATAACGTTGGGCTCGTTCTTCCACGTGCCAAGCATATTAATTTCAATTTGAATTCGATCTAAATGAGTTTGAGTATTGATGATCTTCATATCTATTTTTGAGTTCATTTATTGTTCTTGAATTTGACTGAGTTGGGAAGTTGTGAATTCGTTACGTCACATCTTACAGTCGTTTCGAGTTAGGTTCGTAGGTACATTTGTTGAGTATTTGTATCTAAAAGTAATTTGAGATAAAAAATCGAATTTAAGCGAATTGGGGATAGAAATCGAAGAAGATAATTCGTCGGACGATATTTGATGTTAGTGGCGCGTCGCGCCCCCACTCCCCAGTTTTGAAAATTTCTGCTTCGCGTCGCGGAGCTGTCACAGAGTCTTCTGCATCAAAAAATGTTCTCGAAACCAAAATTTAAGTACGTCTCCACATCGCGGACCCAGCTTCATATTTTGATTTTCGGTCTTTTCTCATGTTTAGCTATCTAAAATCATTTTCTAAACAATATGAGATCTTTCCAATCACAAATCAAAATCCTTGAATCCATAATTCAATTCAAGGATTACTTAACAGTCAAGTCAAGAGCAGTTAAGGTCAAAGTCAAGAGTCAGGTTAAGATAAGTTCTTAAAGTTTTCAAAAGTCTTTCACAAATGTTTTAATTTTGTTTTAAGACTTAAGTTTTGAGTTTAGTAAAGATGTAAAGTTGAAGAGCTTCTCTTCAAAGGAGTATATGGGGACTATGTATTCCCAAAGAGATTGAAAATGTTTCCACATTTTTATAAGAATGGAAACTGAGATTTCCAAAGGGCATTTGGGCTAGTTTTCAGAAAAGAGTAATAGTTTTCTAAATAAAGTAAGAAGGGAAACTGAGATTTCCAAGTTAGCATTTGAGCTAAGTTTTTGAGCACTAATTTCAAATCACAGAAGAAATATGTTTTTTAAACATAAGAGCCAGTATATTTTGGGAGTAGTATTTTGCACCGAATTGGGAACGAGCATGAGTTCAGATAACTCACGTCACCATAAAACCATATAGCCACCATGGGTAGAAAAGGGTTATACTTTTTGAATGAATCCTTTTCGCAATAGACTAGTGGATCCATTAGGCAGTTCAAGTCCTATACCTTTGGCCGGGTATAGGATGCGCTGGCAGTGTGAGGTAGATCGTTGTATCATCACAATAGCTCTTATGTGATGGTTGTCGGTTAGAGAAACTCTCATAGAAGTATCGTATTTTTATATACATCAGTTTATTTATATTTTTACATACATCTCAGAGTTATTTGTATCTTTGCATACACACAAAGTTGATACCATGTTTTTAAGCAACTTTTCTTTATATTGCACTTGCTTTTAAAGTGCCTTATATTGAAATGAGTTCAGTCATGTTGAGTTGAGTTGACCCAGGTAAGCTCTTCAGTTTCTCTCAAATTCTATCTAGCCTATGTTGTTTTAGCATTCCAACTCGCATACTCGTACATTCAATGTACAAATGCCAGTTGACATGCATCGTCTTATGATGCAGACACAGGTAACTAGGATCGACATTTTAGTGCACCGNAGAAGTATCGTATTTTTATATACATCAGTTTATTTATATTTTTACATACATCTCAAAGTTATTTGTATCTTTGCATACACACAAAGTTGATACCATGTTTTTAAGCAATTTTTCTTTATATTGCACTTGCTTTTAAATTGCCTTATATTGAAATGAGTTCAGTCATGTTGAGTTGAGTTGACCCAGGTAAGCTCTTCAGTTTCTCTCAAATTCTATCTAGCCTATGTTGTTTTAGCATTCCAACTCGCATACTCGTACATTCAATGTACAAATGCCAGTTGACATGCATCGTCTTATGATGCAGACACAGGTAACTAGGATCGACATTTTAGTGCACCGTTGATCCAGTGAGCAGTTCAGACTCAGTCGGTGAGCCTCCTTGCATTTCGGAGGACCAATTTTCATTGTTTTCTAGTTTAGTTCATTAAGATGTTGTGGGGTCTGTCCCAACATCTATCTCAGTTGTTTTAGAGGCTTTATAGACAGTAAGAAATTAGTCCTTAAGTCTTTTATTTCCTATTTTAATGATTGAGACTTAAGTTACCACTTTGGCCAGTGAAGGTTATTTTAATACATTTTAAGTATTTATTGAGCAGTTCAGTTTTCTTTTGAAAAAAAATTTCTTCATGAGTTAAGTATTCTGCTGAGTTAAGTAAGCCAGACCAAGGGTTCGCTTGGGAACGACGATGGTCTTTGAGTGCCAGCCATGTCCAGGGTGTAAGCTCGGGGTGTGACAAACTTGGTATCAAAGCATAGAGTTCAAGAGTCCTAGGGAGTCTATGAAGTTGTGTCTGTATAGTCCTGGTTATCGGTGTGATGCACGCCACATCTATAATTAAGAGGCTGCAATATTTAGGAACTATCTCACTTATTTCATACTCACTTCATGCTATAGAGTGTATCTCTATAAAAGTTTCTTTCTAACTTGTGCTTACGCGTAATCGATTTTTAGTTAGCATATGGTCGAGAGTGCCTTCATGAGGCGTTTCTTTCCTCGTGATCTAAGAGAAGCAAAAAGATGGTTGACGACATGAGGAGCAGGATGAGTTTATTCGTTGTTGGGTTGACTCGTCTGTCAAGTAAGGAAAGTAAGGCAGCCATGCTAATAGGTTACACGGGCATAGCAAGGCTGATGATTCATGTGCAACAAGTTGAGAAGGACCAGTTGAGGGATAGAGAAGAGTTTAAGAATAAGAGAGTTAAGACATTAGAAAATGAATTCGGGTAGTAAAAGAGTAATGCAAACCGGTCTTCTTTCCAACATAAGCAGAAATGACCTGCTTCATCATCTGCTAGTGCACCTACACCAANTAAGAGAGTTAAGACATCAGAAAATGAATTCGGGTAGTAAAAGAGTAATGCAAACCGGTCTTCTTTCCAACATAAGCAGAAATGACCTGCTTCATCATCTGCTAGTGCACCTACACCAAGGAACAAATGTGAGTACAATAGTCAGAATTCTAACTTCAGAGCTAGACCTGCGCATTTGCAAGGTAGTAAGGTACAAGGGGGTGGTACTAAGACTCATGCATGTGCTAAATGTGGTAGGAGACACTCGTGGATGTGTAGTGATGACTCCACTAGTTGCTTCAAGTGTGGCCAGAACGGTCATTTTTATGAGAGAGTGTCCTAAGAGCAAACATAGTAGTGGTAATAGGGGCAACAGAGCCCAGTCTTCTTCAGCTGCTCCACAAGATAGAGCTGCATTTAGATGAGCTACTTCAAGGGTAGGAGGATAATGAAATCGTCTTTATGTTATCATTAGTTGCCGAAAGCGAGAAGATTCACCAGATGTTGTCATTGGTAAGATCCAAGTCTTAAATTTTGATGTTTTTTCTGAGAAACTTCTTAAGCTTTCAATGTTTCTGCACCTGTTGGTGAGTCTATTCTAGCAAAGAGAGTCTATCATGATTATTCTGTTTCCGTCAATCACAAGAGTACCATGGATGATTTAGTTAAGTTAGACATCGTAAAGTTTGATGTCATTCTAGGTGTGGACTGACTTCATGCCTGTTATGCATCAATAGATTATATGACTCGACTAGTTAAGTTCCAGTTTCCACTGAACCAGATATAGAGTTCAAAAACAGTTCAACAGTGCCTAAGGGTCGTTTCATTTCGTACCTTAAGGTAAGAAAGTTGGTTTCTAAGGGGTGTGTCTATCACTTAGTCCGAGTTAATGACTCAAGTGTCGAGGTACCTCATATTCAGTCAGTTCCAGTAGTAAAAGAGTTTCCAGAAGTCTTTCCAGATGATCTTCTCGGAGTCCCTCCTGAGAGAGATATAGACTTCGGTATAGATCTTCTTCCAGATACTTGTCCGATATATATTCCGCCATGTAGAATGACAACAACAGAGTTGAAAGAGCAGTTATAAGATCTGTTAGATAAGGGCTTTATTCGACCAAGTGTCTCACCTTGGGGCGCTCCGGTCTTGTTTGTGAGAAAAAAAGATGATTCCCTTAGGATGTGTATAGATTACCGTCATTTGGACAAGGTTACTATCAAAAATAAGTATCATCTTTCAAGAATTGATGATATATTTTTATCAGCTTTAGAGTGCTTCTTGTTTTTCAAAAATTGACCTCAGATCTTGCTACCATCAGTTGAAATGGAATGTGATATTCCCATGACAGCATTCATGACCCGTTATGGTCATTATGAGTTTTTGGTCATGTTCTTTGGTTTGACTAATGCACCAACATCGTTTATGGATCTTATGAATATAGTCTTTAAACCTTATTTAGATATGTTTGTTATCGTCTTCATCGATGACATACTAATCTATTCAAGGAATGAAAAAGATCATGCTAGCAATCTCAGAATAGTTCTTCAAACTTTGAAAGATAAAAGTTATATGCTAAATTCTCTAAGTGTGAATTTTGTCTTGAGTCTGTGGCATTCTTAGGCCATATTGTGTCTGGAGAAGGGATTAAAGTTGATACTCAGAAAATTAAGGCAATGCAGAATTGTCCTAGACCCACCTCTCCCACTAATATTAGGAGTTTCTTGGGTTTGGCTGGCTATTATAGAAGGTTTTTAGAGGGTTTTGCATCCATTTCGTCTCCTTTGATGAAGTTGACTAAGAAAATAGTGGAATTTCAATGCTCTAAAGCTTGTGAGAAAAGCTTTCAGAAATTGAAGATAAGGTTGACTACTGCCCTAATTTTGACCTTACCGGAAGGTACTCAAGGTTTTGTGGTGTATTGTGATGCATCTAGAGTTGGTTTGGGTTGTGTTGTAATGCAAAATGGCAAAGTTATAGCTTATGCCTCAAGACAGTTGAAAGTTCATGAGAAGAACTACCCAACCCATGACTTAGAGTTGGCTGTTGTAGTATTCGCTTTGAAGATATGACGTCATTATTTGTATGGTGTTCATGTTGATATATTCACTGATCATAAGAGCCTTCAATATGTGTTTACCCAGAAAGAGCTTAATCTCGCACATATGAGGTGGTTAGAACTACTCAAAGATTATGACATGAGTATTTTTTACCACCCAGGTAAGACTAATGTGGTTGTTGATGCTTTAATCAGGTTATCTATGGGTAGTACCTCCCATGTTGATGAAGAAAAGAAAGAGTTAGCGAAAGATGTGCACAAACTTGCACGCCTGTGAGTCAAACTTATGGATTCCACAGAAGGAGGAATAATGGTGACGAATGGGGCTGAGTCATCATTAGTGTCAGAAGTAAAAGAAAAACAAGACCAAGATCCCATTTTGCTTGAGTTAAAGGCAAATGTTCAAAAGCAAAAAGTATTAGCTTTCGAACAAATGGGAGATAATGTATTGAGATATCAAGGTAGATTGTGTGTACCTATGGTGAATGGACTCCAAGAGAGGATCACGGAGAAAGCTCATAGCTCCAGATATTTCATTCATTCGGGTTCCACAAAGATGTATCGCGACTTGAGAGAAGTGTATTGGTGGAATAACATGCAAAAGGGCATTACAGAATTTGTTGTTAAGTGTCTAAATTGCCAGCAAGTGAAAGTTGAGCACCAAAGGCCCGGTGGTTTGGCGTAGAATATAGAACTTTTGGAATAGAAGTGGGAGATGATTAATATGAACTTTATCACAGGTTTTCCAAAGGTTTTGCAGACGACATGATTCCATTTGGGTGATGATCGACAAAATGACAAAATCAGCCCAGTTTCTGCCGGTAAAGACTACCCATTCAGCAGAAGATTATGCCAGGTTATATATTCAAGAAGTAGTAAGAATTCATGGAGTCCCAGTTTCTATTGTTTCAGATAGAGGTGCACAATTTACTGCACTGGAAATCTTTTCAGAAATGCTTGGGTTCAAAGGTGAACTTAAGTACTGTTTTTCATCCTCGGACTGATGGGCAAGCAGAGCGCACTATTCAGACATTAGAAGATTTGTTGAGGGCTTGTGTGATTGATTTCAAAGGGAATTGGGATGATCACATATCTCTCATTGAGTTTGCTTACAACAACAGTTATCACTCTAGCATCCAAATGGCTCCTTATGAAGCTCTTTATGAGAGAAGATGCATATCTCCTATTGGATGGTTTGAAGTTAGTGAAGTAGGGTTTATAGGACCAGATTTAGTTCACCAAGCTATTGAGAAGGTGAAAGGGATTCAAGAATGGTTGAAAACGGCATAGAGTCATCAAAGATCCTACACTGATGATAGGAGAAGGGGGTTAGAGTTCGAAGTAGATGATTGGGTATATTTGAAAGTTTCACCCATGAAGGGTGTTATGAGGTTTGGTAAGAAAGGGAAGCTTAGTCCCCGGTATATTGGACCTTATCGAATATCCAAGAGAATTGGCAATGTAGCTTATAAGTTGGAGTTACCACAAGAGTTAGCCGCGGTTCATCTGGTGTTTCACATTTCTATGTTGAAGAAATGCATGGGCGATCCTTCATTGATCATACCTACTGAAAATATTGGGATCAATGATAGCTTATCTTATGGGGAGATTCTTGTTCAGATTCTAGATCGTCAAGTTCACAAGTTGAGAAAAAAAGAGGTAGCATCAGCCAAAGTCCTTTGGAGGAACCAATTTGTTGAGGGATCTACTTGGGAAGCTGAGGAGGATATGAAGAAGAGATATCTCAGACCAATGTACTAATTTTCTCCTTAGTACTATCTAAATTATGAGTAAGCATGTTATTTGTTGCATTTGCTTGTTGGGTGTTTGAACTTGATGTCACTACCCTTAGCTTAGTAAGAGTAAATCTCATTTGAGGACGAATGTTCCCAAGGGGGAGATATTGTAACATGTCGCAACTAAAAAAGAACTAGAAAGAAGTTTAAAAATCTGGAAATAGTTATTTTTGAAAAGTATAAGGAAATCTGGGAAATTGTAAGTAAGTTAAAGTTGAGTTTTTGGTCAACTTCAGACGGCCATAACTCCTAGCTCATGATGATTTAGGTGTACTTCCAAATATGGTTGGAAAACCCTTGGAATGATCTTTCCAACGCCGATAAGTTTGTGCGATTCCGAGTTCATATGAGCAAGTTATGCTATTTGAAAGTTGGGCTGTTGGATTAAGGAAATGTCCAATCTAGAAATTTAAGGGGTATTTTAGTCTTTTCACTGCCCTATTATTTTAATCTGATTTTAGGAGTCTAATATGGGTCAATTCATAACTTAATCAGTTTTAGAATTTGGGATTTCACGCTAGGGCTAAGGACAAAAGAGAAGAGAAAAGAAGAAGTAGAAAAGGGCAAATTCATCAAGATCGATTAAGAAAGTTAGTGTTTCGCCAAGGATTTACTTCTATCAGCTATGTGTGGCTCTCATAACGTTGAGATTGTTCTCTCACGTGCCAAGCATATTAATTTCAATTTGGATTCGACCTAAATGAGTTTGAGTGTTGATGATCTTGATATCTATTTTGAGTTCATATATTGTTCTTGAATTTGACTGAGTTGGGAAGTTTTGAATTCGTTACGTCGCATCTTAGAGTCGTTTCGAGTTATGTTTTTAGGTACATTTGTTGGGTATCTGTATCTAAAAGTAATTTGAGATAAAGAATCGAATTTAGGCGAAATGATGTTAGAAATCGAAGAAGAAAATTCGTCGGACGATATTTGATGTTAGTGGCGCGTCGCTCCCCCACTCCCCAGTTTTGAAAATTTCTGCTTCGCATCGCGGAGCTGTCACAGAGTCTTCTGCCTTAAAAGGCGTTCTCGAAACCAAAATTTAATTATGCCTCCACAACGCGGACCCACCTTCGTATTTTGATTTTCGGTCTTTTTCTCATGTTTAGGTATCTAAAATCATTTCCTAAACAATATGAGATCTTTCCAATCACAAATCAAAATCCTTGAATCCATAATTCAATTCAAGTATTAGTTAAGAGTCAAGTCAAGAGCAGTTAAGGTCAAAGTCAAGAGTCAGGTTAAGATAAGTTCTTAAAGTTTTCAAAAGTCTTTCACAAATATTTTAACTTTGTTTTAAGACTTAAGTTTTGAGTTCAGTAAATATGTAAAGTTGAAGATCTTCTCTTCAAAGGAGTATATGGGGACTATGTATTTCCAAAGAGATTTAAAAATGTTTTCACATTTTAATAAGAATGGAAACTGAGATTTCCAAAGGGCCTTAGGGCTAGTTTTTAGAAATGAGTAATAACTTTCTAAATGAGGCAAGAAGGGAAACTGAGATTTCCAAGTTAGCATTTGAGCTAAGTTTTTGAGCACTAATCTCAAATCACAGAAAAAGTATGTTTTTAAAACATAAGAGCCAGTATATTTTGGGAGTAGTATTAAGCACTGAATTGGGGACGAGCATGAGTTCAGATAACTCAGGTCACCATAAAACCATGTAGCCACCATGGGTAGAAAAGGGTCATACTTTTTAGATGAATCCTTTTCACAATAGACTAGTGGATCCATTAGGCATTTCAAGTCCTATACCTTTGGCCGGGTATATGATGCGCTGGCAGCGTGAGGTAGATCGCTGTATCATCACAATAGCTCTTATGTGATGGTTGTCGGTTAGAGAAACTCCCACAGAAGTATTGTATTTTTATATACATTAGTTTATTTGTATTTTTACATACATCTCAGAGTTATTTGTATCTTTGCATACACACAAAGTTGATATCATGTTTTTAAACAACTCTTCTTTATATTGCACTTTCTTTTAAACTGTTTTATATTATATGAGTTCAGTCATGTTGAGTTGAGTTGATCCAGGTAAATTCTTCAATTTCACTCAGATTCTTTCTAGCCTATGTTGTTTTAGCATTCCAACTCGCATACTCGTACATTCAATGTACTGATGTCAGTTGGCCTGCATCGTCTTATGATGCAGACATATGTAATTAGGATCGACATTTCAGCGCACCGTTAATCCAGTGAGCAGTTCAGAGTCAGTCGGTGAGCCTCCTTGCATTCCGAAGGATTTATTTTCATAGATAAGGCATGATAGAAACTTTACCAAATCACAAATTATACAGGACGACTACCTAGCATTTTTCAATAAACAAATTAAAATAACGAAAATATCTTATATTAAATCTTAACAACAATCGGCTTGTTGCGGTGGGGAAGCCGTGCTCACTTCTTTGCAAAAAAAAAAAGAAAAAGAAGTTTAAATGTATAACGTTAAGAATTGTATCAAGCCACAAAAATTTTACCTTTTTAATCTTAAATTAAAATCCGACAAACAAATTAAAATATAATGAGTATTCACAAAACTTGTGAAACGTGTACTATATATGTTCAATAAAATAAATAAAAAGTGAGTGAGGAAAAGACTTTGGAAAGGTAGCAAACGAAATGTTGACTTGCTTTATATGGATGATATTGTTCCCTACGTCAAGTCTTCCCAATAGACTTTGAAAACTTTTTAACAATATTATTAAATGGGCTTAAAAGTGATTTGGAAAATTAGAACTTAACGGTAAGGATAAAATATTAAAAAATTATTTTTAATATATTATTTTTATTTTAATTTATTTGTTTGGTTTTAATTTGATACAGAGTTTAGGAAAGTAATTTTTTCTCAATTTTTTAGAATGTACTAAAATATTTTTTAATTTAGTGATCTTAAATATGTCACGTAAAAAAATAAAATTAAAAAGATCATTTGTATAAAAAAAAAACTAGAAAAATAGTAAGACGAATAAATTAAAATAAAAAAAATAATAAAAGTAAACGGAGTACCTCCTTTAATATTCCATTATTATTCACTCTTTTTCCCAAAAAGAGAGGTATAAAATAATTTTATTTTGGGGTCCAAGTAAAATCCTGTCTGGTGGAAAAAAAAAACCAGTGTAAAATTATTAAAGAACACGTAGTAGAATCCACACCTGATCTACAAACTTTCCCTAACAGGATAATATATTTCAATACAAATAATATTTTTTTAAAAATCAAGCATATTGACTAATTATCGATCAAATCAAAATTGAGTATATCATGAATCAGAGATGGGGATCTATTATCCACTTCATAGCATCATTCATAAAATTCGAAGCCCCAGCTAACTGGTGGACACACTGATTCGCTGATCTGTTAACGAAAGACAAAGAAATAGAAGTAAAGCCACACATGAGTGCTTTACAATCATGAATAATAACATCAAAGTAAGAATAGTTTTCGTAGGCCTTTTCTAGCGCTTGTTTAACCAAAAGAATGTCCATCTCTACAATTATCGAGGCTGCTGCAAAGTGTTCCTTTAGCTAGCTTAGTGCTTCTCGAACACCCAAAGCCTCGCCATAAGTGGATCATGTTGTCTTCCTAACCGACTAGAGCGGCCTCTGATGAAGCTTTCATGAGAATCCCGAACTAGCATGCCGATTTCAGCTATTCCGGAAGCAAGATCTCAGGAAGCATCAATGTTGCATTCAAAGATGTTCTTACCAGGAGGAAACCATTTTGTTACGGAATCAGTATAAAATAAATAGTATTTCACAAAATCAAGAAAGCCTTAATGACATTCTTTTATTTATAAATAAAGAAAGTTTTACCTGATAAAAAACGATTAAAAATATATATATTTTTGAAGAAACTATCAATATCACTATTTATTTTGAAATAAAGGGAGTATTACTTCGTCCATTCAATTTATATGATGAATTTTTTTTAGTAAATAAAAAAATAAAAAATTTAATTGTGTAGCCTTTCAAATTTATTTTATACATAAGAGAGATTTCAAAAGATTATTTTCTTCAAGTTAACTTGTAGGTATTCATACGAGATCATTTCCACTAAAATAGAAGGAATATCATATTGTATATAAATGAATAAATTTGATAGAAATTTACTAGCCAAAAAGTGAGATATGAACAAAAAAAAAGACAAAATTCTACTATATTATAAAATGGAGTTTAGGCCCATATATATATGTGTCACAAATGGAAAAGTCCCAATCAAGGAAATGGAAAAGTCCCAATATATCATTTACAAATAACTTAAAAAGCATTAAAAATTACAATAATTACCAATTTAAAATATTTAAAAGCTATATAATAAAATAGGTTGACTCTCAGAATTCTATCAGGCTCACATATATTGGGACAGAAAAAATAACACATATCATTTTAAAATTACCAAAAAAGTATTATAAATAATAATAATTAACAACTTAAAATATCTGAAAAACATTTTAAAAGGGTTAATTTTGTAATTTTATCCATATCACATAAATTAGGACAAAGTGACCAGTAATGTACGTTATTTCAAAGTTACATAAAAATATTATAAATCACAATAATTAATAACTTAAAATATTTTTTATAAGAATATGAAAATTTGGATGACTCTCCAAATTTCATTTGTGTCACATAAATTGAGACAACAAAAATAACATATATTGGGTCCATTTTAATTTATTTGTCTTATTTTTTTATTATATTTAAAAATTGCGTAAAAATACTATAAATCATGATAATTGACAACATAAAATATGTTTTGAAAATAATACAAAAAATTCCACNGTCTTATTTTATTATTATATTTAAAAATTGCGTAAAAATACTATAAATCATGATAATTGACAACATAAAATATGTTTTGAAAATAATACAAAAAATTCCACTGATTCTTGAAGTGAATCTATCGTAAAAATACTATAAATCATGATAATTGACAACATAAAATATTTACAAAATGTTGTATGCTGATAGCCTTATTATGCCTTAAATAGCGTCAAAGAAAATACATGTTTGTGATAAAAAAAACTTATTTCTTTATCCACACAAACAATCGCTTCAAAAACTCGGTTATTAGCCCCAAAACCCATTTATATTATTGGGCCCGTGCATAGCACGGGCAACATTATCTAGTACTAATAAAAAAGAGAGAGTAGAAGGCCAAAGAAATTGAAAAAAATACATAGTTCTTTTAATCATTTAATTAGAAAATAAGAGAATAATAGAAAAAAGATTTAAAAAAATAAAAAAGTATAATTGATAATTTGAAGAGAGATATAAGAAAATAAAATAAATGATAATAATGAATTTCGAAGTAATAAAATATTGTAATTGACAAATTTATTACATTAGATTTATTTAAAAAATTAAATAAAATTTGACGAATGATTTCCTCTTAACATTTGAAGACCATCTTTTGTTGCTTCTGATAAGCAAAGGGTAAGATTTTGTAATAGCATCTTCTCTTTTGAAGGATACACATATTGTATTTGGAGAAATAACTATTTAAACTTCTACTTTATTAAATTAATTTAACTATCTCTGTTGATGATCTTCGCCAACGTCATTAAACTTCATTCTTCATATCTTGATGAATTTGAATTAAGTTAATCTGACCTCTGTTTGATAAATTTTACACTGCTATCAAATATTTTTTTGAGCTATTATAACATAAGAAATTTTTTTAAAAGAATATATCTATGATCTTTATCAATGATCATGAATTGTCAGATCATTTTTTATATGTCATTTCCTTTGATGAATCAAATGAAGGGAAAAAATTAAAAAAGAGGAGATATATTGATTCAGCCACTAATATTTTGTACTAGTAGACAGAGAAATCTTGCAGATTATGATGCCATGTGTTGGCTTTTAAGTATTTTCCAACAAAAGAAGGAAGAAAGTCATAGTTAGCGGCTTCAATGGTCTATATAACGGTCCACTCTTTGATTTTTGTTGTACAATGCTTTTAAATTTCAAACTCTCCGCAGACACTAACTTCTAAACGAAAATTTTTATTATAGGACACACGTGAATTAATTGGTGATTTCTCCATAAATTGATATAATCTTATTTATTGACATTTATATTATAAAAAAAAAGGCTAAATTCGTTTAATATATATATATTGTTGAAAACTATATGCACAGTAGAAGCATATCAAAATCTTACTGCTTATATGAATAATAGATAACTAAATTGTTTATTCTAAAACACATAAACTTACTGAAATTTTATCTCTTGAAGCGTGAGCAGATGCCTTCAAGCGAATCCACAAGTTAGACAGACCTTCAAGCGATTCCACAAGATAGACAACAACTACGGTCTTCTACAATGATCCCAAGTTCACATCCGAACTCTCTCAATACTTGGGTGGGCAAGTATCGAATAGAAAACTGAATCTCTTTCTAGGTTAGAAGACTCCCTACTTATAGAGATTTCTTTTCAGTCCAAAAAGGAGAAGAAAATCCAGTTTTCTTGAAAAAAAAAAACAAGAAACTAACGTTAGTCTTCCTTTTCCCCCTAGAAAATAAGATTCTGAGTTCTAGTTAAATATGAGCACGGTAGGGACCACATAATTAATTATTGAGGCTTCCTATTATGGAAATAATTCCAAATTATTAATTTGAATTATTCTTACCATAATAAATTACAAATCATTTCACTAGAAATTTGTAATTGCACTCCTCTATTTATATTTCGAAATTTCCCATTAAACACTTGTGTAATTCCTCATGTTAAGATTATAGATATTAATCTATAAATTATATTACTGACGAATAGAGCACTACTTAGCGTATTTCATGTGTTGGATTCATAAATCCACTTGCAAGGTTTGACACGATAAAACTTATAAGTTTCTCAAAAAGGCATATATCGATCAATCTCTATAACGAGACATGAATTCCATCAACTAACTTATAATTTCACAAATATATATTATTATCATCCAAAGCATATTAACCCATCTAAGAATCTAACATTTTAATAAATCAAAACGATAATTAATAGATATACAAATCATAATAGTTATATCAAGATTGAGAATATAAGTACATTTAATTGTTTAGAGATTATGTTTTTGTCAGTCAGTCTAAAACAACTATCTCTACTCGGTCTCATTCAATATATACAAAATGCATTAGCACAAGAAGTTGAAACTATACCATTCCTATAATCAATATAAATTATATAGGGAAAAAGGACAAATATACCCCGAACTATCGTAAATGGTATGCAGATACCCTCCGTCATACTTTTGGGACATTGGTGCCCCTTCTGTCCAAAAAGTAGAGCATATATGCTCTCTACTCTAACGGAAGACTAAATAGGGACACGTGGCGCAATCTTATTTGTCGATAAATATCGAATCGGTGGATAAAATTATGACACGTGTATGTCCGTTAGTATAAAGTGTATATATGCTTTAGTTTTTGGACGGCAGGGACACCAATGTCCCAAAAGTATGACAGAGGATATTTGCATACCATTTACGATAGTTCAGGGGTATATTTATCCTTTTTCCCAATTATATATAATCTTGTGCTACAATCGTACCGATGACATGTCCAATTTCCATCCTAGATTGTGAACAAAAATTTTTATACTTATAAGAACCGATGATTTAATTCTCTGTGTATAAGCTAAAACTCTATACACTAAATCATCTACTATATAAGTAAACAGACACCATAAACAAATATATGATATATTAAAACTAATAAATATTATATCTAAATACATGCTCAATAGTATATATCCCAATATATATATATATTATATAATATATATAGGTCTACAAATTTTGAGTTCATTTGCTTGTGAGACTAAAAAGTAAATGCTAACTTCTTTTTATTTTTATTAGAGAATCATATTTAGTAAAAAGTCTTTTTTTTTTTTTTGGAATTTTAGAGAAAATATTTTTCATTATTCATAACATATATGTAAGGGGTCGTTCGGTGTGAGAGATATAAATAAAAGTGATGGGATAAGAAAATAGTGATGAGATAAAAATTTTGTATCTTGTTTGGTTGCCATGTTTGGGATAACTTATCCCACTATTTATATCATAGTGATGGAATAAGTTATCCCATACACATGGTGGAATAAATTATCTCAAAATAGCCAACCCTAGGATAACTAATCCTGTGATAACTTGTTCCCAATCAAACGATCCCTAAGTCTAGATTTCAGACTTGATAGACTTTTAGCAATTGTCTCTATGATTTCACTACATGAATGGTCCAACTACAGTAATATCCTTTTTGTTGTCCCTGTTGGAGACACATTTAGGAAGAATTAGAAAAAAAGGTTTTATATTAAATTTAAATATTAAGAAATTAGATGAAAAATATTATAATTTATATATTAATTTGATGAACAAAATATTTTAAAATATTAGTTAAATCTATGTAATTTGACTCTAAAAAAGGGAAACATGACAAGTAAAAATGAACAGAAAATATATTTAACATCAGAAATATAGGAAAGACCATAACCATATAATTACAACAACAACAACATACCGTATAAAAATCACAAGTGAGGTCTGCGGAAGATAGAATGTATGTAAATCTTTCTACCACCCTGTGAAGGTAAAAAGACTGTTTTCAAAAGACAATCGGCTCAAGTACAATCAATCTAGATAAAAAAAAAAGGAGATGATGAAGGAAATATAAAATACTCCCTTCGTCCCATTTTATATGAGGTAGTTTGACTCGGTACGGAGTTTAAGAAAGAAAGGAAGACTTTTAAAACTTGTGGTACAAAATGAATGATAGAAATTTGTGTGGCTGTAAATCATTTCATTAAGGGTAAATAGATATTTTATAGTTAAATTGTTACTTAATACAAAAATGTATCATTCTTTTTGGAACTGACTAAAAAGAAAAGTAAGTTACATAAATTGGGACAGAAGAAATAGCAAGTAACAAGGCACATCCAATCAGAAAGGATATCCAAAAAAATAATAACAAGATAATGTGATGATCAAAGCACAAGAGACAACACACTAGGATAGATTGATGAAAATAATAACAAAGAATGTTAAGAATAAAAAACAAGAACTACAATAATCCAACTAATACCATGGCAAATAATAGGCAACCTAATCAAGACAACACTACACTACCTATTAATCTTCTACTGGCCCTAATATGTGTCCTCCACATCCTTTAATGTCCACGGTAACCTAAAGCCGCACCATATCCTGTCTTATCACATGTCCCCAATACTTCTTCCGTCTACCTCTGCCTCTCCTCGTACCCTGTATAACCAACCCCTTGCGCCTCTGCGCGGGTGAGTCTACACATCTCCTCGTCACATGTTCAAATCATCTTAGTGCCACTTTCCTCATATTGTACACCACATAGGTCACTCTGACCTAATATTCTAGATATCCTCATTTATAATCTTATCAATCCTAGTATGACCATACATCCATGTGAACATTTCATCTCCACAACATGCATCTTTTGGACATGAAAACTTTTAGTTATTTAAATTAGGGAAAAAAGATAAATATATCCCTAAATTATCGTAAATGGTATGCAAATACCCTTCGTCATACTTTTGAGATATTGATACCCCTGTCATCTAAAAACTAGAGCATATATATATACCCTTTAGTAAAAATAATTTTTTACTCGTGATTTACATAGAAAATGTACGTTTGGCGTGTTGTAGTGACAGTACAATTGTATAATTGATTCTTTTTTGTCATTTTCCCTTGTTTTTTCGTTGCTTTGGTTTGGTATTAGCATTCCGTGTAATTTCAGTTGCACCACAAGTTTTTATGATTCGTCCATTTGATACGAAATTATCAGGTACGTAGAAAGGTGCTGCTCATTCTAGCCAAAGAAAACGAAAGAAATAATAATTACTTACTCGATTCATTTTTATTTGTCACCTTTAGGACATTAAAAAAATATTAGCGATATTTTTATTTAATATTAATTATTTATTCATCAAATTACTTGTTAAAATTTAAAATTATATATTAATTAATATAAATATTATAATAAAATATTTTTATCAACAATTATTTTTTAACAAACGTACCAAAATTTTAATTAAAGAAGTAAAAATAAAAGGGAGAGTATTTATTTATAGGAAAAATTACATAAGTGAAGGTCTTTTATTTAATAATTATCACTTTTAAGTGTACTTTTAATTTATTACCATTTTTGTCAACTTTTAGCAATACTTACTTAAAACAATTTTTCCTTTAAACTTAGCAAAAAGTGCTGTCATTCGCAACTTTTAACAATATTGTCATTCAGCCAAATTGTTATATATGGTTAAAAGAATAATGTTGACAAATGACGTAAATATTTTTAAAAAGGGTAGATGTAAGTGATTTTCCCCTATTTATAAATATCTCGGATAATGTCCACACTAATTCTTTTGTGTTTTTTTCCGTGTAATTTCACTTGCACCACAAGTTTTATATGATTGGTCCCATACTCCTATTTGGTAAGAAATGTTACTCTCTTTTCGTCGTAAAATAGTTTACATTTTATTTTAAAAAATACATGATGTTTTAGAATTTCAAAAGGAAATTGATTTTACTCATTTAAAATAATCCTTCTTTACGTATTTAAAAATCATTAATTAGTTTTTCTTCGATTAGGAGTGGTCGGAAAAAAAACATTTTCGTAAGTTTCATGTGCCGTTTGACCATAAATATTCTCAAATATATTTGAGAAATTTTTTAGAAAATAGTATTTGATCATATAACTCAAGTTCTCAAATACTAGAAAAAATAGTTTTTAAAAATATAAAAATTACCCTAAAATTTTATTTTTTTACAAAAGCACCCATCATTTATAGTTTTGGACTAAATTTTGGTCCTAATTTGTTTGTATAAAATTAGTGCAATTATATGTATATTTATACAATTTGTATTCGAGTGTATTCTCTAAAGCCACTTTCAGTTACAAGTAGTAATAATAGTTTTTCGTATATACAAATCAATGGCATTTTTCTTTTGTTTTCTTCTCCTTTTTTCAGATTCATATTAATTGTGTTCGTTGTCATATCTTTTTATGAAACATATTTATTATAAAAAGGCGAAATCTATGACCAAACGTGTTATAAAACTTCATCCAAATATAATTTGACAAAAATATTTGAAAATTTATAATCAAACACTGGCTAAAAAGAACACTAAATTTGGAATAGAGAGACGTAAAAAAGATGATGTGCATCGAAGGTAGCATTAAAAAAATGAAAAGAAATGTTGGACGAAGGATAATGGAATTTTCTTTAAGAAAAAAATAAACGCCTTTTTTAAGAAGGCCCCATTTTTCAACGTGTTTCGTGTTCTTCTCCCTTTCTATAAATAGGACTCAATCATAAAATTGAAGAACTTAGCTATAGTTTCTTCACTTAGTAAATTGAAAAAAAAAAAAAAACTCTTTTTTTTGGAGTGAATTAATTTAGAGATGGTGAGAACACCTTGCCGCGACGAAAATGGTCGTAAAAAGGGTACTTGGACACCTGAAGAAGACAGAAAATTAGCTGATTATATTACTAAATATGGTTCATGGAACTGGCGACAACTTCCCAAGTATGCCGGTAAGAATTTAGTAATGTTTTCGTACGAAAAATATTAGGAAATAATCGACTGAGTTGGTTTGGTTTGGTGGAAAATTATGTTGTATATCATAAATGAAAACTTTTATTTCAGGTAGTATATTAACAACTAATAAATTTATTGTTATTTGTGATGAAGGTCTAGAAAGGTGTGGAAAGAGTTGTAGACTTCGATGGTTGAATTACTTAAAACCAAATGTTAAAAGAGGAAATTATACCAAAGAAGAAGATGAAATCATATTGAATCTCCATGCTCAACTTGGAAATAAGTACGTTTTCTTCTTCCACATCTCCAATTGTACGAGTCAATGCTAGTAGAATTGAGGCGAATTCAGGATTTAAATTTAATGAGTTTAGCTTTTAAAAATTTCAACATTGAATTCATTGTGTTAGATCTAATAATTGTAAAGGCCTCCTCCTCATTAATTTTTTAGAAAAACACATTAACAGAAATTCAGTTACTTTAATATGATAAAAAGAAATTTTAATTGTCATTTTACCAAATATATATAGTTTCATTACTAATTCTGTGAAACTGTAATATGGTTATAGGTGGTCGGCGATTTCTGTTCACTTGCCAGGAAGATCAGACAATGAGATAAAGAATCATTGGCACACGGCATTGAAGAAGCGTGCTAATTATGCTACAAACTCAAGTAACGACGTCTCAAGCAACAATATTAATAGAAGAAAGAGTAATATGGAAAATCAAAATGCAAGTGCTAATAATAATAATAGTATGCATGAAAATATAGTATTGGAAAGTTCAGAAGGGTCACCAAAGGAGTCATCAAGTGAAGAATTATCCTCTATTGATTATCAACAAGACATTTTTCATGAAGAATTAGCTAATTTGGAGGAAATTACAAGTGGAAGTTTTTGGACAGAACCATTTGAAATGGATAGTAAAAATGATTTTGTAGCTCCTTCAATTGATTATTATGGACTTGTCTGTCCACCTTCTCCTTTTATACCTCATGAATATCTTTCCTCCTTTGATCTAGATCATTATGATTATAATTGGTAAACAAAAAATAGAAGGGAAAAAAACTCCCAATGAAGTTGATTTATCTCATATCATCATCACTCTCTTACTTGGAGATGATGGATGAAATAGAATGTAATGTGATTTAATATGTTTAATATATTACATTCTGGTAAATTATTCAATTGTATTTCTCGTACACTACATCAAAAATAATCTTTAACGACAATAGTTTAATTATTTCATGAGGTTCTCATTTCCCAATGAGAACAGAAGTACTTTCTTGTTTGGCTGTCTATTTGTCTTACAGCATGTTTCACCAAAATTTTGACAAGTAGCAAAAAAACAAAAAAAGACAAAAAAAGGAAAGTTTTTTTTTTCTTTTTCAAAAAAAGAAAGTAATCTTGAATAGTAACACAATATTTTTTTCGTAAACTTAAAAAAATAGTTTTTCTATGTAAGTATTTAATTTATGAAATCTTGACGAAACACAAATTACCTCTAATATTAACACGGATTCCGATTTCTATAATCGAATTATATATAAACATAATTTTAACTTTTATTTTGTGCCAATTCTTTCATTATTTGTGTTAGATAAAGCCATTACTTAACAGCCTTCAATCATTAATTTGTCTAAATAACAATAAATCTAACAAATTTATTTACATTGATTTAATTTTTCAAGTATATATATCTATGCTCAATTATAAATGATTGAAACGCATATTAAAAAGTCATTTAACTTATAGATAGGTGTCTCTCACTTGTTATTTAAGGAAGAAGTTACAAGACAAGTAGTTAATAGAATTACTTGTAAGGACACACATAAAATTTATAAACAAAATACTCTCAATGTCCCTAATTACTTGTTTAATTTTGAATTGACACACTTATTAAGAAAATAATGATTGGCATAGTGAGTTTACAATTTTACCCATATTAATTATGAAGTTGATGAATTAAAAACTTAAGATTTTCAAGAAGTTCTACGTATTTCAACGTAATTAATTGGGGGTATAATAGGTAAAAAAACTGTCCTTTCTTGATTTGTCAAAATGGACAAGTAATTAAGGACAACTAAAAAAGAAAAAAATGAACAAGTAATTAAGGACAACTAAAAAAAAAAGAGCAAGTAATTAGGGACAGATGGAGTATAAATATACTGATACAAAGAAATGTTACGTGAATTCTTAAAGAATCTACTACAACCTGATTTTGCATAAAATTTAGTACAGTATATGTATACGAATAATCAATAAGTCAAGTTGAGATTAATTATTTTATTAACGGTTTGAATTATTATATTAAAAATAATATGCATTATATAATTTATTAGAAAAGTTGTTTGTTTACAAAAATAACTTGTATCTTATTTATTAGAAAAAAGAGCTTGATAAACATCATATGTATTTATGTCATTTTTATTATATTATTTTAAAATAACTATTCATGGTACTATTAATTTTAATTCTCATATAACTTTTCTCGAAATTAGTAACCAAACAGAAAAAAGGACAATATTAAGTGTTCATCTCAAAATTGTCTATACTTATCTAGATACCAAATAACCTGTTAATACAATTTACTAACTAACAACAATGTAGGGACAAGGGCGAAGTCAACATTCGAGTTTTTTTGGCAGAATTTATTCATTTTTGCTCATACTTTATATTTGTATGTAAAAAATAGTATAAAATGTACATATAAATAGGTAACTTTTTTTTGTTTTGGTTTTCCACTTAGTGTCTATAGTTCACATTGTAGTCCTGACTAATTTTAGATTATGTAAAGCAGGACCTATTCGAGAGTCACGCTTTCAGTAAAAAAAAAAAATTCATACTCAAAATTTAAATTCGAAATCTCTGATCAAAGGTGAAGCAGTGACACCACTACTCCAACCGTCAAACGTTGTAAGCATATACAGAGTGTCAAACGTCACACTTGTGTGACATATGCAGATTTTCATTTATGATAGCACCGGCCATTGAAGCTTCCTTCTATGAAGACAAAATGTGAACATTAAAATTGGTATTCTCATATTAAACATTGAACAGTGAAAAAACATTTTCTATTATATTGTTTTGTTTGTGCCATTGACTTAAATCACCCCCACACAAGTTGGCTGTT
Source organism: Solanum stenotomum (assembly GCF_019186545.1). Lineage (NCBI taxonomy): Eukaryota > Viridiplantae > Streptophyta > Magnoliopsida > Solanales > Solanaceae > Solanum > Solanum stenotomum. The sequence continues at coordinate 6,508,391 of NC_064290.1, read as the reverse complement.
ACCTAATACCTAGTAGTATCTTCCTAGTCCAATAAGTCTTTGTGGATATTGGTGCCTTGGCGGAAATATACATTTTACAAATTAAATTAAAAATAATAATTTAATATTATTTCGTTGTTTCAATTTGTGTTTTTTTTTTTTTTGACATGGTACAATTTATTTTTTTTAAAAAAACTTTTAAATTTTATAGTCTTAAATTAAAGATACGTATAATGTACCAAAGTGTCTTTTAATCTTATGTTCATTAACATATGATAGGAAAAAGTTAGAATTAAAGAATTTTAAAAGTGAAAAAGTTAAAAAGTTAAAAGACGTTTTTCTTGAACCAGACTAGAAAGGAATGCAAAACAGATAAATTGAAATTAATGGAGTAATTTATTGTTTTTTTTTTAATTTCGTACGTAGAAAATTAAAATTTAGTAGCAATTTGATTTTTAAAAAATGTATAAGGAGCCATAAAACCAGTGGACATTTTCCTTCCAACAAATGATACAAATTTGAAGTCATTTGCCGGAGAGATCGGATTTTAAAAATAAATACTTAATTACTATTTTCAATGATAAGCGGTGTTAGAAAAATGGAAAACTTACATAAATCCCACTAGTTTAGAAGTTGATTACTTAGATATACTTTAGTTTACAGTGTTATGAATTTTCACCTCATTTTGGTGCTTCCAGATACATGTATCTCGAAATACATGAGGTCAAAATTATGTGTAATTTGTTATAGATACACTATATTCAAGTAATTTGCATATATTTGGTATACATAATAAATCTCGCTCGCTCATCACTCTGCTATGTATCTAGTAACACATATACATGTGAATCACACTAGATACATACAAATTCATATATCTATAGTGTATCTAGTGAGATTCACATGTATATGAAATACATGACTATCTTGCTCGCCTCTCTCCCCATCTCGCTCACCTCTCTCCCTATTTTAGTGTATCTAATAGCAAAAATACATATATCTAGGTGTATCTTTTTCTATATGGTAGAAATAAATCAATTTTGATTGTGTAATTATTGTCTTAAACGGAAGATATAGAAAATCATGAAAATTAAAACTTGAGGCGTATCTATAACACTTACTTAAGAATATTTCATCCTCTATAAATAATTTTTCTTCAGGATTCAGTAAACACTTAGGGGTCGTTTGGTAGAAAAATAAATAACGCAGGGATTAGTAACACAGAGATTAGTAATGCAGGGATTAAATAGTGTTGGGTTTAGTAATGCAGGGTATATTTTATATCAAGTATTTGGTTCATTGTTTCCCAACTTATCTTGTGTTTGGATTAAACTCTACAAAAAGCTTTTTTTCAATTATACCCTTGAATTATTATGAGATTTTCTATTTTATGTAATCAGGACAAGGTAGATAATTGTCGGACAATATTATTTTTATATGGCTTTCTAACTAGCTAGGAGAAGAACAATTTTCTTGTCATGTTTGCTATTTTCTCACTTGAACTATTTGAGGGTAAATAATTGTCCTCTTAATAAATTAATCACTTAAAAACGTTCATATTCAATTTAGAATAGACAGACCATCCACTTTAAAACCGAAAAGCCGGTAAACAATAGTAAAATCAAATAAATCATCAACATTTATACATAAAAAATGCATGTTGTAGTTTTAATATATATGTAATTTATAAATTGTTCAAAATACAAATAATTAGAAACCACATATAAATCAACAAATAATATATTCAATTAAGATCACAAACGTCATGTGATGATATATTCACCTTTTCAATTAGTAAATGTTAAACTACTCACATTTTAAATATTATATTGATATGTATTGCATTTATTTATCAACAAACAACTCTCTCTAAATAATAAAATTTGTAAGCTAATTTATTTAAATAAGTTTACTAGTACAAATATAAAATATAAAATCAAGAAAATAAATAAAATGATTTTAGGGATATTATTGTCTTTACATAGATAATCTCATGGTATTAAATCCAATGTATTACTAATACCACCAAATGGAGGTATTAGTAATACATCCTATTACTACCATGAATTAGTTATACTTAGGCCCAAAAATTCTACCAAACTTAGTACTTATTAATACCATACATAATACATGGACTATTTCTCCTAATTCTTCCTACCAAACGACCTCTTATAGTAAAGAACTAAAACACAAAAATTAACATTTTTTTTAATTAATTGAATACTAGCTAGCAAAATAAAATGAAGAAGAGGAGGATATTTGTTCTCTAGTATTTTCCTCAGTGTTTTTCCACACTTATATGATTAGCACTTGACAAGTTTTTTTTTTACATATATAGAAAAGTGGAGATATTATCACATGTTGTCTAAACTCTAAACTAAGAAGTTAAAACAAGTAGTAAAAAGTCATAAAGACTATTGAAAGACAATTTGCTAATTAAGGAAAATTTTAACCTAGGCCTCTTTTGACCAAAATGATAGCACATGATTGCTACCTTATTTAAGGTTAATAAATTTGTAATTTTTTTTTAACCAATATTAATTAGAAAATTTCTAATTTTTTTTAAAGATATTAATTAAATAAAATTAAAGTCTTTCACTACATCGCTGTATAAATTGCGACGGAATTCCTTACTAAATATGTTTTTTCCAAGAAAAATATTACTCACCACATGATCATTTTACATGAATCTATCTTAGTACTTAATATAGTATTTATACGAGTCCGAAACTTAAATAAGTCACAAAAAGATAAAAGTGATCAAAATAAGTCACTATTCTAGTAAGTAACCAAAATTGGCTTAGTGGAAGAAAAAATTTCATTTTATGTAATATTTCAAACATTTTCCGTTAGTCTCATAACATGTATATTTTAATATTTAACGAAACTATATTTTACACCTTGTAAAACGAAACTATTTCTTACACTTTGTAAAGTGGAAGAAAAAAATTCTGTAATATTTTTCACGTTCTCTTTATGAAGTTTTTGCAGTGTTTGTCATACAATTATATTGATTTGACATATCATTAAAACGAAAAAAAAAGTACATTATGTATTTTTATTTTTTTGTTCTGAAAACTCCTCCAAGCTCTATTTAAGGACGTTCAAACATAGTACCTTCAACATTTAGTCTTATATTTTTCTTCATTTCAATCACAAAAAAAATGTCTTCTAAATCAAGATTTATTGGGATGGCAAAATTATACATGACGAACATATCGTTTATTATAATTGTCTTTCAAACACAATGCTAAATATTTAATTAATGTTCGATATCATAAATTTCTTCCATCAATTTATAAAAGAATGGGTATAAATAGTACTGATTATAATTTGATTATAGTTGAAAAATACCTTACTTCATTTTTGTCACAAGGACAAGTAAATTTTGGAGAGTGGATTATCTATAGTGACGAATCACCGACTTTTTGAGGGTTCCAAATGAATACATAGATAAAATCAAGTTAACACTTATGATACATAGTGTAATAATTTCTTCAGATTTTTAGATTTTTTCGATAAAGTTCGCATACAAACATATAATTAACTTGTGCTTCAAATATTTTTTTAGTCCAACCAAAATACAATTATCTAAGGTGTTTCTTAAGAAAATAACATAAAATATGAGAAAAGTACTGATGACACTAAAATAGTCAATAAAAAATAATAATGAAATCATCATATAAAATAAATATTGTAAAGTCATAATGAAACAATACGTGCATTGTAATTAATCAGTGATTAATTGATTTTGTGTGACGTAAGTACGTATATTTTGTTATACCACCGGCCATTGAATCTTCTACGAAGATGTCACACGAACACAAAGGCAAAATGTGAACGATAGAAAAAGACGTACACTTTCCACTTTAATTGTGTTTCCCATTGACTCCAACAATGTGACAGGATAATATTGTTGTTGTTTGAATCTTATCTTACCATTTTTGGCTCTTACCAAGTATCACCCTAGTCCAAATATTTTTTATTTGGTATTTGATATCTGTATTGAAATATGATAAATATTACATGTTAAACAAAGGTGATTACAAACATGCCAAAAAATTGTGTGATTACACTTATCTTCAGTTATAAGGTGAATTTCATATCCAAGTCAACTCATCCTATTTTGACTCGCTCACTTTAATTCATTTAAAAATTAGGCTAATATATAGTCCAAATTAATCTATAGGAAATTTTATTAATAAAATATTTTTTATTTGATACATTAATTATAGACATTATAAGAAAAGCTTTAGATATTTAAACAAATTTATAAGAAATAAATAAATTAAAACCTTAGTAAGAGCATTGAACGAATTAGGCCCTAATATATTTTTTTTAGCCCATTTTAACTTAGTCTATTCTAACTCAAGTAACTAAATTATTTACCAACACATCTCATTTTAATTTGTTCAATTTCAGACTAACCCGGCCACTTGATGTCCTAATTCTTACCCCCTTTGTAGATTCAAGCAGGATAAAGTTAATTTTAATTTATTTTTTAAGCCATTACCTTAGTTGTGTGTGATAAGTGTGTGGGGTTACACTTGACCCTATCATGTCCATAAGAGTGATTAACAACATATATACCGGCTAATTCGTGAATATTTAAATATATCACTTACAAAAGATATATCTAGTGGTGGTGGAAATAGAATCATATGTGAAATTCATGACTTGATTCTAATGCAACATCTTTTCAATATTTTCTTAAAGTTTCTTTTAAGTACACATAGCTTTTGCAATTTTATAACACTAATATTTTCCCTCCTATCCCCTTTCTTTATATGATCTTCTACTTTTAAATGAAAGTGGACATTATTTAAACATAATATAGTATATCTTTAAGGAGGCATTTGGTATCTTTCATTATTTTTTTGTTACTAATCTTCCAAATCAAAGGGAACAAACCAAGAAAGTTAATTCTTGACCCTCTTAAGTCTAAGGATTTTCGAAGAATTTTAAAGAATGAGTTATTTTAGTCCTCAAGTAGGGTAGTTATAACAGTTGTAGGAGTCATTAAATTAACTCGTAAAAAATCATTGTTATTTCCAAAAAAATAAAACATCATTTGAAAAGTCAAATATTATACGAAAAAAAATCTTAAAATAGCCTTTTAAAAGTTAAAGTTTAGGCTTATAACATTTGTGATATAGTGAAGAAAGATCAAGAAGATCTTCTATGAACTGGTCTGTATTAGATTTGCTCAACATATTGTTGTATTTCTCACTTTCATATGTGCTAATTTATAGTTATGTTTATAATAGATCACATTTTATATGATCAAATTAAATTCATATATGCGGCGAATTTAATTATACTAGTTAATTATTTAACATAGTTATAGTTTGGAGAAATTACTTTTCGCCACTAACATATAACCATATTTATGTGGGCCACGTTTGTATAATTTAGCTCATAATTGTATAAATCTAGAATTTATATAATTCGGTTCCTAATTGTATAAATCTAGAATATGTATATATGAGCACTCTAGCTTGTATATAATTGGTTTTTGTAAGAGGTGTCACCTTTTAAAATGAGAAAAATAAATAAAATAATGTAATACCATATTAAAAAAATTATATAAATTATAAAACACAATTTAGGTATATTATTATATCTTTTCTAAAAAATAAAATAAAAATATATTATAATTCTTTCAATGAGTTTTCTTTTTTATGAAATGTATCCAAAATAATTTCATTAATAATACTAAATATTTATATTTATATAAAACACCAAATAATTACTAAACAAAGAAAGTTAAAGAAAAAATACATAAAAAATGAGGTTGTGGAGGCTTCAACATGCAACTTGATCTAAGAATTTTCGGCACAAAACCAGCTAAGCTACACACATCTTTTGTTGAAGGAACGTCACTTATAATATATAGTCCTTTATTTGCTTCTACTTCGTAATTGTATATACCCATTCAGTAATTTTTTCCGACGAAGCAATGTAACGTGACACTCCTTCTCCCTTCCTAAATCTACCCTTGCTGAGTGTTGATACATTTGATTTGTATAAGTTCTGAAAGAATTCCTAAATGTATAAATACAAAATTTGTATATATTTACTGTGTTTGTATATTGGCCAACGAATTATACAAACGGAAATACCCATAGCAAACGAAACTATAGTTATGAAGCGTAAATGCGTAATTAGGCAAACTCTGGCTAAGATGACTTATTAAATTTAATATATTTGCTATTTATGTAATTTCCTCTTAAGATATTGCATATGACTTACATTTTCTTTCGTTTGAGAATCATATTATCTGTGATCTCTTAATGTGAATCAAGTTAATTATCCATAGAAGTATATATAATTAATCAAGCAAATATGAACACTGAAAAGAGTGATACATTAAATTGTCCATTTAAATTATCTTGCCAATGGTCGTGTGATACATTAAATTGTCCATTCCATCATATTAATTACCAAATGCCAATAGTCGTGTGATACATTAAATTGTCCATTCGATTATATTGCCAAATGCCAATACTCGTGTGATACATTGAGAAATGTTAGATATACATTAAGCGATATACATTATATGTTATACATACATGAGTGTTTGTATACATTATGTGATATACATAATGTATAAGGTTATGCTTGAGAAGGATAAAAGTCTTATTCTTCTGTTGTATTTTGAGGTGGAAATGTGCCCTCCTCTTATACTTATTCTCATGATATAGAATACTCCTATTAACAAGAAAAAAAGTTAATATATATAAAATAAAAAAATAAAAAAAAGGAATCTGTTTAGTAGACTTTTTATGTAGTGCCACATGTTAGTACATAATTTACTAACAAAATAGATAAATGAAAGCCTCATCAAAATAAAGATAGAAATCAGCCCACGTAGCAATAATATAACATGGCCTTAAGTCCTTGAATGTTTTCAAGTTATAAAGTTGTAAAGAAATAAATATCGAATTTAACTCAATTTTCAAAATGAACAAGGATTATCCAATATTTTTTATTTTATTTTATTTTTTTGGGTGGGTGATGGTGCATTTGTGATGATGGAGAGTTTGATACCTATTTGTTTTGTTTTTTTTTTCCTACTGGCATGTTGGGAATAATGAATTTATAGCATGTATAGACAAGAATGTAGTAGTTAAATGTTGAATTGATTAATTCTTTATAATTACAACGATGAGTTTTGATTGATAACCATTGATTTAATAGTTTTCTCTGGCATAGATTCTTAATTTGAATATTGTTTAAGTGTATCTTTCATCTTTTTTTAAAAAAAAATAAAAAATTGTTATGTTGAGTTTTGAGTGATAACCATTTAATAATCCCCTATAATAGAGAAAATTAGCAAATTAGTCAAAATCTCTAACATAATTAGTTAAAACATCTACATTTTAAAATAATTATTAAAAATGTCATTATGTCATTATTTTAGTAAATATAATGTATCATAGTTTAATGTATCTTAATAATATCCTTAATTTTTACTTTTGACACAGGAATTTGAATAGATGATTTTACGACCAATTCATTCAACCTTTCCTTTTTTAGAGGACAATTTTTCACATCTAAATTATGTATTAGATATACTAATGCCCTATCCCGTTCATCTGAAAATCTTGGTTCAAACTCTTCGCTATTGGGTAAAAGATGCTTTTTTTTTTACATTTATTACGATTCTTTCTCCACGAATATTGTAATTTGAATAGTCTTATTACTTCAAAGAAGTCCGATTACTCCTTTTCAAAAAAAAAAACTTTTTGAGTGTGTTTTTGACCAATAGTGATTTCAATGATATTATTTTCTTCTAATATATATGTAAAAATTGAGTTTGCGGTTATTTTATGAATTTTCTTTTGAAATTTTTGGCAAATTAAAAGAAGAGTTATTTTTTTAAAATTATACATTAAATATGTTATTATTGAATTCATTACTTTATTTTTTATTTTCAAGGTAGGGGTAAAATTTGTGTATACTCTACGTACCATTCTCAGATTCACTTTCTGAAAGTACATTAGATATGTTATTATTGAATCCATTGATTCAGTCTTTACCTCTGAGGTACGACTAACATTTGTATACGCGTTATGTATCCTTTTCAGATTTTTTTTTCCTGAAATTATATATATCGAATATGTTATATAGGTTTTAAAAATGTTACTTGAATCTAGGAGTGTCAATCCATTTTAATATCTCTAATTTTAATTTAATCCGTTTATTTGACACCTCTAGTTCTTGACGTGAGTCGGTAGTGATTAGCGTCTAGTGTCTTAATGGTGCGCATTTGTTACGGGTCCGCCATGTTCATATTCCATGGATTGATTGGTCCTCAAACATTAATATTTATTATGTGTCTGCCCCAATTGATGTTACTGACATGAACATATTTTTAAGGATCCGGTTCCTCATTATTTCTCTATTCTTTATTTTCTTCATATTTTTATTTTGGATATGAGACACATGATATTGGTAAAAATTAATGATTGCATATAATTATTAGTTAATTAAAATAAAATTATAATTATAATTTAGATAATTAATATTTTATATAAAAAAATAACAATACTAATCATAGCAATATATTATTTTGTCCATAATTATATTATAAAACCTTTTGTTTCCAACGAGTATTTATCTTTTGTTTGTTTTTTTTTAATTGAGTTAGTTATAGATTGCAAATTTGAACTTTCTCTTTAAAATTAATTATCACCTATCATTAATAGCAAAAAAAAATAAAAAAATTATGTGTTAAATTTTTAATTAAAAAATTGATTAATTATGTATAAAAATATTTTTTTTAAATATATGATTTTATATATTATTCATTTTAACCCCATTCAATATTAGAAGAAATCAAGTAAATATTATTTTGCCTCCTTATATTCTCTCCGCTAACAGTTACATTATTTTATTCTTTTTAGCTCATTTTGTACACTTCTTCTTCTTCTTTAAATTTTTAATAAGTTAGAGTATTACTCTATCAAAAATATGAACTAATAGTCGAAAAGATTTGAACATAGTGAATTGCAAATACTTTTCTTATTTCTTCTAAACTTTTCTAGCATTACAACAAGCATATTAAAGTGAGGATAGGATTATCAATTTCTTGAGTCGGATTCTATGGTTCTAACTCTTACCTTTATTTAAAATTTATCAACATATTACTTATAGAATTATGTTAACAATTCGTATAATATTTTCCTCAGTGAAGGATGTCCTTCAACGTTAACTTGATAAAAATTTACCTAAAACTAATGATGGAAGGAAAAAATTTGAAGAGATCATTTATTAAATAAGTAACAATTTTCATCTAAAAAATATAAGAAAAATAAATTTTAAGTTAATATATATAAAGTTTGTTTAGATTTTAGGTCTCTAATTAAAATTTCAATATAGACCTTTAATTATGTTAACCCGTCCCTAAATTATGAATATATATATATATATATATTAAGAATCATAATAACTAATAATTTAAGATATATATTTAAAAACATTAGTTAAAAGAACTCTTGACTCATGAAATAGTAATTATATCACGTAAAATAAAATATTAATATTATAATTTAGACATAATAAATATTATAATCTAGATAAATATTACGAAGATAAAGATAATAAGGAGGGTGAGGGTGGGGCTGGGGCTGGGGCCAAGGTTAGGAGTTGCGGCAGGAGCAGGGAAGACATGGGAGGTGAGTATTTATTTGATTATTGAGGATGTGAGGCAAACAATTAATATGCTAGACCACTTAGAGAATATTTTTCATTCTTTTTGAAAAGTCATTTTCTTAAGTTCAAAGTTTTTAGAGAATATTTTTCATTCTTCTCATTTAAGTATAAAATGATTTTACCAACATGATCCTGAGTTATGGTATAGTAGTAAAACTATTTCACCTCTAATTAGAGGGTTCGAATTTTGGATATGAAGAAAATATGTGTTAGGAGTGTCACTCCCGAATGAACCTTACAATGCGCAATTCAAATTTAATCGGGCCTTCAATGTGGGCTCCAAATACTGATGGTGAAACTAAAAAAACTTCCAACCTCATTTTTTTTTAAAAGTAGGGCAGACATAATTAAACTCACCTCACCCAATTGTTAAGTTCTCGTGGATTATTGAGTCATTCATTTATTAGTTCAATTCATTAGAAATTAGGTTGATTATGTAGTTTAAATTGACTTTTGAGAAATCTTAACAAAATATTTTTAAAAAGACATTATGTTTATATGATATGTTATATAGCCATAATAAAGAATTTTATTTTTATTAGATACAAGAAATTATAAAAGAGCAAATAAAACAATTGTCCTCTTAAAACTTAGTAAGAATTGTATTGATTGGGTTATGCCCCATATCATTTCAGTCCATAATCCAAATACATTTGAATGAATCAATAGTTCGCTCATTTATTAATTCAATCAAATTTAATTATTCATCAACATGGATTGTGATGTATCGATAGAATTATTTCATCCTTAATCAAAGATCTTGATTTTGAACTTTAGATATAAAGAAAATCATGTTAAAAGTGTCATCACTAAATGAGCCCGAATTTAATCAAGGCTGTTATGTGGCTCCTAACACCCATCATGTGAGTTTTACGAATTGTCAGTGTCTCGGTTCCGACAACATGGTCCACTGATACATTAATATCCTCTTTGTTGGTCATGTTGGCAATAATTTTTTTTTTTCTTAAAAAAGGCTTCGATGGGTGTTATAATAAAAAGGAAACTTTCGTAAATAACCATTATAATAAATTTAATTATGTTTCATAGCTATAGTTTGTATATTTACGGTTGTAGCTATAATTTAAGTTGTCTCGTTTGTATAGTTCGCGGATTTGTAAAATTCGCAGGTTTGTAGAATTCGCGAGTACATTTATATAATTCAGTTATTTTTGTATAAACTCGAAATAAGAATTTATACAATTACAAACATCAGAAGTGTAAACAACTATACAAATTATATTATACAAATTCGAATAATAAAAATTCTGAATTATACAAATGTGTGAATTATACAAAACTAAAAAGTTGAGCCACGTAATTATAGCTAAAAGTAGATCGTGAATTGTAATTAAGGCAAACTATAACTATATTAACTAATTAACTAGTATATATTTACTTTTATGCATAATTTTCCCATATAAAATTTCCTTTAGATTTATAAAGTTATATAAATATCATTTCTTTGACATATTCTATATCATAAATTTCAAAAAGACTATAATCATATAAATATTCTAATACATTTTAACTTTATTTTTTTAAAAAAAGAAGTATTTTATTTAAAAAATAAATTGTCTCAATTTATATAAGTTAAAATTTCCTTATCCGTCTAAAAAGAATGATATATTTGTTTTAAAATACCCACTTTATCTTTATTTTAGACATAAGTTTATAATATTTAAACTTTATGCCAAGTCAAATTAAGTCATATAAATTAAATGGAAAAATAATAAATTAATAAGGTGAGAGCTTTTTTTGGTCATATTGCATTGTAAAATTTGAAAACAATAATTTTTGTTTCCAAAGTGAAAAAATGATATTTGAAAATTTTAAAAAAATAAAAAAAATCTCATGCTGGGACGCCTATACATGTTAATTCTATCCCTAGTTACATTTTGTATTTGGTATATCACAAAACTGCTATGTACAGTTTGTAGGTGCTTGATGCAGTCCCGTGCTTGTTTTCTGAGTAGACTTGTTTACAGTGTTTTTGAATTGATATAACTAGGTCTGATCGTTTAGTGACCTTTTATTAACATGATTTTTTAATAGGAATAAATACAAAAAAAGACGGCTAGGCCTTATCTTATCTGTCTAATAGATTGCTTGTCTAAAGTAACGTAACCTAGAGTATTTTTTTTTCTTGTCATATTCTTCAATTCTTTCTAACAACACTTGATGATTCATCACTTCTTTTTAGATTTATTGAATCTTGTTAAATCTATTGACACTGTCATATGATTTTGCTTTGTCAGTCGCATCGTTAGTTGTCTTAGAACAAACTCTTCGGTTACTTTACCATCCCAACTGTGTTGCCTACCAAGTGTCTTAGCTTCTTTTTTACTTTTGTTACTTTCACTAATTTAATGCATAGGTGAGATATCTCCATCCCTAATTACTTTATCAAAACATACGTCTATTATATTATCTTCCTCATCCCAATTATTTACGGAACCGTTGATTGATCAATTGTTTACAGTACCGTTGATTGATATATTTTAATGCCCATCCATCCATATAGTGTTTCCCATTGCGCCAATTCTGGTATGAAGTTTATCTTGAATAACTGATATTTTAAAACATAACATGTTATTGTAAGTTATTTTGAAGTTTTGATAATTTAACAAACTATGAGATTTAATAGGGGACTTGATTCCATGAGAGATGATATTGTAAGTTACATGAAAAGAATAGCTACAAAAAACCGCAACCACTGCCACTGCTGCAATGGTTGGTGCGCGTGCGTCTGTAGAGCAACAGCCAATGGCATTGCTCCAAGGTTTTTGTTCATCTTATAATAGTCTCTTCACAATTGACATAACCTAGTTTTTTGCATTCTAGAAGAATCACACAGCAAAAGTCATTCTCCGAAGAAATATTTCTCATAGACAATGAGGGACTTGATAAAGTTATCATTCGTTCTTAGTTGTTATTTGAGATTATATTTATGTGCTTATTCATTGTAAGGTCTATTTCTAAGTTTTAAAGGAATTAGTCGAATCTTTCTTCATTATTCTGAGTTGTAGCTAGAGTTAGATATGTCATGTTCTTGCATTCTATAGTGATGGGAAAGAAATTAAGAGTTTAATTCCTAGGTTACAAGAATTCGTAATTTGAATCTTAGCTCTTTGAACTTAATGGAGAAGTTGAAATTCTGTGAAACAGGTTGTGGTTTTCTCCTTCCACATAAACTCTTGTGTTTTTTATTTTAAGTTTTTACTTTCCACACTGTTTTGTTGTGTCAAGACACATGATCTATTAACTAATAGTAAACACATATATTTCATCATAACACTTATAAAATATTTGTTTTTTTACTTATTAGGGGTCAATGATTCCTCGGATATTATCAAACTAAAAATATTATATAATATGAATCGCAGGGATAACACAACAACAATGATTTGTTTTATGAACAGTTATAATATTTCCAGCTCAAATGAGGTAGTGCCTAATGTCACAGGGAGCGAGTTGGTTGGAGGGCCTGAGATATCGTCTAACGTTTGGTGAACAGTCAATTGAATATATTTTGTCTTTTTCTTTGCTTATGGTGTGGACGTGTGTAATTAGTTTCACCACATAAGAAACGCTAGGGTACTGCGCCTTGTGCGAAGAATAATCGAATTTTATTTATAACAAAATCTCATGTGTTTGACGTTTTGCTCCCTCTCTATAAATAGGCTCAATTTATGAATTTTGTGTTATATTCAGATGAAAAGACCTAGCTATAATTGTTTTGTTAATTACATATATATATAAAAAAAAAATCTCCTTTCTAAAAAGATAATTTTAATCAAGAGATGGTGAGAACACCTTGCTACGACGAAAATGGAAGGAAGAAAGGGACTTGGACACTTGAAGAAGATAAGAAATTAGCAGCTTATATTACTAAATATGGCTCATGGAACTGGCGACAACTTCCCAAGTATGCTGGTGAGAATATATATATACGGAGTTAGTATTTGATGTTTATGAATTTAGAATTAAATCGTAGTTTGTTAAAGTTATTCTGATCAAGAAAATTGAACCCTATCTTTTGTTTTAAAAAAATACGAGTTGAATATCTTGATTCCATCTCTAAGTTTCATTATAATTATCATTACCGTTTTAGAATTAAAATTGAATGATTATTGTTGCTTGTGAAGGTCTAGCAAGGTGTGGAAAAAGTTGCAGACTTCGATGGATAAATCACTTAAGGCCAAATGTTAAAAGAGGAAACTATACCAAAGAAGAAGATGAAATCATCTTGAACCTCCATGCTCAACTTGGAAATAAGTACGTATATTTCTTTCACATTCCCAATTTTTACGAGCTAACATTTACCTAGTCTAATAAAGCAACAAACCCTACAAATTAACAAGCATTTTCGATTTGTTTTGGTTTTTATATGGGTTTTTTCTCTCGATAAAGACTCTGCAACATAAAACATGTAACTAATGCTTCTAAATATATCTTTATTTGTCCTAGTACGTAAAATATACAAGAATTACATGGCACTTCCGGAAAAGAAAAAAAATTGAAGCCATGTTATTATGGTCAAAGGGAAATTCCGTATGATACATTAGATCCGACTTGGTTATTAATAGAGTGAACAATAAAGATAATGAAAACTCAGAATAGCAGTATTGTTATTAGTAAGAGATAATGAAAATGAACAAGATGTGGTTTAATCTAATTATTTCTCTTAATTTTTAACTATGTAGCATACAAAATATTCAAGAAGAGATCCCTTTTGTTAGTATATATTTAAACTCCATGTCAATTGCAAAATTTTGGTATCAAGCTACATAGTTATGAGCATATGTCTATAACTTTCTATCTTGTTTCGAGAGGTTATGCATCATATTCCTCTTGCTCTTATAATTTGGTATGTCCTTCTATTATATTTAATATATAAGGTAGGGGACATGTCTAACCTCTCATTCTAAAAACGACTTTTGATTTTTTAAAAATGAATATGATTTGATATGAGCTTTATTAGTTCTTGATTTATGAGCTATAATTCTATAAAGACATTTTGTACCATGAAAAAATATAAGTTCAAATTCAAAAGTAATATGTAAAAAAACATGAATTAAGAAAGTTTGACAAAAACTTACAAATTACATTATATTAAATATTTATAAAATTTGTAAAAATATATTGTAAGTAATTAGTTTGTTTCGTTTTGATATATATAATCAAATCCAACTAATTATGATCATTTTTTTAATCAACTCAAATCAAATCACTAATTTTTCTTCTTAATTTAATTTGATTTATTAATTTGATATGGTTTGTAGGTTGAATAGACCTCCGCAAATTCTTTTTAATAAATTCACACGGAGTTCAGTTATATACTCTAATTTGAAAAAAGATAATTTTGACATTTTACTATGACAATAGAGATGATTCACTTTCTTTAATGCGACAAAAATAAATTCATACTACTATTACTTTTGTACATAGCTAGTGAAAAGTTTAGTAATCACAGATGAAATTATGATTGCAGGTGGTCGACGATTGCTGCTCACTTGCCAGAAAGATCAGACAATGAAATAAAGAATCATTGGCACACAACACTTAAAAAGCGCGCTACTAATTATAATAATAAGAATAATATTGAAAGCAATACTGGAAGAAAGATCACTAGTGTGGAAAATCAAAATGCAAGTGCTAATAATAATAATAATAATATGCATGAAAATATAGTATTGGAAAGTTCAGAATGGTCACCAAAGGAGTCATCAAGTGAAGCATTATCCTCTATTGATTATCAACAAGACATTTTTCAAGAAGAATTTGCTAATTTGGAGGAAATTACAAGTGGAAGTTTTTGGACAGAACCATTTGAAGTGGATAGTCAAAATGATTTTGTAGCTCCTTCAATTGATTATTGTGGACTTGTGTGTCCACCTTCTCCTTTTATACCTCATGAATTTTCTTCCTCCTTTGATCTAGATCATTATAATTATAATTGGTAAAAGCTAAGGAAAAAACATCAATAGATTTATCTTATATGATCATCACATTTTTGTTTGAATGTTTTGGAGATGTATTGATAAATTCTCATTTAGTTCTTGTATTATCTGACAAAATATATTTAAACTTTAATCTATATTGAAATATAATCTTTGATCCTTTGTTGGTAAATTTTACAAATTTGTCAGAATTATTAATTGTTCCACGATTTAGTTGTGTTAAAATTATATTGTTATTTCATATCTAAAAGTAATATCGTTTCAAAAGTAATTAAAATATACTCAATATTTAGTGCATATAAAGATAGACGAATGCATATATTTAATTAATTACAGTAAAAAGTTTTATATGTTGAGTCATATATATACAACAAAAATCAAAATAAGTATTTACAAAATACCTAAGGGACAAAAGGGATATGATCAGTTATCACCCCTAAAGTCAAATATGTAACATTCTGATTTCTGTCTTATATAAATTATTCATTTACCAACTTTCTGAGTTGGACTGTTTCATCGTTAATTAATTAAAGGTCTTGAGTTTAAGTCTTGAGTATGAAAAAAATCATGTTAGGAGTGTCACTCCCGAATGGGCCTTATAGTGCGTGACTCAAATTTAGTTGGGACTTTAATGTGGGCTCCAAACACCAAATATAAAACAAAAAAAAAAAATAATAATTCATTCTTGTTACCTGACACCTCACATGATTCCATGCAATATAGTACAAACAAAATGAACTTTCATGTTATTTCATATTCCTAATGAGGACAACATCAGTTTATCTCATTGTCTCCTTCTCTTATCATTCCTCAAGTGAATTTTGTGGCCAATGTAAAGTGTCGGATATTGATATTGTTGGACACATTTGCGTTAACTAATTATATAGATTTCTAGATTTTTTTTATTTTTTTTTAGACTAGATCCCTAAGAGTAACTTAAAAAAAAATATGGGAAAAAGGATAAATATACCACTGAACTATCGTAAATGGTATGTAGATACCCTACATCATACTTTTTGAACATTGGTGTCCTTGCCATCCAAAAACTAGAGCATAAATGCCCTTCACTCTAACGACAGGCTAAATAGGGACACGTCGCGCAATCTTATCCGTCGATTGATATTTAATAAATATCAGGTCGGTGGATAAGATTACGATACGTGTGTGCCCGTTAGTATAAAGGGTATATATGCTCTAGTTTTTGGATGGCAGGGACATCAATGTCCCAAAAGCATGACGGAAGGTATCTGCATACCATTTACAATAATTCGGGAGTATATTTGTCCTTTTTCCAAAAAAAAGAAACATAGTAAAATACGTATGAAGTCTAACCACATCGAAAGAGACCAAGGAATTTTGAGTACTTTCGACTTCAATGTGCCTTAGACCCTTGGCTTCAGCTATGATGCTCGAGTTTGGCTTAAGAGATTTTACGAAAGTGTGAGTGGATTATATTAAGGATGTGTTTGATATGGAGAAAAATATTTTCAAAAAATTGTTACTTCTGTTTTGACGTTCAAATAATAATAGATATATGAATTAAATAGTTGGTTTGTGATTCAACAAATCAATCAGCTAATGTCTATGCTTTTAAATATTGAATTTACTTATTTTAACACTAAATAGAACTTGAACAGAACCTAAGTTTTTCTATAGAGAATTTTTGTCACGACCCAAAAATGGACGTGATGGCACTCGTCTTTGTCACACCCCAAAACCGGATGTGATGGCACGTGTCCAAACCCCACCGGACACGTCAGCCTAACACCCAAAAACCCGACGATACGGAATTAATAAAACAAGAATAAGATAGAAAGATAAGCGGAAGTCTTTAAATAAACTCAATGAAACCCCAGAATTGGTTGTCACATGTACAAACCTCTAATACGGAATCTGAATAAAATATACAAGTCTCATAGTAAAGTTCTATAATAGAACAAAACAATAAATATAGATAACTTGAGGGCACGTCTGGAATGAACCGCTACCTCTCAAGTAAGTCTGGAAGCTCTAATCTGAAGATGAGTAATAAGTCGGATCTGATAGAGCTGTCAACCTACACCACTGTGTAGAAGCAAGGGTGAGTACCAAAAGCAACAGGTACTCGCAAGTAACACTAAACTAAGCTAAACTAGCAGCTACAAACAACTCCTTTCAATC